>NC_141321.1:21291426-21833926 GCF_037954235.1 Aulostomus chinensis
GGGGGCATTAAGGGCTCAAAATATTGGCAGTAAAGCCCTTGTGGACTTTACGGGCACATGCCTCCAAGTCTGGAGAGTGAAATGGGTTACAACGCTATCAGTCACGTCTCAAAAGTTTGTGAACATAAATTAAGAGTTTCACCTTCTGTTCAGGAATCACATGTCCATGTTTTAGTACAGTAGGGACAGAAACCTGGACTTCCAAGTAATCAGATGCTCTCCAATAGTTTGGAGCATGAAGTATGAAGCTTTAATATGTTCAAACACACACACACACACACACACACACACACACATATATATATATATATATATATATACACACACATATATATAGGTATAGATATACACATACACACAAACACACACACACAGGTGGTTTAATAAGGCAGCCTTAGATAGATTGTACAAGTTTTCCAGGTAAATTAAAATGATTTATATCAAAATAATTAAATGAAAATCCACCATTAGTTTTGCAAAAGAACCAGTGGCCTCACAGTTATCATCTACAATGGAGTTTTTGCCTTTCTGACTGAGTTTCCATCTGTGCAGGTACAGCGGAGCAAACAGTTGATGTCCCCCAGTCCGATGGGAACAGGAGAAAGCAGAGTGCTGCCTATTAACTTCCAAATGGTGACTCAACCGTTGAGGAGTCCCAAACCCACCCAAAATATTATAGCAAGTCCAGTGGGGGAACGCACGGCACGGCAGCGCTATGCACAAATCCTACCTAAGCCTGCAGCATCGACTCCAATCACTTTGTGCTCACCGTCCACCATGATCATTGCCAACAGCCCCATCAAGACTATGATGACAACATGCCATGTAAGCCCGGTCAGTCTGGTCAAGATGGCTGCCATATCCCTTGCACCCACCAGCAGCACTGCCACCACTTCCCTTACAAACACCACTTTGCGCCCGACATCTGCAGGCATTAGCAGCCCTGCAATCGTAGAGGACATCGACTCAACTCAAAACATGGGGAGTGCTTCTGCTGTCCCCACTCTGGCCCCGGTGGCCAGGCCTGGGCAGGCAAACTCCATCGATGTGGAAATGGAAGTTGAAGCTATACACGAGAACAGCCAAAATCCTAGCAGCCTCATACCAACTCATGGAGTTGGAGTGGTTGTTCAACGGGCCGCCAGTGTGCCCATACCTCAGAGTAAAGGCTTCCTTGGTCTGGAAGAAACATCCATCCCTAAAGATGAGGGAAAACACCTTTCAAACACCAGCACTACCGAAGGCAGCATTAGCACTTTGCACTTCACTCCCTCTTCTCAGAATGCCAGAGCTTCCTTGACCTTCAACAACAGCAGAGCACCTTCTTTTGGGGAAAGTGGCAATGTGACTAAGAGCTTCAGGAAACGCTCTGGCCTCAGCCCAGTCCTTTCTCCAGTCAAAAGGGCTTTTATGCCCCAGCACCCTGTAGAGGGCACTGCTGATCTTCAATATGGGATTAGGAACAGTTTTCCAGGAGCTCCGACTAGACCTGAAAGTGCACCTGCCTCCAGGGAGGTTGAGATGAAAATGTCCACTCAAGTTCATAGTCTTTGCACTTCCTCTTTCAGAACCAGTGGCTTCTTCACAGTTGCCAAAACACAGAGCTCAATGCAGAGGAAAAACACTTCCTCTGTTATGGAAACTAGCACCTCTGTCAGTCATCCATTAATGCAGCAAATGCAGGGGCACACAATGTCTAACATGCATGCCATACCTAATAACTGTGGCGTTCAGACTCCTTCAGTTTCAAATTCCACTGCAGGAAGCCTGGAAGGACATAAACCACTGACCTACACCCTGTCTAACCATCCTTCTGAGCCCCTGGATTTTTTGGATCAAGTGTCATCATCGAGTCAACACCCTATGCAGACAGAGATGGACTACTTTCCCTTTGACGATGATGTGACTCAAGACAGTATCGTGGAAGAACTTGTACAGATGGAAGAGCAGATGAAACTCAACAATCGGCAGGAGTTTGGAAATGGTATCGCACTTCACGGCCAGCAGGCTGCGATGCAAGATAACATTCTGTCTGCCAATCAGACCATGACTTCTTTGTACCACACAGCAAACAGCGGCAGCAACCCAATCCAGACTCCAACCCCGACACCCACACCGACATCAGAAATGATGGGTGGAGCCCAAGGTCTGATTGGAGAGAGCCCCTGTTCCCGCATTGCCTCCACAACCCCAGTGGACAGCGCTCTGGGGAGCAGTCGTCACACCCCGGTCGGTACTCCACACTCCAACTGCAGCAGCACTGTGCCTCCCAGCCCAGTGGAGTGCAGGAACCCATTTGCATTTACGCCCATCAACTCCAACATCACTGGTTTCCATGATGGCAGCACTGTCTCCAGCAGCCCTGTCAAGCCCATGCAAAGGCCGACTGCTACTCACCCAGACAAGACCAGACTGGAATGGATGAACAACAGTTACAACAGCAGCAGCGGGAGTTTAAACAAGTCAGGAATCTTACCCAGCTATCAGGGCCTCATAGATGACCACTTTCAGAAGCCTCATGCTTTCGCCATCCCACATGCACGGCACCATGACAACCATTTTGGTCGTTTGACCCCCATTTCCCCTGTGCAGCAGCAGGTAGCCAGTATGGCTAACGTTACCAAGCAGGAGGGATTTGCAGTGCCTGCGCCTCTGGATATCAAAGCCACCAACACTCCTGCTTCTACTGGTACTTTTCGATGTCGCAGCGTAAGCCCGGCTGTACATCAGAGGAACTTGAATGGAAACACAGGAAACAGCAGCGTTTCCAGTATTCCCCGGGCATGCATCTCTCCCTTTAACTCTCCAGTGACGCCTGAAGTGCTAAATATCTTCGCCAACAGCCAGGGAAATCTAGGGGTGAGCAGCATGGCTCAGAGGAGCCGCTCTGTGCCCCTCAACATCATGATGCAAACTGAGGTTCTGCCCATGCCAGGCCACCAGTGCAGCAAAAATCTAACCGATGTCCTCCTGAACAAACTGGATGGGGAGCATAATGACACTGTGCGGGGTCTGGGCATGAATAATTTCCCTGCTAACTACACTGCACGTATGAACCTCGCACAGATTCTCGAGTCAGAGGACCTCAGCCTGATGGCCTCTGACTCCTGCAAGACGCAAAGGCCAAATTACCTCACTGAAAATGCCATTAATGAACAAATGCTTCTATCTGTAGGTGACAGTCGAGCACAATCAGCCTCTGGAGAGCACCAGCAGCAGCAGGCCCAATGTATGCTGCAAGCTTTGAATTCACAGCAGCAGCAGTTGGATTTCAGCAGCACTTTTAAAGACCTCCAAACAGACAACAGCTTTAGTGTTGGCAATCAGCTCATGCAACAGGTGCCGGAGCTCACAACAGGGGGTACAGATTTCCCTTGTGAAATCAGAATGACATCGGAGCTCTCCAGTAGCATCAGTGACCTTAACACACTGGATGCAAACCTTCTGTTTGACCCCAGTCAGCAGCAAGGGCAATATCAAAATGCTGCTCCCGGAGAGCTGGCAAATGATACACTGTTTCAGCAAATCACCAGCGAGTCGGCGCACTCAAGTGGGCTTGAATGGCTGGAGAGCAAAGATCATCCAACTGTTGGATTGATGGGTTGAGCATAGAGCTTTTTTTAAAAAAAAATCATGTTGAACATGTTGCTTTATGTATTTTCAGGCATTTACACTTTATAACACAACACTGGACACGATCAGGTTTGTCCAGGTTTAGTGCCGGGCTGAGCTGATGAAGATGCTGGTCATTTCTTTTCATCAGGCATCAACAACTCATTTTTTCAAAAGAATTTCCAACGTGAACAAAAAAGTTCCCAGTACTAATCTTTTTTTTGTTGTCGTTGTTGGTTTGTTTTCAGTATGTGTTATTTCATACCTTTGATTACCTCCGCCAAGTAGGCATAGTGGGATTCAGATTTACTGGATTACGTAAAACCCGTGAGACCGATTTTTACAAACTTAATGGGTGAGGATTGGGCAGAGGATAAGCCCATTACATTTGAGGCAGATCTGTTCAACATAATGAAAAAAAACATGTTATTACATTGGATTGCAAGAAGAAAACACAAGTCATATCCCCTTGGCGGAGGTAGTTTCTTTGTACATCACATGACAATAAACCTGTGTTATTATTAACAGACATTTACAGTAATATTTTCTGTCATAATCTTTGCAATCACAGGCATTATACAGTCACAGCATTTGAAACTCCATTAAATTGAACCAATAATATACCATAATAATCACTTTGGATGCAGTATAGATTCATAAAAAAAAAACTACAAAGTGTCACTGGTCTTTTAAGTTTCAACACCAGTTTCAGAAACGTGTTCTTCTCTGTCATTTTCACTGAGAAGGAAATTAACAATGCTAAAAGTGAGCACTAACTTTTTAGAAATCAATCATAAATCCAAATCCATCCATGTAAATTCAGCAAATATAATCTTGTATTCAGTCATTATCATGTGTGCTCAATAGTATGATGTATTAGACACTTATATAATCATAACCTTAACGGTATTACTGCACTTGTAGATGAAGTGTACATGTTCATAGTTAAACAGAAACTGAAAAGGAGGTGATGATTGGTGGTTCTTCCCAGAGAAAACACTTATTGAATAGAACATAAATCAGAGCATTAAATTAAACTTTGCACTTTCAAAGTATAAACTATGTCCTTGGAAAGATGCATTATTTGTTTTGTGCGCAGATAGCACATTTTCACCTGGGAATGACAAAATAGACCAAGTAGAAGTGGAAGGAAATAAAAGTTTTATTTGTAAAGTTTGTACATTTCAGGACTAGACAGCACCTATCGTTGCACTCATCATACTGCGCTGACAATCTGTAATATTTGTGCTTCTTTTGAAAAATGCACTGTGTTTTAGTTGGATGACAAAGGACTTAAGTTCACTGACAATCCAGAGGAATAAAACCAAGAAGTAAAGCAGCGAATCACTTATCAAATGGGAAAGTGTTGCTTTACTCTGACATGCGACAGCACGCACGCCCACACTCGTGAGCCTTATGTCCATACCAAAGATTCACTTTTAAATGTAACTTGCACTAAGATCTTGGGTGTGTCGTGTATCTCTCCCACGTGGTGGATATACTGACGTGACATGTTGTAACAAACAGTCTGTCCTGTTGAAGCTGTACTCCTGAAAAAGTGTATTTTGCCTATTAAGTACTCAGAAATACATATCTTAGGATTTTTCACCACTTCTTTGTGATTCCAGAATGAAAAAAAGTCCCAACAAGCTATTTAGCTTCAAGCGAACAACGCTCCATAGCCACCAACGATATACACAGCCAAACTCAAGTGCATCATCTGGTATAATTCCTGTCTTCTGTATCCAGCTGGAGGCTCAACACGCACTTTGCTTTGAGTCAAAAACTAACAAGTGTCACTGTTATTAGTCATCAGCTTTAAGGTAATAGTCACAAAATTGATGCAGGGAGCAAAAAGGTATCCTCATGAGTTTCAGAGATTATTTATTAGCAGTTGAAAGGCAAAATACACTTTTTATGTGTAGTATCACTTTAAGAAGAGATGAGGAAATGTCGCATTGGACAAACAGGAAACTTACATACTTAGACTTTATTGTCCTGTGGAGAAATACTGTACCATAGCACTGTACTCCACAGACCATCAGTACACACAACAAACCAAAAAAAGTAACGGCACACACCGATTACAGATAGTGAAGTCCACAAAATACTAAGTCAGTCCGCACTAAGGCCCAATAATCAAGGCCTTTTTGTAAAGGTCTTTTTTCTTTTTTTGTAGCAGTTTTAAGGGGGGGGGGGGGGTAGAAACACTGTAATTTATCAATGAACTGTTTTTATGTGTTAGCATTAGTTCCCAGAGTGCGTTTGGGAATTTGGTCACATTGTCTGTTGTAAGGATTGGGGGTGAAACCCTGCGTGTTTTGTTTTGCTTTTTGTCATTTGGTAGGTGTTTTTTGGGCAGATGAAGTTACCTTGCAAACCACAAGGTCTTGCACTCTTATGATGTTTTAAAAAATCCAGTACAATACTGATTCAGTGTCGTAGCCACACCTATACAGAAGAACTGGATTTTGGCTCTTTGTCTTCGCAGGAAACATTGCACATGCTGTCCTTTTGTGGAAATGACACCAACCGTAATTGTAGATAATTTCAGGAAAATGTTCTTAATCCAAAAGGGATTCAATTTCAAAGGGATGCACTTATTCGTGGGTTGGTAAATGGACAGTTATTTAATGTAGATCGCAGGATTTGAAATATCTGCATCATTGTCATCTGTAATCTAATTTGTGTATCATTTCAGACGAACATTTTTTCAGTTTGTCGATCTGTTCTCATCTTCTTATGTTTACTGTGTGTCTGTAAACCATTTACTCTGATAGCGCTGATATTTGTAATGAAGACTTTACCCTTCCTCTTCTTGTAAGTGGTTCAGAGCTGTAGAACTGCCCTCCACTCTAGTTAGGTTGCTGTGCCAGATATAGGGAGTTTTTTTGTTCCTTTTGCATTTTAACAAGTGCTTTTATAAGGGGAAGTGCTTGGTTTTTAGTCTTTTTAAAACAAATAAACATTTTTATGTACCTGCAATGAGTTCTTAATGTCTGCTGAGAAAATAATTTTTCACCCACAAAAAATATAAGTAAACACAAACCCACCAGACCAAATATGACGTGTGCATCTTTAGTTTCAGGAAAGATCCTGCACGCGGAGCTGAAGACTTGTTTATTTTAACAAATCAGACGCTGCTGCCATTTATGGTAGATCTTTGGTACATCTTTCCTGAAACTAGTCAATGTTCTCTTCACCCCACACCCACAGTTTATGTACATCTACTGAATATTTCATCATAACATCTTTAGTTATAGTATTGCATTTTATCTCACATCAGGTGAGCAGAGTAAACAGTTCTCTGACGTAAACTATTACACCTAAAACATTTTAATCATTGAGTTAAGAACATAGAATTTTAACAATAATGAATGTAGAGTAAAGTAGGTTCTAATTAAAAGAGCGTTGAATATTTTCATTTCCAGAATGGCTTATCTGAGTTAGTTGAGTCAACTAAGTGAGTATGTTCACTCTGAGTTCAACTCATACACAGCGAATGAAAGAAGACGTTACCAATGGAGCACTGATGCTCAGCTCTACTATGGCATCAGGAATAAAAAGCAGTGGTCTCATATACATCCAGTGGATGATGAGATACTATTGCATTTGTTTGTTGATGATGCACATTTACCTTGAAAAAAGTGGCTGAGTCAGAGCGAAGAAAAGAATCAACAATGGAAACTTTGACTCAGAGTGCTGACGGACAGCTGAGAATGGCTGGGAGTGTAATTACTTTTTTATTTTCTATTATCCTGATATCATGACATTTCTTAAGATAACTAAGCTCAAGGAAACGCCTTCTGATTTCTCTAAATAAATCAACTGCAATTATCAGAAAACAAGCTTATTATTCATCATCCATCCATTTTCTTCCACTTATTCCTGTTAAGTGTCGAGGGGGGGGGGGGGCTGGAGCCTATCCCAGCAGCCTTCAGGCGAGAGGCGGGGTTCACCCTGGACAGGTCGCCAGTCCATCACAGGACCAACACATAGAGACAGACAACCATTCACACTCACAGTCACACCTACAGTCAATTTAGAGTATCAATCAGCCTCGTCCCCTCTTGATGTCTTTGGACTGTGGGAGGAAGCTGGAGTACCAGAGAGAACCCACACAGGAACAAGGAGAACATGCAGACTCCACACAGAAAGATCCCGTGCTGGAGCAGGGGCTCAAACCTAGAACCTTCTTGCTGTGAGGCAACAGTGCGGACCACTGCACCACCGTGCAGTCCCCATTAACTTGTCATATTGAGATTACAAAATTACACAAAGTGGTTATCAGCATTACCGTTCTCAGCTTCTGTGCCACCATTAGTGACAGATCACTATTTCATCTGCGGTTGTGCGATTGCTTTTTCCAGTCCTTCAGTTTTTGATTACATTACTAAATTCAGGGCAACCCTTTCTTACAGTTTTATTGAAGCTTACTTACTCTTGATAAGAAATCATTTTTATTTTTCTTCACTACTTTCTTACCAATAAGAATTAGTTGGTTATCCCACCTGTTGAGACCTCAAACTTGAGTTTCTATCAGTTATGGAATTATTCTATATAATATATATCATATGAGAGATCCTGGAAGAAGTGAGGTTCAATATTGCCATCTAAAATCTAGTGTTGGTCAAGTTATAATTTACAGTAATGTCACCTACAACTACTTTGATTGGAATGGGACTGAGTTTTTAAACATCTTCAATTATGATGAGGAAGTACATTCAGCATTATTGATAGATATGAGAAATACACCTTTGATTTTTATTAATTTGGCTTTTGTCTCTCGTCTGTCTACATCATTGGTCTCAGATTACAAGCAGTTCAGAAGTCTTCAAAACTAAAACCAGTATTTGTTTCATTTGATTTTATAGGTACGCTACCATGGAGCAAGTAGTCAAGGCAACATTTAGGTTTAAGTTGTACTTTTTAGGATATTTCCACCTCAAAATGTCAGCAACTGCATAACTGCATTTAATAAATATTGCTCAAAATATCAAATTAAGGTTTTCCAAGTTAATCGTGACTAGAATAGAGTATTTTCACATTGTGTACTACACTTTCATACTCCACTAAATATGATCCAGTGAGGCGTTCATGTGCCCTCAATGGTTTCCTCAAGTGGCTGCAGCAGTGGCAGACGAGGAAGCACAGGAGGAGGAGGAGGAGGAGGAGGAGAAAAAGGAGGAGGATGGATAGAGCGAGTGACGACGCCGTCACAGCAAGTAACTACTGGGTCAGGTTCACTCTACTAAGCGTTACCAGCGTAAACATAAGGAGGGAATAATAGAGGTGTAGTAGTAACTACACACCCGAGTCCATTGTTGGGCGGACTACTGCTGTCTTCTTGTTGTTGGCGCTCTGTGGGAGGCAGGAGAGTGACGATATTATGGCCGCACTTTCTCCTCAGACTCGAGGACTTCAGGCAGATGAGGTAAACTTATCACATTTAGCGGCGTCTTATCGGGCAGCTTGCGGGGCTCGGTAGCTAGCCAGCTGGCTAACTGTTTCACGTGCTAACTGTTACTAAACACCGTGAAATGCCTTGAAAATTAGCCTAAGTTAGTTAGCGAGCTAACTCACTCCTTGACGTAGCTGATTAGTTGCGGGGTTTGGTTCCAGTTTGTGTGACTGGTAGAAAATCGATTTGCTTGGTCGGCTCTCAGCTGAAGGTATAAGTTAATGATTTATCCAACACACATTTTTGAAAACTCCACCAAGACACTTTTTTTTTTTTTCAAACAGGAAACAAACAAGCTACTCCGTCGGCCGACGGCTATTTCCCGTCAACACAAACGCGCGCGCGCACACATGACACACATGACGTCACAGGGTCAAATTCTGAATGGTCGCGCTACAGGTCAGATATGAGGCCCCGTAGCGCCTTTACGTCAAGCCAGGGCGATTGCGAAACCTTAGAATGATTCACGAAGGTAACAGTAAAAGCAGAAACGGGGCTGGGTCCGGAATCAGGATATTACATCATTATAGAGAACACATGTGATAGAGATTCATAGTACAACCATGTTTAACACCTGTGGTTGAGATTACATGATGAGCAGTGAAGCTTCAATGAGGTGCTCTGTTATATGACATCGTAGACACATCATCTTGAAGTTATACTATGTACACATAACTACTATCCAGTGTACTGTCATATATTTTTGTTTTCATTTTGCAGTTTTTTTATGTTGTGGTCTTCTTCTCAGGTGCCCTCTCATTGCTTGGTTTTGTTTTATGACTAGGATTCTGTAATATTACAATTTCCAATCAGTATTTATGATTGATAAACTGTTAAGATGTCATTATCCAATTAATAAATTAAGCTGTATGTTGTCCCCCCCCCCTCTTTTTTTTAAACCGTAGGATGAATCCAGAATTCTTAAAGTGAAAGTTATCGCTGGAATCGGGCTAGCTAAAAAAGATATACTTGGAGCCAGGTAGGTCACTGTCGAGGGAAGTTGTCTTTTCTACGTGATAATGCTTGACTGGAGCAATTTATTGTTGCATTTTATCCAATCTGTCAGTTGGCTAATCAGATATTTGATTTGGAACATATATTTTGTTCGGTTCCACATAAATCTCATGGGTTATATTATGCTTCAGCTACATGCTGCATTTCACATGACACATGTCATCATCTTCCTACGTAACTTAATTTGCCATTTCTTATAGTTTTATAAATGATCTTCAACAGTGAAGGTGGAGAAACAGAGCTGGCATCCCCAAGTTATCATAGGCTGACTGGAGATTAATTTACATTGTTGATTTGATTATTCCGATTGAGATAACATTTTAAATCTAGAAGAATGAATAAGAACCTGAGAGCACAGGTTATGATCCTTCACCTTTCATAAAATATGATGCCCTGGTACTGGCTTTGCTGGGCTTGTAAAGGTTCACAATTGCAGGTTTTGTGAGCGGAGGTCTCATTAAGGGAAGACAACATTCTTAGTTCATTTCAAAAGCAATCTAGGAATGACGGACATTCAGTTCTGATATTTTTTTCAGGAATTTTCATATTTTGGAAACAGCTCTGACTTCTGAAATGCAGGAACCTGCTCTAAGTTAAGAGTCTAAGATTGTTAGGATGATTAGGAAGGTTCATTGTTAGGTTTCCTCTTGCCTTCAATCTCCAAAATCCCTCACTCTCAGCTTTTGTTCTGTTTTTCAGTTTCCTTAAAATGGTCAGTGTGAAAAATGGAATTCATCTTCATAATCTTAAATTGTGCCTTGAAATGTCACATTTGTTGTTTCTCTGTCTTCTACACTGATCCAAAATATCTGTAAATATCTGTAACTGTAAATTGATGCCATTGGACCAATTCAACACTAATACAAATCATCGCTCTAGACCTAAGTGGCAGTATGGCTGCGAAATGTGATGTGTTTGTAATTTGTGCTCCAGAGCACTATAAAATAACAATTCCAGGCAATTTCATATCTAACAAAATAAAGAATCTGAAACCATTTGGTATGGGTGATCAGACCGCTGAAAGAGGCACCGCAGAAACCACTAATACACAATGAGCGGGAAGAAGATGGATGTCGACTCCGTAACTGAACCTTAATGTGTTTTCCTTTTGCTTTATAGCGATCCATACACGAGACTGTCCCTGTATGACCCTGTCAATGGAGAAATAACAAGTCTTCAGACCAAAACAATTAAAAAGGTGAAGAGCTAAATGTAGATTGTATTGCTATATCGTTACATACTGTGTTTTATTTGCGTACTCACATATTATTCTGATCTTCTTTTTTTTTTTCATTTCCTATACATGACAACCCGAAGACATTGGATCCAAAATGGAATGAAGAATTCTTTTTCAGAGTATGTGCACACTTGTCAACATAAAACATTTTAAGGAACACGTTAACTTTTTGGGATGTTTATTTGCCATCCTCCCTAGAGCCAGACAACAAGACATATCCCCCTCTCTCGTCTGTGTGTGAGACCAGAGAGACCAGTTGACCGCTAGTTAGCTTAGCTCAATGAATGGTAGAGGGAGGGAAGAGTTAGCAAAGCACCATCAACAGTTATCAAATGCTTTTGCATGTCTCATAAACAAGCTTTGCCTGCAGTTATATAATGAGTGTTGTGTATAACACTCGCTATGATATAATTTAAAATTGCAAGATATCGTGATTTTTTTTTTTAACAAGCACACACATAGCCAGAACTACTTCCCTGAGTAGTGATATCATGCAGCACTTAGACACTTTGACCAGAAAAAAACACAGCGACACTACTTCTACTAATTCCGTCAAATTTTGTAAGAGAAGATGTAGAGAATTACTTCAGAACATTTAAACTTCCTGAATCGTATATACTCAAACTGGAATAAGCAGAGGAGGACCCATGAGTTTAGCAAGCTGAGCGGGAAAGACAGAGATGTGCCACACAGCCCATGCACTTTCATTCGCTGTGCTAAGCTATCTAGCTGTCAGTCAGTCTCTGTGGGTTTCAGGTTCCTAATGACCACACAGGGATTAGCTCAGAGGAGGGTGGCAAACAGATGTATTTCCCCAAAATTTGGTGTGCTCTACCATGTACACATATACATTTTTAACAAGGAGATCAATCATAACTCCAACAGGGAACTGGATTAATTTACAATCATTAAATGCTGTGAGCTCTTTTTTTTTTTTTAATGAATTAACAGTCTGTATGTGTGTTTCAGGTTGATCCAGAGAAGCATCGTCTCCTGTTGGAGGTGTTTGATGAAAACCGTCTGGTGAGTGATTTGAGGTCTTTCAACCTTACACTGAGTTGTCCGTTTGACTGAAAAACGTTGACTTATTGTGCTGGACAGTGTTATGCCTTTTGATTGCTATGGTGCTGTGTGTCTGTGTGTGTGTGCTTTGAGTGAAAGTTGATGCATTCCTCTTCAGAACAACTCCAGTCCATCACAAATGGCATTTCAGAAGACAAGTTTGTTAATATAAGAGTGAAATGCTCTTGGCAAACTCAATATAAACAGGTTTTTTGGCGCCTTGAAGTGACTTGAAAAAATACATTGAAAAATAATGGAAATCAACTTCAATACCTCAGTAGTTGGACATGTCTCGACTGATAGTTGCCCTGTTTATTGTTGCAACACTTTGAGCATTTTGGCAGGGTTTCAAAATTTCCACAAAAGGAAATTGCCTTGTAAAGGAAATTTGAATCAGTCAAAATTGATACTGAACAAAAGAATTAAAATCACGTAGAACTGTAAGAACCAAATTCCCATTGTAGCTCAGCATACCCTTGAACACCTTTCCTGCCAAACAAGCGAATGTGTTAGAGTTGTGTTGATAAGGGTAGTGCAAGGTTATGTTTGAGTTGTCTATCTGTCAGAGATACAGCTTCCCTTATTTTGCCTTCACAGAGGTGATATTATTGGAAAACTGGGACATCTTTTTGGCCAGAACTGTAAATACAGGCAAATCTGGCTGCTTTTAAAACACACGACAACATGTGGCTCACAAGCGTGGATACATGAGAAGGATTCTCTTGTCACATGGGGCTTTACTGACACATGATTGCTGTGAAGGGTTATGTAGCTAGTTTCTTTTTTTTGAAATGCTTGCAAAGGGTGCCTGTAGGGGTGAGAAATATAGCAAATTAGTTCTCAAATGCAATGTTGGCTTCCTACATCTATGAAAGCAAAATAATGGGTGTAATGTGATTATTGTGCCACATTCAGGATTGAAGTGATGCTTTGAGTTTTTTGTAAATCTAGAAAACCCTTTCCCTGTTAATAATATTCCACAAATGCTATACAGTCAATGCCTACATCAAATGCCTATACTGTAGGTGTCTTGGTGTTAGCTGTATTTCTCTGTACATAAATAAATGTACTTTTTCTCCTGAATTGCAGTGAGCTTAAGACTGTCTGCACAGTGAACATAAGCAGCAGCAAATTGGTCTGTTAGAAGAGCAACGAGTGTTCTTATCAGATGTATGAAAACCATTTGGAACAAAACAATTTGTTCCTATAAATCCAGTAAATTATGCATAACAGTGTGTCACACACCGAACTAGCAATGCTGCTAAATATCTGTTGTGTTCCTTGTCCTGTCTTCTGTGTTCTCAGTTTCTTACTCTTAATGTAATGCATATAATGCTGAATGTGTAACAGAGCTGGTAGATATTTAGAATTCACTGCAGTTTGATGTGTCGCACAGGATGTGGTTTAGATTTGATTATCATATACAGTCAATGGACAATAACGATCCATTGATTTTGTTTGACTTAGTCATCAACCACACAATACATTTTTCCACATTAAAAACACAGTACATCTAGCGATTCTTTTCTCCATTATGGTGCTTGTTGATTAGGCAATGGTTGGCATGTGTAAGACGGAGTCACTTGAATAATCTTGTTTGTATGGATCCACAGGGGTATATAATACCAGTAACTATATGCAAAAATAAAATATGTTGAGTTTATTGTTGACAGATACTTCTATAAGACTCATGGTTCCAATAGTAATTTATATTTTAATTTTTTTTGATGCTGCATGACAATTTTTGGTGTGGTCTGTACCAAAATAAGATGTTTGTTTGGACACTATGGTTTGTTGGCCCGAGCATTTCCGTCATACTATAATGCATTATTTATTTTGGCATTCTGTGATACATTTTAATTACATCAAAAAATTTGCTGACCCAGTGTTTCAGATTTTGCCATAATATGATTTTAATGAACTGTATAGCCCAAATAAAAAAAGTACTCCTATCAGCAGAGAAATACACATACATACATAAATACACATCCCACTAAATGCAGAATAAGGAGCAATCATTGATAATTGCAGAATCTTTGTTGGTTTACTCTGTTACATGTTTTTATAGCAATTTGGCTCTCTGCTTGTGAAACTCCTCACAACACTGCTGGTTTTCAGCCGCATGATCAAACAAACGTGGGTGTGGCTAACTCCAGTCAGCCTTGTTATTGTCCAGGTCGATTTCTGAGACATTTGACTGGTGTGTTAGCTTTGCAAGTGTAAGCCTGCACAAATTAAGTCAGTTTTTTTCCCACTCACTTTAGAGGTGGGTGAAATTTTGGGCCTCAGGTATGAGGGATTTTTTTTTTTTTTTTTTTTTGTATCCAGCACCGGTGTCTCCATCTGTGTGCCCTTGTTGAGCACTTGTGTCGGTACTATTTCTTTGGAAAATGTCAAATCTGATCTCATACACTCAATAGGAGCTATTAAACCTCACATATAAGCCTCATGGAGTTCTTTTTTTTTTTTTTTTTTAGGGAGATATTGTCTCTTAACTATGTGATGAGGTGTCCACATCGCACACCGCTCCTGGCTCTTTTGCTTCATGTCAGATCCCTGGGAAAAAAAATAGATGAACCAATCTGTGCTGCTCAGTGGGAGAAAAAGGAGGTGTCAAGAACGTGAAAAGGTTATGTTATCAGATACATTTGAGCAAATTGTTATCTGAGCTCATTGCAGCTACACCTGCTAAATTGTCGAGCTGCCCTCACTGTTCAGCCTCCACTGTAACCACACCCCACCTGACAAATTTAACGCAAACAACAAAGTCCTTTTAAGTAACCGTTGCACTCCCTCTGTGTTTGTTTAGCTACAATGCCACATTCGTGTGTATTACTGTAGCTGGCTTAGCTGTATTTTTGGCTCATGACAGCACATGACCATGGCATAAATAATGTGTGCGTCATCCACGCTGTATTTTATGACCTACTTATCAACATTAGTTAAACCTGCCTTTTTGCCAGATGAGAGATTAACAGCAATCACAAGGTTCCTTGCGTGGGAAATTGTCATGTTAGATACTTAAGAAAATAGTCAATGACTTCTACTGTAGCTGTGAAGTGTCCCCTGGTGAATCATGTCGTCAACTTGGACTTGCTTCGTACTATTACATGTCATATACACACTCAGTGATTCGGTTGCAGGTGATTGCCTGGAAATAGGGCAGCTTGGTTCACAATAGTCTGCCATTAATAAATAGGACTGTCAACAGCAGTGGATAGGAAATCAGACGAGCACTGACTGCTACATGAGGTGTCATATAACAGGTGTCGTGTCACTGCCAAGTCAATCACAGTTTCTTCTCATTTATTATCTTCTCGAATTTTCCCTTAGCAGGCAGGTAATATGTTACATATTGTTTTTTTCTTCTGGAAATGTAGAAATCTAAGTTTTTTTTTTAAATTTTCTCTGCAACTAAAAACGTAAAAATCATCACAAATATTCAGATGATTGTTTATTTGCACTTTGGCATGAAATCGGTCTGCGAACATTCAGTTCACAGACTAAGGTGCTTAATTGCGCTGTGATTTTTCAAAGCAGTTTAATAAAGATTTATGTTGGAGTCAATCCCTTTGATTTCCTGTAATTTAATAGCAGTGGGTAAAAATATTTGTGGGGCCACAGAGCAGCAGAAACATTAGAAGCATAGCTGCAGCAGGAAGTGGAGTCTTGAGTGAGAGGCCGTTGTAACAGTTTACCAGAGCTTCAGGCTGAGATACTACAGAGAAGGCTGGCTACCATGTTTTTTTAGTTCTAGAGCGTTTAACAGGAGTGACACGGTTGGAAAAGACGCGTGCGCTGTGAGATATTAATCCCTCTGGAACTCAGGAGGTAAACTTAACCTGCATATAACTTAAAGTTACACATCAGAGCTGCAGTGCCATCTGAGAGTTTTAGTGTGATTTTGGCTTCCATATAAGATTTAAACACCCTAAAGGGGGTAACTTCTGGGATTGCTCTAGTTTCAAAGGTCGTATGTTTGGGTCATATCTCCAAACAGAGCCACTGACCTCCTCTGACTAAAAGCTGAGATCAGCCTAGAGAGGAATGTAGGATGTCACCAGAGCTATTTTGGCAATGTACAGCCGCTAATGATTGTGATCACAGAGCACAGTACGGAGCAGTTGCTTTGCTTTTCTTTTTTCTTACCAGCAAGTTTTATCATGCAGCACTCACCAGCAGTGAAGGGATTAGAGCGTTAAGCGAATGGCACATCGGCTCCGTTTGCATTTTGCGTCAAGGCGAAGCCACACGGACCCTCTGTCAGAGAGCCTCAGCAGCCATGGTGAGGAAAGTGGAGTCGGTGTGTCAGCTCGTAGCCCCACAGAGAGTCTGGCGCACAGTTCTCTCCACTTGAAGGTGACTCCTCTGTCACCAGACTTTGGAAATTTACAGCGTTACTCTTCAGTATTTATACCCAGGGTTAACACCGGAGCATGTGGTAAAAAGAGCACTTTGCAGATCGCACTGCATCCATGTGGCAAGCTCAGTGGAGAGCTGGATGGAAGTATAGTGGATGGAGAAGCCGGGGGCAATGAAGGAGGAGCTGTTGTTGGCTCTGATGGTGGCTCGTGCAGCAGCAGCATGGCCAGCGATGCCGGGTACTGTAGCAGCAACAGCATCTTTGAGCCAGAGGCTCCAGAAAAGCACAGGGCCACCCAGGACAAGAGTGTACCCTGCAAGTCCAAGGTCCCACTAAGACGGTGTTCTTCCTTGGTTATATTTCCAAAGAGCCCCTGCAGCACCCCACCCGCTTCCCCTGTCAATCCAGTGGCTCTACCTGTTCTCATGCCAACAAGAGGTTGTCATCAATCATCTCTTCAGACATCTGCCACTGAATCATCACGGGATGATGAGGAATTGACTTTCCAAACAACTGCCATGAGTGGCCATCGTTTCCCAAAAGGAAACTGTTCAGCCGATTTTAGGGACACCAAACACATGGTGCAATTCAATATTCCTTTAGAGGTTAAACCAAAATGCAAAATGGAGGATGGGAGGAAAGTAATGGAACAGTCATCAACACAAGACAGATCCAACCGCCACTCTAGCAGCCTGCTGCTGCACTTTGCCCACCAAAGACCAGTTACTTCTGGGAAAGGAGCAACGTCCATATCTACAGTTAATATGGAATATCCGGAGGCTCCTTACCCAGCTACACACCCCGAGAATGAGCCTTGCAAAAAATTGTATCGTAGTACTTCTGCTTGTTTGTTTTCTTCAGCCATACCTTCAGAGAAAAAGCTCTGTTCATTAGGACATGGCCAGGAAAGACCCGAGGAAAACCACTGTCATCGTGCTATACAACGAAGCTTTTCCCTGGAGGTGCCCTACCCAAACACTGGAATTTCATGTCACGTTTCAAATCCAAAACTCAATATTCCTTACTCTCCACATGTGCACATTCATCTGTCTCCATGTTGCCCAGCTAAGTTGCCTAGCTCTGTTACTGATGTAAACACAAGCCGCAAAGGGAACAATACAATGAAGAACCACAGGCAGAATACCGAGGTGAGTGTTGTCTTTGTTTGGAATTGACTTAAACTTCCTGACCATCAGGAAAAAGCTGAAACTAAATTTCACTTTTACTTGAGAGGCAAAAATTTCCTGAACTGAGATTTCTGCACTCCTCCTTCCAGTAGCTGCTGGTGTGTGAGGGAACAGTGTGGATTCACTTATAATGTTGTTCAACTGGTTGAAGAAGATTCCATAGTTTGCCTCCTTACGTTTGACATTTGCTTTCATGTAAACAGTGAGATTGACATAGGACTGAATGTGAGACATTAAAATACAGGGTGCTATTTTCCTGCTAAATTTTGCATATGAGGCTTACTTAGAAGTTATTGTTTTTCTATATTTTATTAAATCATTGGTTAAACCTGTGAAGTACCAGATATTTTTACCCCCGCAGGGGAGGTCATGTTTTTGTATCACGCAATTAACAAGCCCAGCATAGACAAACATTCAGAGGTACTTAAGTACATTACACTAAATCTATTGGCATATTTCATGTAAATATTGATTTTTAGACTTGAATTTGTTCCGTCTGAAGGCTTGCAGGTGTGAGAACGTGCTCACTTTTAGAATAGTTCTCATTTATTTTGTCAGCGCTGTGAGTAATCTACTTAAGTATTTACCCGGGCTAATTTTAGCGGTGGGAAAAGCAGTGCCCCTTGCTGATAAAAATAAAGTGCCTCTGAAATATTCCCCCTGACTCCAGATAGTCTGGTGGTCTGTAGCACTGCCCAGTCCCGTGGATTCAAATTTAACAGCATGATACTAGAGCAGCGTATAGTCATGCCAGCCATCTCTGGACATGGGGTGTGTGTGTGTCTGTGTCTGTGGCTGTGGCTGTGGAGTTGGGATTAATGTCGGCAGGATGGGAGCTTGAGCCTTTCCCAGTAAACTGGCGGTGTGTTCCCCTCTCTGTGGGTCCCCCTCTCTGTGGGTCCCCCTGCTAGGCAGTGTTTGTGAAGTATCAGGTGTCAGCCTCCCCCTCTGCTTTAAGTAGGTTGCCTCCCCCAGCAATTATCAAGTACATCTACTTAAAAAAAAAAATCTAAATTTGCTTTTATAAATTTAGAACTATATTTTCTTCCTTTGAGTTGTATGCAGGATGCCATTAATGTTTAATAAAAGTCACTGTTAATTATATATGTATTTTAGAATCAAACTTTGGTGTTCTTAGTTTTTCAGTGTCACATTGCACATTCTCCATCTCAGAAGTCTGCCTCAAATATGACACACCACAAATACGTTAAAAAAAATGAAAACACGATGGCTTTAGTATCTGGATTTCTTTCTTGGAAATTATATTAATTTTATTTTTGAAATCTGTTTATTTGAGCTTTGTTCTCACAGATGTCCTGCCCCTACAGCAGGGTAAAAGGGGTCACCTCCTGCAGTGTTGCATGGTTTTAAAGTATGATGCCAGTACTTTTCATTGTAAAACTGTGTTTTCCCATGTGTGGGTAGAAAAGATTTATAGATTTTTTTTGAAATGTTGAAATTGTTCTTGTTCTGAACAAGAACGTTATGCCCGGCAAACTCACAACAGCTGCAATATAACGCTGCGGGGCAATCGTCCATGCCGATGTGTGTCCAATGAAAGTACTTGTTTTTGACATTGAGAGGCCCCGATTGCTCTTATATGTACATGTATTTTACAACCTAATGGAAAGGATCTGAATAGAGATCTAAGATGAATGTCGAACCTGAAACTGAGGACTCACTCTAAACTCTCACAGGAGATGAGGTTTTGCACGGACACAACGAATGAGATGACCTTTGAGGGACAGGCACTATAGAAAAAAAACCCCTGTTCCTTGAGCAGAGGACCTGGTGCAGAGAGAGGGAAGGTCATGTTATTATGTGTTAACTTGGTATAGTTATACAATGAGCCCCTACCTCTGTAGAGGTCCTTTCCATTATGCTGTGAAACACACTTTTGATAAAAATATGAGTCTGTCAGTAGCAAAAAAAAAAAAAAAAAAAACACACTCCATGTTGTAATTCATCATTTCAACCTAAACACATGGGAAAAGGAGTCTTAGGTTGAAGAATGTCCTCTAATATATCTCTCATTCCAATAAGGAGCAAATATTGGGAATTAAAAATACAAACCGACATTTCGTACAAAACAGAGTTATATAATGTATTTATTTCACCAGCAGAAAAAAACAATCTAGTGTACTGACTATTTTAAAACACTGTTACAAAAAGAAGCTGTAGGTCTTTTTTTTTTTAATGTAGCCGCTTGTTCCATAATGGATTTTTAATGACAATTTCAGGTCTCCTCTTCCTTTGTACTGATTGCTCATAACTCCATGACTCATCTCATGAGTTAACGAATAACCAGGAGTGACCACATTACACAAGAAAGGTAGAACTACATGAACTACAGAACCCTGCTGTATGATGAAAGGCTACAAGTTATAACTCCAAGAAAGCAGGTTTTTGTAGTTGAACCTACTCACCATTATGAAGTCACTGAATTTGATTGTGTACCTAGTTTAGTGCAACTAGTAGTAACCATCATAGTATATATTTGTAGTCATTTTATACACAGTAACACTCATACGTGTGTTATATTTGGTCACATCTTTTCTTGAAACATAACGTTTAGTGTACAAATAATAGAAATTTCACTCCCTATGATGAAACGATCCCACTAACAAATGTAAGCAGTGTAACAGGTCTGAGCTCCTGTCGCTGGAGCCATAATGTAACACGTCCATATGCGACTACGCTATACTCCCTCGCTTTCGCCCTGCCCTTCAGTAGTAATCCTCCTGTCATTCGTTTCTCTTTCCAGTAATGCTACTGAGCTGAAATGGATACCTAACCCGAGAAGGCCGAGGCGACACAAAGTATGACAATTAGCATTAAGTCAAATAACTTGCGGCACTCGGGAAAGCACGTAAGATCAAGCCTGGCATGTTAAGACAAGTAGGCAATTTAAATGATGGAGGAAAAATTGATGTTGATTTGGAATATGTCCCTCTGTGATTTTATTTTCCTATTCCTGTCATGTGAAGGTCACTCCTGGATCTTTTTAATTTTTGTCTAAATGAAAAAAGCATTTTAAGAGTATCTTGCTTTCACATTATGAAACCAAGGGCGAGACAGGGACAACTGGAATCAAACCAGAAGTGTGTGTGACTCAACAATTATGGCAAGAGAAGATGAAGCATATTGAATGAAATGTTCCATGTATTTGCTGAAGCAGTACTCTGTAAAATGTATCAAGTGGTATCTGAAGATGTCACAGATGTCACTTGAATCAAAGTGGAAAAGTTTTAGTCAACGGATCTGTAGTATTTTGAGGAAACAGAACAAGGATTGAGGTGGTGAACTTCTGAGGAAAATCAATGCAGTTGCTAACAAGCTGACAGCTGCATCACATACCATTTAAATTCATTCAAGCAGGGAATTGTTTGTTTTTCATCCAGGTTCATAGTTTTCCCATCTTTTATTACTTTGTCACTACATACTGTACAGTATACAGTCTGAGGGAGTGATTGGGGGAAAGTGACATAAATGCTTACCCTCCATTGTTTGAAAACAGTGGGATTTGATATGAGAAAACAATTTTTTTATCATATATTGTCTGATGGTTGCATCATATGATGGGGTAACTAAAAGTGTTCAAGGAAGTATTTGTCATCTTATCTTTGCAATCCTGTTTTTGAGTTACTTATGCAGTTGTGACAGTGTTTCAGGAAGCCCATTCCAGATTGTGCTTGTTAAACTGTCACTTGACCACAGGGCAATGTCGTGACAGGTGTGTAGTTCGTAGTATTTGAAGGGAATATGGAAATAACGTTACGTTTGGATATCTTGTCACCAAGCTGCTGCAGTGCCCACCTGTCAAAAGCAGTTTGTCGTTGAAGCGCTGGGATGAATAGCACTGAAATTATTCCACAGCGTGTCTGTAATAGTGTGTAAGCTGATTGGGTTTGTGTTCAGCTCAATGAATCTTGCTAAAAGGAGCTGAACCGAGTGTCACATGACCATCACGAGTGACTCTTTCTTAGCATTTATTTTGGTTATCATTTTATTATCAGCAGTTTTTTTCTCCCCTCTCCTGGATTCCTTCTTTCGCTAGCTTAGTCATTCGCCTGACATCCAGAAAGTTTCCAGTGGAAAGATATCGTTTGTTTATTCTCTTTGATACAGTACTGACCTATATGACTCTTTAATCCAGCAGGGACAGCCGTCGCTACTAGCTTGTCTGTATGAAGTAATGAGTTGAGTTCTTCATCAACAGGAGGATCAGTTGGCCAATTAGTCTCTTATTTGTTGATACAATTTGATTTCTTACCAGGCTGTTAAGTTATGAAGGGCAGCGTATGTTGATAAATATCGCTGCTGTTTTTGAGGTCCCAAATCAGTGGACAACATGGCATGATGTAAACACACTGTAACCTAGTAGGGGTTCAGTGTAGGTGAAGGTAAATCTGATCTGATCAGGGGTGACATGTGAGTGCAACAGCAAATTGAACTTCTTACCCTTGTATATACAGTTTTGTTGACTATAGGGAACAAGTACAATACAGTACCATAGGGTAATTGAAGAAACATTAGTGACTGCAACTTGATTTTGTGCATAAATTAATGCGAGATTCAGCACAACAGTATGAGATTATCCTTGCACACGTACAGTATTTGGAATATGGCACAACAGTTTAGACCCTTATATTAAACTCCATATCTTCTGTCAGTTGTAACTATTTTTTAAGTAATATCACCCCAATTAAAGAAACTCTAGATTCTCCACTTACAGTAACTGTTGTGAAAATAAACACAAAGCAGTGTGGAAGGAGGTTGCATGGTGTCACCGTGATGAAACCTCAAACTGTTTACTGTGTAAACTCGTCATTCTAGTAAATGTCAAGTTCACTGGCTCTTGTAAGGGTTATACTGTATGTAGACCACAGAGAAAAGATATACACACCATTGCTACTACTAACACAAACTTTCCTAATCTCTTCTGCAATGTTGTGTATAAATAAGTCCGGCCAGCGCCTCACCCTCTGAACTCTAAGACATTTCTGGTGTTTTTCAGTTCCTTGAGTGCCGTCCCTCTGTTTAAACACAACAACATAGAACTGAATAAGAAGTATACATTTATTTATTTAGTGTCTTTGACATAATTTTTTTTTTTTTACAAAAAGAAAATTAGAATTTGTTTAATACAATTAGGATAAAAACACAATATAGGCATTTTCTAAATGGCCACAATTGTTAACAATATTCATAAGCTGCACATAAACACATTGGAACTATTTTTACAAGCTTTTTATAACCTTGGTGTTTACAACTATTCTCATGTTCTTTACTTCCTGCCACCTGCAGCTCAACTGAATGAATGTTATCATCATCAACCATCAAAACATGACTTTTGGGTTTCAGAAGGGCATTAAGAGCACTGATACCATCTAAAAAATGAGCCACAAGCATTGTTTAAAGGAATTGCAACAACAGCTTGGCAAAAAATACAAAATGACTTCATTCATTTCAGAGTAAAACATACCAAGGTTTCTTTTTTTTAAGTCAGAATGCTCTGCATGCATGAAACTCAGGAAAAGCTGATATGTTCTTGATGGAAGTTAAAGTTGTCGCAAATGTGTGTCATCAAACTGGCTTGAACCTGGATATACTGCTTGGAGCTAATGCTTGTTCAGACTGGCTACCGCTAGTGTGACATATAGACTTTCTCTCAGCCTGGCTGCTTTTCTTGGCTGCAGTGTGAGAAACGGGAAGGTCGAAGGAGGCCTCCATCTATATTTATTCACCTAAACACTCTATACCTCTATTAGACAGTTTGACCTGTTTGGGGTGGGGGTGGGGGGTGTTAATTTGGTCACAAACTTGTCTGCTCCTATAGTGCTGTGTGTTTGGTTTCAGGCCTTCAAAATTTGAATTGCAACTCGGTGTGGTCATCGTAGATTGATAACCCTTTTTCCTATAGGCTACATACTTAAAGATACTGGAATAGATTGAGTCAAATGACCGTCTTTGTTCTGAGAGGGGAAAGCAGTGTTTGTGCCGTTTGGTGTGTTTTCTTTATGAAGGATAACATACAGTTTCCGCTTGACCTTATGAATCTAATTAGGCTGGAAATCAGTATTTTTCTACTTTTCTTGCTATTTGAAAGATTTAGCCTTGTTTCACCCATTTGTGTGTGTGTGTGTGTGTGTGTGTGTGTGTGTGTGTGTGTGTGTGAGCATTTTGTCACTTGCACCTGTAGCTAAACTCAGTAGTGATGTTACAGGTTCCTGTAATACACTTGTGCATTAGCAAAGATATCCATTGGGCGTTACATTATGTTTACATTATGTTTGAATGCTTTAAAATGATACAAATATATGGATGAAGCTGTGAGGTTAAATTAGGAAGAAAAATAACCTTTATATAGGATAAGTGAGTCCCACAGACAACTGGCAAGATGTCATTACTCCAAAAGAGGGAGAACATGTTGGGGCCAGTCGTGTGCGTGAGTGCATGAGTGTGTGTGTGTGTGTGTGTGTGCGTGCGTGCGTGCGTGTGTGCGTGCGTGTGTGTGTGTGTGCGTGTGTGTGCGCGCACGCGTGAGTGCACAAGGAATAACACTGTCATGATCCTGACATCTGTGTATGACTCCCTCTCTCTTTCTGTCAGACACGTGATGACTTTCTGGGACAGGTGGACATCCCCTTAAATCAAATTCCGGTAAGTCCTTGTGTACAGTTGCTGAAACTGTGTTCTCTGTATTTTGGTGTGTATGACTTGTTGAAGTTCACATAAGTTATGCTCGCTTGTAATTTAGTTCACTGTACAAGCACTCGACCTCAACCTCACCCATGTCACCGTGTAAATATAAACACGCTCACCCTTCTTCTCGTGTCTGTTCCACATCGTTGTCCACAGTTTTGGAAACACATTGTGACATGTTTATGTGACTTTCCTGCTTTTGTTTTATAATAAATAAAGCACCCACAAATTATCCCCACCATTTCATGTTATGGTATATTTTAATATACTCTGTTGTAATGCGATTGCAAGTAAAAGATCTGTTCAAGGTGTAAATTTGTTTGAGGAATTAAAGATTTCCTTTGTATTGTTTTGTTCTTCTCAGACAGAAAATCCTAATACAGAAAGGCCATACACATTCAAGGATTTTCTGCTTCACCCACGAAGGTCGGCATGATTTCATGATCATAAACTCTTTTGTCTCTCCCTGTTTTGCATTCCATATAAAAGCTACACATATTATGGTACCTTTTTAACAGGGAAAAATGAACAGTTCACACAATATATATAAAATTTCTTTATGTTTATCACGCAGCCACAAGTCCAGAGTCAAGGGTCATCTGCGTCTCAAAATGACCTACATGCCAAAAAACTCTGGTTCAGAGGAGGAAACAGCAGATCAGACTGACGACATGGATGTAAGTCTGGCTTCCACTTGTTCGCTAATACAGTTCTGCATCTTGTGTGATTCATAGATCCGCTCCAGTCTTGTGTGCTCTGCAAAGGTAGAGACAGGAAATGAGGTTAGTGAGAGATGTAAGACGTTCTACAAACGTTCAAGGTCTCTTTGTAGGTGTTGAATCAATACACTCACATAAAATTAAAGAGGACCTATTTTGCCAATTTCCTGTTCTTGGACATTAGTAGGCAATAGAGTAGCATTGTGTTATTCATCTGTTTTATTTATTTATTTCCATTTTAATCATGTTCAGAGTCGGTGTGTGTGGTACGGTAATTCCAAAATTGCATTTATAAACATAGGTGGGTCTTAAAGACAAACTGGAGTTGGAGAGGAGCTTTTTTCTGTGTCCGCTGCTTCTGAACCAAGGGATATAAGAAATTATAAATGGGCTGCTTCTCCAGTCCCTGAGCTGAAGTCGTTGTAAACAGCTGGCATTTTCACCATAGTTCCTGTGCTCTCTGTTAAAACATTTTCTTGTGTGCAGCCTGGTTGGGAATTTCTGGAGGCTCAGGACATGTCCGGTCCCAGACAAAGCCAGCTGCTGCCCCCTCTGCCCCCTGGCTGGGAGGAACGGCAGGACAACTTGGGAAGAACCTACTATGTCAACCATGAGAGGAGAACCACACAGTGGCAACAGCCCACAATACAGTAAAGACTGCTCCTCTCTCTAGCATAGCTTCATTGCATTCACATAAAGTAGTGCAGCACCAATGGTGTTTGTGTCTCCTCCAAACAGTGACTGTGATGAGGTGACCCAGAGACAACAAAACAGTCATATGGAAGGGGAGCAGACTTTTATTACACGTAGACAGATCTCAGACCCAGAGGAGAACACCACGCGAGAGTCTCCTGAGGTTAGTTTTTTTTTGTAATTTTACACTGGCAATTGTTGTTTTGTTTTGTTTTGTTTTTCATTATGTAAAATTCATTCTGCTTGATTTTGTTTCGTTAAGACCTTCCTAGAATTTTCCACTCTGTGTAGAGAAACAAAACAGAGCTTTGTTAAACTAACAGGATGGTGAGTTAAGAGTTTGCACATGACGACAAGCTGTTTATGACCCATGATTGAGTATTTCATTAGTATTTTAGAAACCAATGCAGCTTGTCGGCATTAATCAGTCCTTTTTAGGTGAATAGGCAAGTTGCGGAGGAAAGGAGTATTGTCCTTTTGACTTGATATTTTCAGTTTAATGAACCTCACCTGGGTATATACTTTGGGTTTGGATGAATAGGTTTACAGTAAGTAGCACAGCGTTCTTGTTGATTGCACCCTGGGCTGGCTTTCAGTAAGTTAGTATGTTAGTTAGGAATTTAAGGTTTCTACTTTGGCTTGTACGCATGTATATACACCAAAAGTTACAATGCCATTCTGTGTTAAAGACAAAGGTTGATATTCAGCTCATGGATCACAAGTCTGCCTGTGTAACACACAAACTCAATGTAAGATTTCATACATTTACTGTAGATGGGGAAAGCCAACAGCAGCAAGCACAGGTCAGACCTCAGCAGGACACTCTCCTCCCAGACAATTGTAAATTGTTGACTCTCAAGAAACTATTTAGCAATGAACTTTGGTAGATTGGCTAATTTAAGGTGGGCGTCTATGTCATACTCGCAGTAGGATCACGTCGAGCAGCTTCAGCACACCCTGGGGCCCTGCCTCAGCTTCCAGTTTCATTGTGATAGTATTTAGATGAATGTCATGTAGAACCAGGTATTTCATTGTTTTTTTGTCATCATTTTGGATTCCATCTCTCAGTTTTTTTTCCATGAAAACTTACAGAAGAAGGAGAATCTACTCTCAAAAACCATCAACAAACCATCTTCAAGCTCAGCCTTCTGCTGTTGTTGCATCTTTCCTCGGATCTCAGTGTGTCTCCTCTTTCTTATCGTCTAGAGCTGGGAGATTATTACGGAAGATGAATCCACCTTGTACCACAGCAGTAACCAGCTCACATCACCTCCACCTCAGGCACCTTTGGAGTTCAACTCATTCTGCCATGACTTGAGGAACATGCATATTACAGGGGCCACAGCTGGCGAGCAGCGCACCTCCCAGATGGTGAGTCTTTTTTTTTTTCCAGCAGCATGTGGTTCCCATTATTGAGTGAAAGTGCTGGAGAGGTTTATAATGAGATCAATATGAACCATGAGCTCAAAGTCCAAAAGGGAGAAGAGCTGAAAGTATTTGTGCATTAATGGTAAAGTGATCAGTTTCGTCTTTGACATCCCTGACCTCTGCTGCAGG
This sequence comes from Aulostomus chinensis, assembly GCF_037954235.1. Taxonomy (NCBI): domain Eukaryota; kingdom Metazoa; phylum Chordata; class Actinopteri; order Syngnathiformes; family Aulostomidae; genus Aulostomus; species Aulostomus chinensis. Next base: position 21,319,037 of record NC_141321.1, read on the forward strand.
CTCCTGCTAATAATTCAAGCCATTCCAGTCTCAGAGGAAGTGCCCAGACCTCAACAGGAGAGGAACATCCTGTTAATCCGGTGGTGAGTTTCACTTTTGAAGTCGTTCCTTCTGACATTTTACCAGCACAACTTTACAGTGAGACCTGTGAGTTCCTTGATAATCACTCTGAACACAAAATACTTTCCGTTGCGATGTTAGTGCTGCGGTGCACAGGTAACAGTATTCACAAGTCTAGGACGTGCTTAAAATGCAAGATCTGCCCTACTGTTATTTTGTCATGAAGTTGAAATGCTGTGTTATTCAATGAGTTCACAGCGTTCAATATTGATCACCATGTTTCATCTTTGTCACTGAATAGCTGCTTCCGACCTCTGCTGGGCTGCCTCCAGGCTGGGAGGAGAAGCGGGACGGTAAAGGAAGACGCTACTACATCAACCACAATAGCCGAACCACAACATGGGTACGGCCTATCATTCAGGTATGCAGTGGGATTCTTTATTAAAACTGATAAGGGGGGCAAGGTTTAAACAGCTCTTTCAGATTACACTCATTTCTTAAAACAGTGTAGTTCTTATTATCTTTCTTTCCCATCTGTCATCATCATTACTAATGAAAGCCAGAGTCTAATTTAATCACTGGTCTTTGTCTAATACCTCCATATTTGTTTTGTTTGATAGAAAACTTCAGAGTCAGCAGCAGCACAGAGTGGCGCTGGTTTACCCCAGAGCCCCACACCAATCGTCCCACCTGTGTCCCCCGAGGAGTCTCCCCAGCACACCCCAAGCCCTGAGGCCACGTTTGAATCTGGTTCCTTGCCAGCTGGATGGGAGGTCCGCAGTGCCCCCAATGGAAGACCCTTTTTCATCGACCACAATACAAAGACGACTACCTGGGTGAGAATGCAGATGACAAGAGGTCTGTTGGTATAGCTTCCCCCCATGGGGGGGGCTGCTACTTGATGTAGTTCATCTAATGGCCACTAGAGGCTGGGATACAAGCATCACCTGAGAGAGAGTTTTCTCTTGGATTTACAAGGCATTCTTCTTTTTTTTCTTTTTTCCCATAAGAAAAAGGAACAGACTTTTAAGGAGTATTTTCAGAATAATTTATTGATGTATAAAATACAATAAAAGGGCACTGAGGCTGGAGACAACCGTTCCTGTTGTGCTGAGGGACATAACACAGCATGGAGGGGAAATGAAGAGTGATTGAGCTTGTCTCATCAAATAAATCTTGACAGGTCCCAGATCCTCTTGAACATACCAGTTTTTGATTAGATAGCTGAATTTGTTTCTACAATTACATGAGGTCAGAACTACATGAAGATTACAATAACAGATATATACTTTTTATGCCTTTTGTGCTAAAATTAAACAAATACCAACTCAACGGTCCTTTTAAGGTGAAGATATTCCATTGAATACTAGATTACTACTAATATATTAGGAACTTTTTCTTAGTAGTCTTTTAGTAGCCGATTTAAATATATGATTACACTTTGTACTTTGACACTTTGGTTGATAAACAGCATAAACTAGACTGTTTGTCAGTCTGTAGTTGCTCTACCTCAGTTCCTTATGTAAGCATTTCCAGTTTGAATGAAACACATCCTGTTTGTTTGCCTCTGAGCAGGAAGACCCCAGGCTAAAGATTCCCGTTCATATGAGGAGGAGACCCTCACTTGACCCATCTGATCTTGGCCCGATGCCGGTGAGTTTATCCGTTACAGAAAATGTGTCAGAAATTGATCAGAAGGCACTGGTCAATGCTAAGCTTCAGATCTCTAGAAACGTGAAATTAGGCGCCTTGATTGCTGTGTTTGTTGGTTTAGTGTAAAGCTGATTGTGCTGACCATTATATTTAGTGGAATAGACCATTCCATTCATTGAAGGCTGTTTTCTGTCTCTTCAGCCTGGCTGGGAGGAGAGGGTCCACACTGATGGGAGGATTTTCTACATAGATCACAGTGAGTGTGACTTCTAGTTCTAAAAACCCATCTTGGACACGTGACATTTTCTGTCTTATGCTGTATTGTGTTTCATAGATACCAGGACCACACAATGGGATGATCCCAGATTACAGAACTCAGCTATAACTGGACCAGTGAGTATAGATTGTATTGACAGATCATTCATCTGTAATATGATATTAGCATGTAATAAAAACAGGAAAGGCCCTTCTGTTTGAGGAGTTCAAGCTTCCAGTAAATATGGATCACTGATCATAATGCAGGTCATAAATGTAAAACTAATATGTTGTTTCTGAACATTGTCGTCTTTTGTAGGCAGTGCCTTATTCCAGAGATTATAAACAGAAGTATGACTACTTCCGTAAGAAATTAAAGAAACCGGTGAGTGACGTGTGTGTGTGTGTGTGTGTGTGTGTGTGTGTGTGTGTGTGTTTGTATTTGTGTGTATCCATATTCATTCAATGTAGACTGTTTTAAACACAACACAACTCAACTGGAAAGAACTTTCCACTGACTGGCTTTTACTTTTACCTTAGGCTGATATACCAAACCGCTTTGAGATGAAGCTGAGACGAAATGCAGTTCTGGAGGACTCATACCGGCGCATCCTCTCAGTTAAGAGGGCAGACCTGCTGAAGGCACGACTGTGGGTGGAGTTTGAGGGGGAGAAAGGTTTGGATTATGGAGGCGTGGCCCGGGAGTGGTTCTTCCTCATGTCCAAGGAGATGTTCAACCCCTACTATGGACTGTTTGAATATTCTGCCACGTGAGTACAAACGTCGTTGCGTAACCAGAGGGGTCAGAGAAGTGTGTGAATGAATGTAGACACAGGTGTTTTTTAGTGTCTTGCTTCCTCTTTTTTCACATTTTTTTTCTAATTTTGAAAATGCTCAGATGCCCAGAATTATTTTTTTAAAGAAAAGTAAAAAGATATGAAGGACTGATGCTCTGCTTTCAGGACTACAGAAAGTTTACAGAGGAAATAATAGTACCAAGTGGACATACCTTATTACAGATTATTTTTGCAAGTCTGAAGTGGAAAATGAATTCGGACCTTAAGTTCTTTGCAGACAAGTAACAGCTCAATGAGCTGTGATCAACTCTGGGATGAAGTGAAGCAGCCATTGTAAAAACATGCTGTATTTGTTCTTGGAAGAATCTCTTCATGTTATCTGTGATCTGCTTTGTCTTTCAGAGATAATTATACACTGCAGATCAACCCAAACTCAGGTTTATGTAATGAGGACCACCTGTCCTACTTCAAGTTCATCGGCCGTGTGGCAGGCATGGCTGTGTATCACGGCAAACTGCTTGATGGTAAGTGCTTCCTTAATGTGAGTCATTAAAATTTCTTTAGAAAGGGTATTTCATTTTCAAAAGGAATTACATAACCGTGACATAGTTTGATTGATTCTGACATGGTTGTTTTGTTCCCAGCATTCTTCATTCGGCCATTCTACAAGATGATGCTGCAGAAGCCGATCACCCTCCAGGACATGGAGTCTGTTGTGAGTGATTATTCCACTGAGAGATCCCCCACAGACTGTTATATTCAAATACTGAAACACATAAACACCCATCTACACACATCGCTTCATCATTCCTATTTCTGTGAATTGCATTTTGCACCACGTTTGACTGTGATGTCATTCTAAACTTTACCAAGCAGCTGAATGTGTAAAAACCTTCTCGTGGCAAACTGTACACATCAAATATACAAGTACAGCAACAGAACACGCTCAGCTAAAACAGAAAAAACACATTTTCTATTTTAGTCTCATAGCTAATCTGACCATTTCCACCATTTTTGTTCTTTTGACAGGACAGTGAATATTTCAACTCGTTGAAGTGGATTTTGGAGAACGACCCGACAGATCTGGATTTGAGGTTCACCATTGATGAGGACCTGTTTGGACAGGTTTGTTTATTACTTTTCCTTGATACCTCTGAGATAATGGCTTTTCCATATCGTTCATGTGTCATTTCTGACAATCCCTGTTCAGACTCACCAGCATGATCTGAAGGCAGGCGGTGCTGAGATTGTTGTCACAAATGAAAACAAGAAGGAATACATCCAGTAAGTTAAAAAAAAAAAAAGTTTCTTTCAAAATAAAATATTTCTTAGTGTTTGGGTATTTTGATACTTATCTGCTTTTATGTTTCAAACAGTCTGGTGATGCAGTGGCGGTTTGTGAACAGGATACAGAAGCAGATGACTGCCTTCAAGGAGGTAACAACATTTCCACTAACATTGGTAGATAATTGAAAACTGAAGCGTGAATAACAATCTGACATTTCTTGTGTTTTAGGGATTCTTTGAGTTGATACCGCAAGATCTTATCAAGATCTTTGATGAGAATGAGCTGGAGGTGTGTTTCCAGGCCGTCACAAATCCTGATACTGGTCAGAGTCATTTAACTACAACGATGATGTTTACTTTCCTTATTTTTCTTCACAGCTACTCATGTGTGGTCTAGGAGATGTGGATGTGAATGACTGGAGAGAGAACACCAAGTACAAGAACGGCTACTGCTCCAACCACGCAGTTATCCAGTGGTTTTGGAAAGTAAGACAACTTTCCATGCCTGCAGCCAATAAGCTGAGCTGTGTGGACCTCAGTGTTTTGCCTCGTCTTTAAGAAGAGCTTTAGTAATTTGTTAACTCTGTGTGTTTATAGACCGTTCTACTGATGGATGCAGAAAAGCGAATTCGGCTTTTGCAGTTTGTGACAGGTACATCCAGGGTCCCGATGAATGGTTTTGCTGAGCTCTACGGTAAGATGAACTTACACATGAAGGGTATATTGTTGTGAAAATATTTGTTAATTAACATTATGTGTGCTTGTTACGGCTGTAATTTACTTACAGTTTGTCATGTAGAGGAGAGTGGCAAAGGAAACTAGATGTTTTATTTAATCCATAATAAAACCTAAGAACCCTAAACACTGAAGAAACTTGAAAAGTGAATGAACAAAGGATCTGTCCAAGAGACAGCAGGTCTGAAATATAACTGCACTCATAAGATAATGATAACGAAAGGGAAAAAGAATGAACAATACATTGCTCAAGAGTTCAGACTGAAACAGTCAGAAACTGAGGTCATTTGGTCTCTGCCTGGGCATCACATCTTTTCTCTCTATTCAGGATGCACCTGCCTTCATGAGACATTTGGCTTAAATCTTCTTATACTTAATTACGGTTGTCTGATGTTTTATGGTGTTGTTGTTGTTATTTTTCTTTCAGGATCTAACGGTCCACAGCTGTTCACCATCGAGCAGTGGGGAACGCGTGATAAACTGCCCCGGGCCCACACATGGTGAGCTCCTAACAAGATTTTTTTTATTGATATCTTCCTACACTGAGGCTGAATATTTTGTGTGCCAATATTTAAAAGGACAAGAGTTGATTGTTGGTAAAAATGTTTTGTTTGTTCGTTTGTTTGGTTTTTGCTGCTGATAAGTGACCGGTCAGTAGACAGAAAAGTTTTTCCTGTTCAGCTTTTAGGAACTTCACACACATTACATGTTAATGTTGTAAGGATCTCACACACAAATGCTTCAGGGGGTTGAAGCCCCCTAGTGGTCGCTGGCAGTCAGAACACACAGTCTGCTTTGTTGATACATACAGTACATTAATGTGTCACATATCTCAGTATTTAAGAGAGATTGTTCAGTCACACCCTGCAGTTTTATGTTGTTTTTACTCCTATTGAGATATTATCTTTCTTCCACCTCATTAAAGCTTCAATCGTCTGGACCTTCCTCCTTACGAGTCCTTTGAAGAACTGAGGGAGAAACTCCACATCGCCATCGAGAACGCACAAGGCTTCGATGGCGTGGATTAGTGCCTATGCATTTAAATAAGCAGATTTTACAGCTATGAGATATGCCCAGCAGCATAATATTTTGAAGTTGATGAGAGAGCTGAGGTTTCTTAACCCACCAGCTGTGGGACAGATGAAGGACAGTCACACTCTGGTCCTCTCTTTGGGCACGCGTGGAGAAAGGACATCACACGTGGAGCAACAGGTGTTCAACCACTCCACATGTACTTCAGTTTACAAATCAGGGTTTCTTGTTATTTGATTCTGTATTATAAGCCACTCTAAATGTTGTGATAAAATTGCTGAAGTATTTATAGAACACACTTCTGTGAAATAACATTATAACAGACATTTATGTGAAATGCAGAAACAACCAAACTTAAATTGACGTTTGTTTTGTTTGGGCTGAATTGCCTCACAAGCCTCTCACACCGCGTAGCTGCAACCCTTTGTCGTCACATTGCAGTCGGTGGGAAATGAGTGACTTTGCTCATCTTTGTAAATCTGTAAACTTGTCCTTTCACTACATGTTAGTGATGTAAAGAGCGGACCAGACTTGATTAAGTCACAGCCTGGTTCCAGTCATCCGAATCACAGCCAAAATCACTCTTTTAACAACTGAAAGAATGTAACAGCAATTACATCAGACTACTGAAGCATCAGTGCCACAAGTTTAAATGGGAATCTGATCTTGTTCCACATGATATTTATCTAACTGGAACAATTTTACAAGAACACATCATCCAGAGGCTTTGTGAGTTAATTCCAGATGTGTCTGATGTAAACAGCTAGATATGAATGATCAATTTAACCTACATTTTTCATTCCATTAGAAACCCTGATGCAGGAAATCCCAAATATGCACCTCAAAAACCTTTAGTAGCAGAAAAGATGCATACATCTAAGTGAGCAACGACAGTTAAACCAGGTGCATCAGATAATTGATAACGCTTTACAATAAGGGTTAATAATGTCGCCACAATCATGGTTATTATATAGTTATGACAATGGTTAGTTAAGGCCTAGTTAACCATTAGTAATCATTAGTTAACTAATGTCTGACTTAAATGGTTAATGATGCCTAAGTAATGTTTATTAAGTAACTAAGCCGTAACTAGCCTTCATTAATATACCCTCATTGTAAAGTGTTACCAGTTAACTATGATAGAAGTGACGCACCAATGCCAGGACCATTAAAAGGCTGAACTAATTATACTCCACATCAGTGTAGTCTATAGTGGCAAAGACTACATGCGTTGTTTGATTGTGCTACAATTCTATGCATCATTTTATACACAGAAAATCTATCCTTTCTCAGCTATCACAGAAAATTAAAAGGTTGCCTTCTACAAATGATTGAGCATTTGGCATTCAACCTCTTTAGCTCACTCAGTGTTTGCAAATCTGCAAAAGATGGTGACTGGTCCACTCAGTAGCCACTCAAGATTGACATCTATTGTATGCGTATCAGAGTCATGGATAAACTTACCTTAATAGTTAAATCTTCAGGGCAGTAGCTTACGGAAACATTTTGCATTTTGCTAAATATTAAGTATCGTTGCCTTTTGTCAGTCATATTTAGTTCTCTTCTACTCGTCATTGGGTGTCTAATGCAGCACGGGGCTCTATTTTTAAGAGTACAACTTTAAAAAAAAAAAAGGTTTGTTGGTTGTCAAACTGTGTACAGATTATTATCAAAATGAGTAATGTGATGCTTTTTGTAGGAAAGTAACTACTCAAGCAGTTGGTTTATAACAAGATATTATTTTCTGAATGGTAAATGATGTGTTTACACTACCTGCCATGTTTACAGGTTGTTGAAAACGGACGATGTTGCGGGCCGGTTCTTGTCTCTGACAACACAGTTTTATACTTTTTGCTTTTATAAAGTGAAGCACTTTGTTAATATCAACAAGTCTTACTCCTGAACTGTCTGAATCTTTGCCAATCTGTCATCTGCAGACTGCTTAAATTTCTCTTTAAGAAAGTGATCCTAAGCTTCAAGTGCACATGTGTCTAAATGTTTACATGTGAACATTGCTGAAAATAAGCACATTCTCCTCTTTCACTTATATATAAAAAATTGAATATTGAGGCCTTTGTTTGTAATGTATTGTAGAAATGAATTGTTTTTCTGTTAATGCTCTAATCTCCAAATGGAAGTACTGTTATATATGTATTATTGTCTGTTGAAGAAATACTAATAGATTAACATTTAATATCGGAATTATAAAGTTTTGTTACTGTAAAATGTAATTATGACACCTGTAAGTGCATTACAACAAACATTCATGCAACATTACTATATTACAGCTGTTTAAAGGATGGTATGAACTGTAGTTAAATCCCAATTTGATGATAGCACAGCAAATTAAATAGAAATATATTTGAAAAATAAAGAACGTTAAATCATTTATCCAGTGTAATTATTCATAAATTCTGTTTTACCCTGCTTTTGTTTCATGTCATCATTTTATTTGTATTTTACGTATTTATTTTCTTCCTCTGTGCAGAATCTTGCAAAAACTAAGGGCTTGTTTTTGTTTATTATAAGAATAACTGGAAATCACATTAGTTTCTTTTTTCTTTTTAGTGTCAGAAAGAAGTAAATGTCTTCAATCAGTGTACCCGTCCTAGCAGAAAGAACTTTTTATTGTCCACATTTCTCCAAATTGCAGGAGAAACCTCCTCACTGCTTCACAGACTCGAAAGACCAGGATTTTAGGAGAAAAACTAGAAATATGTACTATACATCAATAATAAATCTAAGTCCTGAGTTCTTAGCTCTTAAGAATTCCACTACAAACAAAAACACTCATGTGGCACTAGGTTATGTGGTTCTGGCGTTCATGTCTTTCATTCTGTTTCCACATTATGCATGCACAATGCAGTATTGTGGTTTACGGAGATTTGAAAGGGATTTTTCACCCTAAAATTGTTTTCCACAAACACTTGGAGCTAAAAACAAACACTTCTGAGGTGTCAAGAACAAGCACCGGTGAAATGGTTCAACCAAATGTGCAACAAAAACAGTTGTGCAATTTTAAACAGATTTTATGTCTCATGCACAGCATATAATTAACTTGTTAACTTAGTTGTAGGAGCAGAACCACACCACAACCGCAATCTTAATCACTTGCCAGGCCTACCTACACATGGCTGACCCATCCTGCTCTCAGATTGCTCTTCTCTCCCTGTCCCTCCCCTTCTCCTCATCACCTCCTCCTCATCTCCCATATCTCAGCAACTCACTGTTGCTATCTGGAGCCTATGATCAGCTCAGGGGAATGTCAGCCTGAGAAGGAACCCCCACTCATCCTCCTCCCACCAAACACTGAGCCTCACCCCACCTGTCCTCGTCACGTCCTCCCAGACCAGCCAAGAAACGACATCCTCCTTCCAGCTTTTGTCTCATCTGTCAATATTAAATACCTTCTAAATTCCATGAAGTCTCTACACTAATGTTGTGGCATGGTTCATGGTTGTGAATCTCAACACAAGTTTTTTTTAATTTACTTTGCTATCATATTATTTAAACGGATTATTTCAGGATTTTATACAGTATGACCTTTTGTTCACTTCAGTTTCTGTCACTTTTTTTAATGCCAAAAATGTAGAGCACTGCTCCACTGGATGTACACACTTTTGTTGGTTGAGTTTTGAGAGCTGAATTGTAATGAATTCCCCAAATCATTGTAACTTAAAAGTTACAGTTTAACAGAAATTTTTTAATTCTTTTTTTTTTTTTACTTGGAAGCCTGAGTGTAGGTTGTCTTTTCGCCGGTATTGTCATTGTGGAATTGTTGTGCATCATCTCCCTCAGTCTGACTGGTTCTCTCAAGCTAATGTGATTCCTTGCATGAAATCATTTATTTTGTACTCACTTTTTCACGTCTTTGTGCTTGTTGACTCACAGTATCGGTCGCTCATTCATGGTCAGCCTCTCCATGGCTGGAGCCCTTTGTGTGTTTCAGCTGAACAGCCACAGCCCTAATTTCTCCTCAACCCCCCTGAAAGGTCACTAAAAACCCTCTGCCAGGGTCAGTGGACAGGTCACACATGATTCAGGTCAGCCTTTTGGACACTGCCGGGGTCAGTGGGGATGGGTATGCAGGAAGACTCACCACAGCCAATGGCAGCAGGCCTGCTGGGGTACCCTTTACCCACGACCTTGCCAGCATTCATAGCCTGATAATAACTTTTACTCCATTGATCTGCCCTCTGATCCTGACTTGAGTTCACATGCACCATCACTCCACCCACAACCTGCGCCATATTGGCAGGTGCCAAAGCTGAATTCTTGATTAATTAATCACCCCTGGGAGGAACTTGCTGACCATGAATGAGGCCAGGCACTGGCTTTCCCACATTATGTAAGCAAGGGGCTCTCGTCAAGCCTCTGGTCAGTTATTTGGCTGTGTAATATATGCCAGGTCAGCCTCTCGCATGATGTCATGGCAGTGCGTTTGATTCAGACCAAGGTTAGGTTTACTGGTCATTCTGAACTGGTTGTCTATGTCTATGTGGGTTGACTGGTAACCCTAAACTGCCCAGTTCGCACCTGCTGCTGCAGCCATCTACTGTTGAGATGGGTTCTTAATGAACCAGTATGGATGTCTGCATTTTTCACACAGATAAACACAAGTTACATTTCAGATTTTACTGGCAGCACCCCGGAGATATAAGACAAGAACACACTGATGAAGACACGTTGTGTTTCCTTCAATGTTTTTACTATTCAGGGAAACGGACACATTAGACTCCTGCTTTCTGAAGCAGTTTTACTATTTGAGAATATGTGAGCGTAATCCAGGAATGCACATCTCCAAATACATGAATATCACTCGCCAGTTAATGAGGAACACCTCGATAAACAAATAAACAACCCAGAAATAAAATCTCCTTTTATGAGGATTATAATGTTTGTTTTCAGAGAGGTGCTGTTTTTCACTCAGGTCGATTTGGTCCATCAGTTATTTTTCTGTTGCAGTTATGAACATAGCACATGCATTAAACCTTTAAAACTGAATCAGCATTTTATGTTTCCTGTGTGATGCAGTGGCCATCACAGCTGGGCTTCGGCCTCGCTGCTGAATTAAGGTTCCCAGGGGGAGGGGTGGGAGCGAGGGGGCGGGGAGGTTGATCTCTCTCCACAATAAGTGATGGACATCGGATCAATATCGACATTGACACAGCAGCTGTCCTGTTCCTGTCAATGCTTCCTTGTAATTGCGGGGTCCAGTTTTAAAGGACAAGCTCATTTCCACGGCATGTTTTTATTCTGTAGAGACCATTTGCTGCACAGTTGTGTGTGATATTGAGGGATCCACTCTCATCAATAAGCCTTCCTTGTATTGATAAAGGAAAGTGAAAGCTTCTTGGTGGAGCTGGCAGGGTGACACTGTTGTATCAGTCAGCTCTCTCTAAGAATGTTCTGTTACTACAGTCTCTAAACAGTCACAGGTCTGACAACATGACTGTAGACAGATCCACTGCTATTATACAGATGGTATCGATAAACTTGTCATATGAATCAGAATGTAAAACCCTGCTGTTTGAAGGAGGGCTGTTATTTATTTGTGGTGAGGAATTTGCTCCTCTGCTTACACAATTGAAAATAGAGTTTGTAATTCATATATAGACATTTATGTAAGTGCTAACAAATAAAAGGACATAGAAACAGTCAAACCAACCAAATGTGATTTAACTGCAATCAGCATTGAAACAAATTTTGGAGATGGAAAAATTAACTCTCAAAGTAAGAAAAAATGAAACAAGATTAACCCCAAAGATAGACTCAGCAAATTGATACCCCATTATATCCTTCCTCATGATCTGAAATAAACAGATACCCCATCTCATCCCAACCCCCTTTATTTGGTATATGTGTAATGTTAATGTGTACTTAATTAAATTGAATTTAAAAGTCTTTAAAATGAAAGAAAAAAAACATTAGAATAAAGAGATGAAAAAATTATAAAATAAGGTACATACATTTGCTCATGAATGATATTAATTATATGATATGATAGGCATTATATTCTTCATTTGAGATAAATATCTTCTGACACTGTATTTTACAAAATGTTTACTGCTTTTTAGTGCATGTCTCTTTCTTTCTAAAGAGGAATATTGAATGCAGAGCTATAACTTGCGATAGATTATTACATAAAACCTTTTTATGTATATTATAGATCATTTAGTTTCTGTCATTTCTCAAAAAGTTGTGTAAAAGCTGAAGCAGAGGTTCACGAAGCAGGAGGTTTTAGATTGAGCACCAGAGCAACAGTGTCTTTCCCGTAGTCGACCGCTAGATGGCACTAGGGTGTAAAACCTTCCCTCTAACCTGCGATTAATTGATGGTGATCGGTCCGGAGGAGGGAAACTCCTCTCGGGCAACTCTCCTCTCCGCTGGTCAGTAGCAGCGCAGTTCTTGTGGAGGAAGCCGCTATGACACACTAGCTAGCATGCACGGACAATTTAGATAAATGGCGCTTGTCAAAAAGAAGTTATATCAGCGTTTGCTGTTCTTTGCTGTTGTTCTTCCAATCTCAGGTAAGAAAATTTCCATTTATGCATTTTTTTCTGCTTAAGAGGTGAAAGTATTCGGTTCATCACCGTCTACATGTGTGACCGTGGACCTTTAACATGAGGTGACCACCGAGCTTTACCCCGGTTTAGCCTTTCCTAACGGTCGAACCACGGTTAGCTTACCCGAACATTAATTTAACCTTATTTAATATGAACCTGTCACCTTTCAACATAACTTACGACGAATAGAGTGTCATTTCAAATACAACACGAGTGTCTTTGGACTTTTCAGGTTTGTCAGGTTGCATAATTAGACACCTTAAACATTAAAACAAAAGAAAACACTGACTAAATGTTGTTCTGTCACTCTCTGACTGAGAAGTCAGTTTGCCTTTTCTAAGTTTAGTCAGTACCGGTCAACTTTGAAACAAGCTTTTATCGCACACCCATAAGCACTGTCTAATTTAGTTAATGTCATGACCTCTTGAGTTTAGGAAGACTTTTTTTTTCTAAATTGCTAATGTTCTATCTACCGCTCATTGCCTAGATAAATTAACATAGCCGACTAAATCTGCCATAATATTTTCTTTTATGTAATCAGAAGCTCTGCTTCTGTAATAACTTATGGTTTATTGAAAAAAATAATACTAATAAGCGACTTAATTTTTTATTGAGGCTTAAAATGGGAAAAAACATCAAGTTAATTTAGTCAGATTATTTTTTTCTCTGATCAGATGGAGATGAGGGATGAACAGAAAAGCTGTAGTTTATGTTCTCATACCCAGTGTACAGTGTTTCATGTAAGACTGAGAAGGAAAGATCTGGATCAAGAGGGTGGCACCCAGTTCTAAGGATGAGGTTTATGAGAGTCTTTTCTTTTGTGTTTGGATAAAATCATTTGTGAAAAGCCTTTCAGACTTAACATCTGCTTGTGAGAGGCAATATTACATTCAGTTCAAACCTGTTACTCTTTTGCATTAGAAGAGATTCGTTTATTAAAGGATATTCTTTTTTCAGTCCCCGAAGGTCACACTAATGCATAAAGTTCATTTGTAAAGTTCAGCAATAGGTTTTTATTTAAAGAGACTAATTGGATCAAGGGTTTCATCTGCAGCTGGCAACTTTATGAGCCATAAGTAATTGGATTAAAGTGAAACATAGAGACTTTATGGAGCTGCAGTGTGATTACAGTACATGGCAACAGACTTCTGCTGGAAGGCCTCCCAAATGCAGTATTTTACCTCAGTGGGACATTTTAATCAGTGTCACTCCTGTATTTGTTGGAGACTATAAACACTCCTAATATCCGCCCAGAGGATACTAAGACACAGCATCTATTAAGTGACCATACTGATGCTAGAATAAAGCATTACAGGCTTCAAACAGTCACATGTATTCACCACTAAGACAAGTGGGTAAATGCTTGGCTGGTCCCCAGTCAGTGCTGTTCTCAATGATTATCACCACCTTAATTTTTCCTGTGTTTTTCATACTGTTTTCTCTTCTCTTTCTCCAGGTGTTTTATGCTTTAGCGAGTTATTTTTTATCAAGGAGCCCCATGATGTCACAGTCATGCGCAAAGAAGCTGTTATTTTGGACTGTCAGGCACATGGAGAGGCACCTATTGATGTCAGGTGGCTCAAAAATGGAGTAAAAGTGGTGGAGAACGAACGGGTGTACCCGCTCTCCAATGGCTCCCTTTACATTTCAGAAGTGGAGAGCAGAAGAGGAGACAAATCAGATGAAGGGTTCTATCAGTGCCTTGCTCAGAACAAGTATGGAGCAATCCTGAGCCAGAAAGCCCGTCTCACAATCGCAAGTAAGTATCACACTGTTATCACTTTGGAAAAGTTACAGTGCAGAGGTGTGTTGTCGGTGGTTCTACTTGTTCAGTGTTCTGTCCTCTGTCTGTGTGCTGGGATTTCACTTGCAGAAATCACTTGATGAGGTTGATGTACTTTATTGGGCGTGAGTCTTTACTAGCATCACAGTTAACTTTGATTATGCTTTACTTGTCCCTGGTTCAGTCAAATCACATAAATTAGATGCATCTTCCTGTATCACATACTCAGTTGTCTATGTGGTTTCATGTTCAATGCTTCATTAATTAATGCAGGCAGGTAAATATTTAGAGTTCTTTATAAATCAGTAGAGACAACATTTGACATTTGATAAACAGTGCTGAGGTGCAGAACGTGATCAAAGCTGCCAAAATCTGTTGTTACATACAAGTCTGTTATGGCATGAGTCAGGAAACAGCATGTAAGGAATGTTACTCTTGTGTCCATTTTTTTCTTTAGATTTTATTTAGTCAGGACTTTCTTATATGTTTCACATTCTCATTGTAATATGCCACTCACAACATTCTTAAGAATTCATTCACTTTTAAAGGGTGCACCATTATGTTATTATATTGTTATCATGTCATTGGCATTAAATGCTTTTTATTGGAATGATTTCTAGGACAATTTATCCTCCATAAAAATGTGTTATGGGAACAGGCCTACATGTGTAGCATATTTCACACGTGGTGTGAGTCTTGTCCAGTTCTCGATCTCGAAGATGCCCAGATGTTGACTTTTTAAAATACTGGTTGTATTTTTTTTTGTCTCTTGCAGCAGGTCTCAACCCCATTTTGTCAAATTGCCCATAATGTTAGGCTAGCATGTAGTTAGCAATAAATATTCGAAAGCTAAAAATCAATCATATTCAGTCAACGCATTGATGCAGAATCTTCCATGTCTGTATGATGTAGATTAGAATCAACAAATTACCAAATCCCTGCAAGTTTCCTTCAAGGTGTTCTGGATGTATTTGCATGACTGTTTTATTTATGTATTCTTGGGATACATCATTAGCTGTGGCTGTAGAGGAAGAGGGTGAGCTCCTTAAAGTTGAAGCCCTAAAAAAGTAGTGTTTTGAAGGGGAGCATGCCCATTGGTGTGTTAATGAAGGAGCTACAGATTTTAAAGGTTAGGAGCTGTCCTGGATACTGGCTCCCCAAAGCTAAAGAGCAGATGACCCCTATTCACTAGCCGGGGCTTTCATGTTATTGCACCCTGATCGCTGGAGGAATTGTTCTTTTGGAATTCTTTCTCCCTCAATGCTGTGCGAGTTGGCCTCGCATTTTAAGGGGGAGCTCCAGGCAGAGTTGGTTTTTGGGACTTACTCCCCTCCTCCTACCCACAAGCCATACATCTTGCTGTGCCACTTCTGCAGGATGCATGTCAACTCCCGACTGCAATACATTTCCAATTTAGATTTTTAACTTGGCATGCAAGGTGGAGAAATTGGATTTTCTGTTAGATTTAATGTAGCAGAGTAAGAGTTAACAGTTGTGCATGACTAGTTTTGCATGACTTGTCCTGTGACTGTGATTTGTGTTCAGTAAAAACTCTGATCACAGGAAATCTTTACATGTCATTCGATTGATGAGAGCTTTTCTTTTAAGTTTAATGCAAACCATTTTGAGAGAATTAATGAGAACAAATGTTTCTATAGATAAAATCTGATGATTTTCTCTTTTTTAAAAAGATGAAAATAGAGAAACCTGATTTCATGTCAAACTTTTTCACCCAAGATTAGTTTCAGTCAACCAGTTTATATAAATTATTGTAAAACTACATATCTGCAAGCTGTGAATTTAGATATTTGCTTGATATAAATTCATACAAAGTTTTATTAATTCATTGAGGGGTGTACCTGCATTGTGGTTTGAATTTAAGGACTGGTAAAGGCTATCAGTAAGCTTTACTAGTTTGTTTTAAAATGGCACTTAGACCTGCTTGAGGGTCTATCTGGAAGCTCATAAAATTTGCACATACCTGACAAATGCTCAGTTGAAGGACATAGAGGCAGCTGTGGGGGTTGTTCCTAGTGCCATGCTTGCTCTCTCTCTCGCTCTCTCTCTCTCTCTCTCACTCACACACACACACACACATGCACAAATGGGTATTGCCATTTCCCAGTACCACAGCCTTACTGAGTGTCTAAATGACTTACCCTGTGAGTTCAGACTGGATGCTTTGCACAATTGCTGTCTGCCTCACTACTCTGACCCAAGAGTGAAAAGCTTTTCATTCTGACTGTTTTTGTCCCTTTTCCCCCCGTGCTCACAAAAGAAAGGGGCTTCTTTTAAGGCAATGATTTGTTCTGATATCAGTGGACAGAACAGCTGGATCAGTTGACCACAGCAAGGCTCTTACATTAACTGTAAAAGTTAAAAATGATAGATTTTTGATTGAATATTATATGTCTTGTTGGTGTGGCATGTGTATTTGTGTTGTGTAGCTACTGAAGAAATGACATGAATTGGTTGTGTGATCCAAATGTTTTCAACTTGATGAGCTAGAGATAGAATGTGTTTAGAGGCCATTTTGATATCCCTAAAGATCTTTTAAATGGGGCGGCATGGCTCAGAGGTAGCGTGGCCGTCTAGTAATTGAAGGGTTGCTGGTTCGATCCTCTCTTCCCTTGGTGACCATGTTGAAGTGTCCATGAGCAGGATACTGAGTCCCTAATTGCTCCTGATGGCCCTGCGACTTGTCCAGGGTGAACCCCACCTCTCGCCCTATGCCAGCTGGGATAGGCTCCAGCCCACATGACCCTTAACGGATAAGCGGATGATCTTTTAAATATAAAGGTAGGGGAAGGACTGTAGTGTTGTTTTGCCTTCAGCATGGGAATGGAACACTTTTTTAAACACAAATGCTTCTATATTGATGCAGTGTATCTTCTAGTTCAAACAATGTGATGGTGATGGTCACTAAAGAACAAAGGTGAGAAAGGATTTGGCCCTGATGAAGTGGAATGTGACACATGAGCCTCATCATGTGACTTTTGTCAATAGAGTTCGGGTTAATGGGAATTTCAGCATAGAGATTTTGTCTCCTTACATGTCTCCCTTTTGCAGCATGTGATTTCTATTATACATTTTATGACATTACAAGTAAATTTGCCATGTCTCTCATCCATACATGTGGCTCAGCTGTTGCCACCTTTTTGTCAGTCTTACTTGGGGAGAGGAAAGAAGAGGTGAAGTTTTTATATCTGGTTTTGCATTGTAATAATTTCAGATGTTTCTAATTATGAAAAATCCCTCACTGGTCTCTGTCACCATTGGATCAGATCATGCCACAGCTTTGTATTCCTGATGCACTGTGAGGAGATATCTGAGTAACACCAGCAGGAACAAAAGAGATGCTCCTCAGAGGATTGATGTTTGGTCAACTTGTATAAAAAGATGCTATAATGTAGTGGGCTGTATTTATAAGTGTAAGGATATGTTCATTGCTGTGTATTAAGAAATGAAAAGAAAAAGTCAATTTCTTGTTTTGCAAATCATCCAGTGTGATCTGTTTTAGGGATGAACTGATAAAACAGTCCTGGTACAGATATGCACCCTCCTACTGCCTATGCAGAGTACAAATCTGATACCTGTACATACTTTCTCCACAAATTTTAATCTGACTCAGTTGACCCCAGGGATTAATGTCAAAAACATCAGTTTGATGTGACTAAATTACTAGGATGATGGAAACAGTCAATTTTGTCTTTTTCACTGAGACAAAGCTCACATCTTGGCTACTACGTAAACCCCTTATTCATGTCTATATTGGGGTCGAAAGTGTTCTCCCTGATATGTACCTGAGTAATAGCTTCAATAGTCCTGTGCACCAAACATGGACAGTGTTAGCTGCTGACTAAGCTTCAGGGGAGTTGGGCTGAGAGAATCTGGGCGAGTTGCCTGAGAGTAACTGCTAGCATCTGAAAAAGATCAAATGAGAGAACATTTGTTCAATATTAATTTTTTTCATTATGTTTCCTTTAAAACAGATAGTCTTTTTCTAAGCTGCAGCTGGTGTTTTCATCTTTACTAGGAATTACACAGCTCAAAACATTGCATGTTGATGGTAGCATCATTTTGTGTGAACTTAAACTACACCGCCTCTGGACCGCCTCTTCCTCCGATCCACCTCACACAACGACTTTTCTTTTTTTTTTTTTTTTTTACAAGGTGTACGGAAATAGTGAAGGCAATGAAGGCAAATGACATCAGTGGATCAAGCAGCTGGAACTAGCTCTCAACTGGAACGTGTTCTTGATTTCCATCCCTTCTCACACTGTGTAAAACCCTGAGTTGTCCAGCAGTGTGTCAGTTGTGTGCAGGGAGGCACCCATCTGATGTTTTCAGTCCTGATACTGATACCTGGCCATATGATATCAGCCTTAATGGAGTACTGATCTGATACCAGTGTTCATGCTTCACTGTGTCTATGTTGAAGTGACTGGGATCATTTTTTAATGTAAAGGCAACATCAGGCTTGACTTAAACATTATATTTATAACTTTGCAAAACAAAAAGAGAAACAAATAATTGCCAGAATCTAAGTTTACTGAATTATCATTTATAATTAAAAAAATGTCAGTGTAACACGAAAACAAAACACGTATTCACAGTTAAGTCACCAACGAGTGTATTGAAACTTGATCAATCACAATCTCTCTGGCTTGGTAAAAGGTAGATCAGCTACAGCTATTTGCGTCAGTATGCAACTGATATCTGTTATCAGTGTCACATCGGTGCATCCCCACTGCTCTGCACTAGCATCCCAAATTACATGTGTGTGTTTTTAATCTCTTGTCGGAATCTGGATATACTCACAAATGTTTGTCTCTTGAGAGTATGAAGAGCTGTACGGGAGGTATTTGAGGGGGCTGCTGCTGTTCAAAAACAAAGTTACCTCACTTTTGTGTCTATATACAGCAGGGCAGGACTACAGCTATATTATGAGTTGCTAAGGAATGCATTTGACATGCACTGGCTGTGCACAATTAGAAACTCTAATAAGAGGAAAGCAAACTTTGCACAATATGAGCTGGGGCGTGAATGAATGAAATGCCCACAAGTGAGACAACTTAAAGGCTGGAATCTTGTTTTTCTCCTCTGCTGGACACGAAAGGTTACCATGGTTCCCCTGAACGGCAGGCCCAGAGGTCAAAGGTCTTTCTAAATTGTTCAATAGATGGAGGGCAGTGAGACAGAGCACAGAAACTAAATCTTCCTTACAATAATGCTAGATGCCTCTCTTTTTTATCAGTTTTTGCAATAATCATTACTGGGCTTTCTTTCAACAAGAATCTTAATTGTCACTCTTAAGTTTTATTACGTTTGTTGTCAACATAAATTCCAAAGCAGGATGGAACATGTTAAAAACGGAGTAGAGCCATTTATAGATTGACTTCTTCCATGCTCAGATATGGAGATTAAAGACAATGAAGTCTCTGTCTATGGTGAGTAGAAGGTGACTGTTGAATGATTGGGTAACTTTGAGGCAGAGATAAGGGATTAGAGGAGGGGATGAATGGTCCTTCCAATACCACTCCCCCATTGCATGGTGCTTTCAGAGGTCATGCTGCTCATGGGAATAGCTCTTTGTTGGGCCAGGCCAGTGGTCACTTGACTGTCCTGCAGGCTGTGTAGAGCAGCCGTACATCTGCAAACCACCTTGTGATTGATTTGTGGGCTTTTTCGGCTTTGCATTCTTGTCCTTGCTTATCAGCTATAGTTTTTTTTCCCCCAGAGCTTGTTACGAATGGTCAGTGGGGTCACTTAACATTGTTAAGGACTAATTCTTAGTGTTCAATAGGACTTGTTTGAATGACAAATGTAGAAATACCTTATTTCTACAAGGATTATGAGATGGTGTAAGAGTACTTTTACAACTTTTCTGGGAGGCTTGTATTAGTTAGGGTAGCAGTGAGGTTTTTCTTGCGCCTCGCAATGTGGATGCCATCAATTTAGTGTGTAGCCTCCAGCATGAAGAGAAAATGATCAATTTTAATGTCTTGCCTAAAAGATTAAACCTTGAAGGGTGAGCTGGGTTGGAATGGGGGGGGGGGTGGTAAACCTGCCATCCACATAGCTATGCAACAGGAATAAAAGCAAATCTGACATCCACATTTTTGAGAAATTGTTAAGGAGAATGTGTTTACCACCGATTAAGAACTGACAATTTTGATTTGGCTGTGTATTACTAACAAAATAATAATAAATATTACTATATGAGCAAAATAACTCCCCCTCTTACCTTTGCAGCCCTGGAAGATTGTTTTTTTTCTCCACTCTTCAGAGTAGGAATTTTGTATTTTCCCTTACATAAACACAAACAAAGCATTTTTTTACAAAGGAATATGCAAACTGAG
This sequence comes from Aulostomus chinensis, assembly GCF_037954235.1. Lineage (NCBI taxonomy): Eukaryota > Metazoa > Chordata > Actinopteri > Syngnathiformes > Aulostomidae > Aulostomus > Aulostomus chinensis. The sequence goes on from NC_141321.1 coordinate 21,339,567, forward strand.
GAATGTGAATCTGTTTGCTTTATTATGCTGAACACAGAGAAAACAGAAAAATTAATTATTCCTGGTGGGGTTTCCTTTTTAATCAGATCCATGCATAATTTAAGCTCAAACTGGTACTAAAACAAACTATTACAATATGAAACAAGCTAATAATAATAATATGACATTTTATATAATTTTCCTTGAAATTAGTTACATTGTTTTTGGAGGGCAAAATCATATGGAAATTTACATGTAGTATCTCATATGCTGGTAGCGTGCATTGTAACCAGTTATAAGCGCTGGCTGAGAAACTGACCACAGTAACTAGAGCAGAGGTGGCTGAACTAATTCCTGGTATTTGTAAGGGAACCTTTGTTTAGGCCTGACCTGTCCACTGACCTTCAGTTTGTGGAGCTGCGAGCATCAGCAAGCCCATCTGTTGCCAGCTGAAGCAAAGCAAATCCAGATTTATGCCTCTGGTTCAGAATTGTTATGCACACCTTCAAAACAAGAACAATACATTGACAGAATCTTATGTGTGTCTTCAGCCTTGAAACATAAGTGTGGACATGCTCTTAGTAAATGCAAGAACCTATCTAATGCTGATATAGTGTCTTGCAGCTGTGTGACTGCAGTTATTGTGTTGTTTTTGTACTTGTATCTGCTGACAGATTGGTCAGAGATACAACAGAAGGAGAATATAGGAATGCATCATTTACAAGTGCTGCAGCTGAAGAAGGATGTATCTGCTGTGTGCAAGGTAGCAGGGAACTGCAGAGCTGCTGTGGGGTGTTGGGTTGGGTGCTAGGCAGGATTTGTGGAGGTCAGAGGTGAAATTGCTGGGAAGGGCAGATGGTCAGTTGTGCTTCTTTTTACTTTTAGGGAAAAGGCTGTGGTATTTATTCTGGGTTTGAGTTTGCTAAATGTTATGACAAATACTTGGTTGACCAAAGGTCAGGGAAAATACATGTCTACTGTGAAAAGTTATAGTAACATGTTAAAAAAAAAAGTGTTTGTGACTAATAAAAGGAATCATGAATGCAAACAAAAATATAAAATCCCAGAGCTTGATTTGTTTACTTTGATAGTTTGATCCACACATTAGATGCCCCTGACAAACAGGCAGAAGGTCAGCATCCTATTTTCAGCTGTGAGTGCTTTGGTCATTGCTCCACAAACCCTAGCAGTTATGGATTTTCCACCTTGACTTAGTAGTTTATCAATAATCAATGATTGTCCTGCTGTTTGTCAATCCAGCATTATTTGCCTGAATGGAATTGCAAAGTAGGAAGGCAGAGGATCAGTGCAGCTCATCTCTCATGCCCTCTAGTCATATCACTTCAGCATGGCATTTTTGTAAGAGCCTGCACCAACATGGGGGTGGGTAGGGTGGGTTGTTTTTGAAAATGAGGCTGAATTCCTCTCCCTAATTCTGTGTTCACATCAACCAGCCATGGTGAATATTTCAACACTCAGCAGTAACAGCTCAGAACTAATTTGATTAAACATGTTCCTGATGATCTGATTCGATGGACGATTTACTTCTTGTCTGACCAGAATGTTATCAGTAGAATATGCCCTTACTCTCAGGAAATGCTCTGTAGTCAACTACATTGTTGCGTGTAATATATAGGCTCATTTAAGTTTCTGCTTCCATCAAGTCTCTCAGTTCCATTGACTGAACAATGACACTGGAAAGAAATTGATCCAGCAGGCATCATGAAATACACTTCTACACGAAGTTAATTAGCTATAATCAATACATTCATTTAGAACAATCTGGTAACCAGAAATTCAATCTTAGCAACTTCCCTTCCTTGGCCTTTTGTTAGAATTACTTGAGGAAGACAGAAGAGGTGAAGTTTTATGTTTAGTTTTACATTGTATTTCTAAAAGTTTCTAGTTGTGGAAAATCCCTCACTGGTCTCTGTCACCATTGGATCAGATCATGTCACTGCTTTTTTTCCCCCATTGCAGTATTAGGAGATGTCTGAGTAATACCAGCAGGAATGATGGAGATGTTCCTCAGAGGGTTAATGTTTGGTCACTGCACGTTGTTTTTGCGGTCAGTCGTCCTTTAGTACCACAGCATCTGGCAACTTCTTACCTGCTGTCATCCTTGGCCCATGTAGCCACTATAATGCTTATGAAAAGCCTTGAGATTTCTCAAAAGCAAAGGTGAGCATAGCACATGATCGAGGTCTGTTTTAAGTCTATTTTAACAGTCCTAAAATCTGACCCGTTGAGTTGAGTCAATAGTAGTTGCCTTGTATGATATCTATTTAACGACTAGTTCTTAAACATTTTTTGAGTGCTTGCTTGGCTATGCCATGATTGACTATGCTACCAAAGTTAACTTCATCAGCTGTATGTGAAGGGCCGAATGGTAAGACAGCATCCAAATTAGAATTATATAAGCTAACGTTACTGGTGGTCGTGTCATTATCGTGAAATGACCTTACACTGACCTTGGCCACTGAGCTTGGCCAAGAGAATAATTCTTTTCGGCTGTTTCAATGTGAAGACAATGATGACGAGAAAATGTGAAGTATGAAAATATATTCTCCTAATAATACTGTAAACAGCAACTGTTAGTTGCCTCCATGCTAGCTCTACCTCTCAGTCTTTCAATGCAGGATGCAGTAAATTAACATTGAAATTGAATAGATTGTCCTGTTGTCACTGGTACCTAATCTAACTATTTTAGGTCAGTATGATATTTATATTAGAGCGGTACCTCACTACTTGCAGATTTAACCTGTTAGCTCGAGGGTTATTTTGGCCAGCCTGATGACTGACAGGACCCATACCTTGCAAGTCATAACAGTCCTGCCAAAGGTCTTTCTCCTTAGCAGGGGCTTTTTAGAGTGCCTCCTTTTAATTGGCCTTTCCTTTTGCAACTATTTCTTGTTTTGAGCCAGTTTTCCATGTATGTTCATCTTTTGTGTGTTTTGCAGTTTGTTGCCATTCATCTGAGCTTTGTCCTTGGATACTTTATTAAACATTGTTGTTCAGATACCTATTTACGCTTAGCAGCCCACTTGGGAAACACTCAGATGTGATGAATTGTTAACTCAACTTCAGTTTTTGTCCATGTTAGTTTAGTCCACATATGAGTATAAACAAGAACGTGGGTTTCATTTAATATGTTAAAAAAAAATTTGGTGGATTAGTGTTTATTTATGTCTTTTGGTCCCTTGGACCACCTCCATCTCGGCTTCCTCCCTGCTTCATTTCCTTCTTTATCTTCTAAACCGTGATGGCTCACTGCACTGCTATCTGGATGTGTGGAGCTTAAAGAGAATTAGAGTATGTTTGTTCATTTAATGCTAAAGAGGTATCTAAGCAGACAGTAACTCCACGGCCTGAGAGAAAATGTAATTATGCTCGGGGTCATTCAACTTTTTAAATTTGTGGTCCATGGCTGAAATTATAACCTATTGATTTGTCCACATTTGTCTGATGGAGGATGTTTTATGATAATGAATTTATGCTTACTTTTTGCTCAGTAACCTCAGTATTTGCTCTGTATTGCAAACAGGGGTGCAATTGATTTCTTTTAACAAATGATTGACCTTAGGCTTCTGCTGTTTTTTGGGGGGGGGGGGGTGGTACAGCTGTGTGTGACATTAATGTCTTTCGGGACTTTTATGGTCTAAGAGGAACCACTGTTAAGGAGTGCATTTATGAACAAAGACAGCTAAAACAACTTAAATCATTATGCACACACTTGTGTTTCTGTTTGGTCCTCTATAAAGGACCTTATTGTGATACACGTTAGGTTCACTGTGGTTTCTGCTCAGCTGGTGGTTGACAACAGCTCAGTTTCAGGGAAACCCAATACATGCAGGATATAGCTGTTCCACTCCAGTCATCACCTTCCTGCAGCACTCTGCCAGTCTGCAGGTCTAGGTAATAGTCCTCTGTTTCTCACATCCACTGGTCCAGAATGGGAAGGAGGAATAAGAAATGAATCAATATAGAGAGATGTAACTCAGAAACAGATAAGATAACTATCCTTTGGATTTTTCCTCTAAGACTGGCCACAATTTTTTTTATAGTACCAATATATCATAGTCACCTGTCATCATGGTTGTTGCTGATTGTTGAGCTTGTTGTTGATTGTTTTACTTCTTGTCTTAGGTCAGAGCTCTGAAGGTTTTTAAGGATGAAAGTGAAATACAACACTAGTTTCCATAACCATCACCTAAGGGGAAGGAGTTTTCCTTGTCTCCCCACTTTATCTTAGAATGTCTTCATGTAAAGGATAAAAACATGAATGGGGGTTGTAGGGGAGAATTCTGCAGAAAAAGGTACAGTGAGCTGTGTGTGAGTTTACTCCTCCCATTTCCTTTTGGCAAATGTTTAACCTCAAAATGACGGTGAATTAGAGATGCTGTAAAATAAAACAATGAAGTATTCATTGCAAAACATGTAACATGTTGGTCACTTGGTCTGAGTGTGATCTGGAAAGAAAATATTCCTTGACATTTCAGGGTGTGAAAAATGTATTATTTTTTTAACATATAATTTATATATTATAGATGAGTTAATTGACATATGACTCCTTAAATCCATAAAATGTGAAAGAAATCAAATCCAAAGTAATTATTCTACTGTAAAACTGAAGGTGTTTTAAACTGAATAATCAAATACTCTGACATAAGACAAATAAAAGCAGCACATTCTGTCCTGAGAAGTTCGAACTGTTACATATTTAACATTCAAGTTTATGAATCAGTTATTTAGATAGTTACAGATTGTCAGTTGGGGCTGCTGATTGACTGACTACTTCTAAGTGACTAAGAAAAGCAGAAATTGACTTATTTTTTTCAGATGCATTGGTTATTTATCAATGGGACTGATTGGGAAAGAGCACATTGCTTATCATTAGGACAGACCATTGGATAAGAAAAAATATTTAGAAATAAACCATCACAAATGTATCAGATTATATGTCCACACTCTTACACACTTTCAAAGTGTTAAGATTTCTTCTTCTTCTTGTCACTGTTTTGCTTCAGGTATCTCCGCTTTTGCAATCCAGCCAACATCTATCGTGGTAACTGAGGGCTCGGTTGCCAGATTTTCCTGCAAAATCACTGCACACCCTCCTCCTATCATCACTTGGGAGTTCAATCGGGTCACGTTACCCCTTACCACTGAAAGGTATGTTCTCTGTTGTTTTCAGACTAACTTCATGGTATTTTTTTTCACATACTTGTTGGACAGCAGAAGTCCTTTGAAGCTGAAGAGGCCTTGGGAAAAATATTAGCTAGTATTAAAATAAAAATTGAATTTATGATTGCTCTTTGTTGTGAGTGATAAACGCTGTGTTACATGCAAATGCAGAATCACAGTCCTCCCCAGTGGTGTTCTTCAGATCTACGGGGTGCAGCGGGCTGATGCCGGGAACTACCGGTGTGTTACCACCAACATTGCCAGCCGCCGCCGCAGCACGGAGGCCTCCCTCACTGTCACCTCAGGTATATCACATTTATATCTGTCAGCGATTTATGGAAGTTAAAGGACATCAGCACACAATGTTGCAGGGTTAAATTAACTTTACAAGTGAGGGGTTGTATCCCAATGAACCAGTAGTTTTTACCTTTATGATTATTAATCAGACCAATGCACTGAAGCTGTTTTCTTCCCTCTCACTACAGCCCCCAGCCCCCAGCTTCCACAGAGGCCCCGCATCATAACTGGGCCTCAGAATATTTCAGTGTCTCTGCATCAGAGTGCCATCTTGGAGTGCATGGCCACAGGCAATCCCAAACCCATCATCTCTTGGAGCCGAGCTGACAGCAAATCTATTGATGTTTACAACACCAAAGTGTTGGGAAATGGCAACCTTATGATCACAGACATCAAGCCCCAGCATGGAGGGGTCTATATGTGCAGAGCCACCACTCCTGGCACACGCAACTACACTGTGGCCTCAGCCAATGTCACTGTATTAGGTAAAGATATAATTTTCTAGACATGTTCTGATTACTATATGATTAATCGCAAAAAACGTTCAACCCTCAATGACCCCAAATGTCATTGTGTGATCTGAGGAAAGACGTTAGCTCTCTTCAATACATAACCTTGCATGGCTCAGAGTGTGCGGCACCTTTCTACATTTTTTGTGAGTTTTGGCCCAGGTTGCCAGCAACTCTAATCTGGTGTGTGTCTGCACTTTCCTCTAAATACTATATAATGAATGCCTGGATCATAAATACATCATTGTACTGACTTTGTTCTTTTGAAGCACCACCGTCCTTGGTGGAGTGGCCCGAGAGTCTGACCCGTCCGCGCGCTGGCACTGCACGCTTTGTGTGCCAAGCTGAAGGGTTTCCAACACCTAAGATCACTTGGTTCAAGAACGGAGAGAGAGTTCACTCAAATGGCCGTATCAAGATGTACAGCAGGTATCTTTCTCTTCATTTGAAGGATTATCATTGTGATCCATAAATCTTTTATCAGACAAGTCTGAGGTATTTTAAAGTCGGATCCCTAACGTTTGGATCTTTGCTGGCCAATTAAAAACAATGGACGTGAATAATTAACTATTGTCCTTAGAGCAGAAAGGAAACTTAATAATTTACAACCGTGCAAATGGGGGTTTTAGTTGGTTTCCCTGTAATTCCTTATTCAACTGTCAGTGCCTGTTAAAGGTAATTATGGCCACTACATCACTGGAAAGAAGCCTCAAGTATTCTGTGTACGTACTCTTCATCTGTGTTTTGTATGTGTTCCTCAGCAAACTAGTCATCAACCAAATCATCCCTGAAGATGATGCCATCTATCAGTGCCAGGCTGAGAATGAGCAGGGATCTGTCCTATCCATGGCGAGGCTCATTGTAGTGATGTCAGAGGACCGGCCCAGTGCTCCCAGGAACATCCGAGCGGACACCGTGTCAAGCTCAGCCATCCTTCTGGCTTGGGAGAGGCCTCTCTATAACTCTGATAAAGTTATTGCCTACTCCGTGCACTACATGAAGGCTGAAGGTCAGCAGTGGGTCTCAACTGACAGAAACAATTTAGATTGTATGTTGGAAAGAGCCATTTAGAGACTTCAAATTCCTCCTCTGCATTCCATAAAATGTAATAAGGGTGTTGACTGTGTGCAGTTTATGCTGTGTTGGTGGGCAAAGGACAGGGAAAGAAAAACAACCCCACCCCTCAAAAAAAAAAATAGCTTATTCCTTATAAAACAGGAACAGTGCTCTATAGACCAGTGCACCGTGGACTTAAAAGAATCAGGGGCCCTACTTTTGGTAGATAAAATACAGGATGCAGGGAAACCTCCTCAAGAATTAACAAGAGTACTAGTGTGGCAGCAGAAAAGCCTTTTCGCCTTTCAGCTTTCCTGGGAACTCTCGCTACTGACAGCAAGAGTCACATTCAAACAATGCTGCATTCTAAAAAGAAGAATCAGTTTGTTCACTCAAGCACTGCACTTAATTATAATTCCAGTGACTTCCATTGGAGAGGTGAAATGTAAATAATTCAAGCTAGCAAAAGGAGCACCTGCTAGATTCTGTTGGGGATGAGGGGGTCAAAATGAAATGAGCAAGTTGAACAAATTCTTTGTTTTACCCTTGAATAACAGGCATCCGTCAAGGATTTTCTACACTTGATGCAGATTTTGTGACACAATGTCAGAGAGAATAGCTGACATTGACAAAGTATCTGACAGTACACTTTGCACCTGAGGTTGCACACAGAGAAGTCTTGCACTAAAAAGAGGCTCTAATGAAAGGAGGAACTAATTAGCCTCTGTGATGGAGTGTCCAAAAGTGAATATCCTGTGAGGGTGGTAGGAGTGTGTGAAGTGGACAGGAAGGCAGACTTTGTTCCACTACTCAGAAAGCCTTAGTGCAGCATTTAGAATGGTGCAGTCTTTTTTCTCTAATACCTTGTTTAACAGATGAGAATTCTGATAAAGTGGTTGATTTTTAAAGTCAAAGAGATGTGTAACTTTTCATAAGAACTATAAGTTGACTTATTTTAATGCTACTCATTTTTTCAGTTTTTTTAAAAAATTTTATTAAAAGCCAGAAGAATGTGAAAAAAATATGAACAATATTGTGGCGTGCAGTTTAATATGTTTAATAGTGATATGAGATTTATATGTTCAAAATGTCCTAAGCGTCAGATAAAAAGAGTTACTTGGCACAAATGATTGCTTATATATTTTGTCTTTTATGAAATATTGACTATTGTAACTCATTTTACAATCTTGTCATTTGTCCAGGATTAAACAATGAGGAATATCAAGTTGTCATTGGAAATGATACAACTCGCTATATTATTGATGACCTGGAGCCGGCTTGCAACTACACCTTCTACGTTGTGGCCTACATGCCCATGGGAGCCAGTCGCATGTCGGACCACATGTTCCAGCACACGCTTGAAGATGGTGAGACAGTGAAAGTTATAAACATCTAAAAACAAAATCAGAAGAGCAGGTCTGAAAGGAAGAGCAGAGGCAGTGCTGTTATTGACATATAGTACACTCTTTGGCTCTGTTTGTTTACAAGATGTTTTACTTCTGCCAATGAGCTCAGTTGTTGACTGAAAGGAACAATCAAATAGTTGTATGTACAGTGTGTATAGTACAGTGTAAATATGCATGTGCACTTGTTTTGGTGTGTCTTAAGATTTTGCATGCATGTTGACGTGTATCTATAATTGCTTGTGTTCATGTCCCATGACACTGGAGTGCCTTTGAATTCCTGGGGAACATAATTTTCTCATGGTCTTGGCATGTTAACAACTGTCTGTGTTCTACACAATATTAAAAATTTGTGCTCACATGGCAAACATGAGTGTGAAGATAATGTCAACCAAATTTAAATCCATTTTTTCCAGTACAGGCAAACCTTCAAAGTGGATAGGTATGAGAGGCATCAAAGTTGACTTCTCTGTTTATTTGGTGGGATCTCATAATAAAGGAATTCCAACTGGCTTATCCTCTCCTGTCTTGTCCATTCACAGTTCCCCTCCGTGCTCCTGAGCTCAGCCTCACCAGCCGAAGCCCCACTGATATCCAGGTTTCATGGCAGCCCCTTCCAGACAAGCTCAGTAGAGGCCGTGTCTCTGCCTACCGTTTGTCCTATCGCACTAGTTCTGAGAACACAATCTCGCAGGTAGAGCTACCTGGAGAGAAGACTCAGCATCTGCTTGAAAACCTGCAGCCTGACACCATCTACTTGCTGCGTATCGTAGCTGCTACTGGTGTCGGATGGGGTGAGCAGTCTGCCTGGACCTCCCATCGCACCCCAAAATCATCCAGTGCTCGAGGTACACCATAGGGAAGCGTTGGCGTCATGAGTTCTGTAGCAGAAGCATGCAAACACCAACAAGAAGCCTAAATGTTGTAGATTTTAGTCGTTGAGATCCATCTGGTTACCTGATACTTTGAACAAATATTAACATTGAATTTTACCCAAAAATGTAATCAGTTTAAAGCCTGAGACACAGCCAAGAGAAGAGCTTGGCTACTAATCTAGTTAAGGCATTGCGTTTGTTACTCTTTGCCCTTTGACCTGCACTGTTAGTAACATTGGAAGGGCTTCAGTCATGGGTCATAAAGGGAGCGACTCAGGCCTCCGGGTGGGAAAGAGTATATGGCTGTTCAGAACTCCATCTGAAGCTTTGAGGTGGGGGAGGTGAAATTTGTTTTTCTTGCCCATCTCTTTTGCCCTCTATCTTCTGTTTCAACTCAGGTGACTGCCTCAATAATTCTGATTCCCCTTCAGTCCTTAAAAATAGAATTGTGTGAAATTGCCCCCCCGGTTGTTGGTGTAGTTGTTTCTGGCCTGCACTGAGTGTGAAACAGCTGGTACAACATTAAATGGTTTCACTTTTCAAAGAAAACTGCAGGTCAGGATCTTTCTCTGTCCATCACATACTGGAAACAGCTTTTTTTGTTTGTCTGTTTTTCCCGTTTTATTAGATTGAGATATATGGTATACATACAGGGTTCATATATTTTTAAAAAAAAAACTGCGAAAGTCATGGAATTTGAAATGGCATTTCCAGGCTTAGGAAAGATTTTGGGAGAAAAAAAAATTAAGCCAGAAAATTTAAGAAAAGTTATGAGGATACATTAAACAAGTAAGTTAATGTTAAAATATAAGGTTCTACCATAAAAAAAATCTCCAAGTCAATTTTGATTTACTTTGATTCAGGCAAAAACCACATAGCTTATTTTCACAAGTAAATGTACATTGTTGTTGTTGCCATTTATTTTGCTTGACATTTTTGTTTTTACATCCTCCTTTTTACTGAAGAATGGTAGTCCATCTCTGATCGGCATCATCAACACAAACATTTCTTTGAACTCATTCTCTCTACAGTTCCTTTGGCCCCAGAGCTGCATTTGGAGCCCTTAAACTGCACCACTATCTTGGCGCGCTGGGAGCTGGCACCCAGGAACTCAGCTAGCGTGCAAGGCTACAAACTCTTCTATCATGAGGAGAGCCAGTCTGAGAATGCCCCAGTTCAGCTGCGAGCTCTTGATAACACACACACCATTGGAGGCCTTGGTGAGTGGCAGCTCATTTGAGTCCCTTCCTGTCATTACATTGAAGACATTTGCGTATTTGTTTTTCATAACATGTCAAAGAACAACACATGACATAGGTTTTACATTTGTTAGTTTTTAATGTTCTAATAAATGTATTTCCATCAATCCTACTTTGTTGCTTTTCAATATTTAACTCTTAATTGGTTGAAACATGTGTTATTAAAAGCCCACTCAGAAGAATTGGTCACATTTAATATACATAGGTTATTTGTTTGTCATTTGGAAGTTGAAGTGATTGTATTCCATGTCCTCATAGATAGATTTTAGCATTTATCTACATTGGAAAAACTGATTATTTTGGCTTCTTTGATTATTATTCACAGAAGCATTATTAGAATAGTTTCTCGAGGCCAGATTTGGTTCAAATCAGCAGCAGCATCTCTTGACAGCCAAACTTGTGAATTGGAGGGTCTAATGTCAAGCAGAGATCCATCAGGCGTGGAACAGAACAGCACCACATCCCACTACCATGACCTCCCAACCTCTGTGCATGATTTCAGTGTGTGTGTGTGTGTGTGTGTGTGTGTGTGTGTGTGTGTGTGTGTGTGTGTGTGTGTCTTTTCAGCAGCTGCTGGATGGTGTTTGGGGGCATATTGCAGCTCCTCTGGCCTTTAGGTCAGATTCATGTTGGCCTTTTTTTGTTTGAGAAAGGAAGAGGTCTCAGGCAATGCAGTGGACAACTGACCATCTGTGGCCAGAGGGGGTCAACCAGGTGGTTAGCAGCTGACTTGTAAATCAGGAAGCTTGGTGCTTGAGCAGTATCAGAAAGAAAGACAAGGAGGACACTATAAAGTACTTAAAGTGGCAACTCTTAACTGTAGTGGACATTAAATTTAGTTCTTTGGTTTGAGGTATTTCTACGTTTAGTGCAAATGCTACTGTACATCTTCTGTACAATTTTTCCTGTTTTTAGTGGCAGTTTTGATTTCAGCAGTAATGGTAAAATTGCTATTAAACAAAAACAACAAAATGATGAGGAATTATTTTTGATGTTTGATGGAGAAGAGTCACAATGGAAGTGTCACCACTTTAATTTTTTATTTTTACAAATTAAACATCTTTGTTATTTTCAGTGTTTTGACATTTTGGCTTTATTGATGTGTTTTTAAAATTGAGAGGACTTCAGATTGCTTTGAATATTGAATGAATGGCCTGGAAATATCCAGACATACTCAGAGCTGCTGTTAAATATTAAGCCATTCAATGAACATTGTGAGTGACATCAAAAATAGATCTTTAGCTAAATAAAATGAATTATCTTTTTGTTCCTCTTTGCTAACAGGGCTTTGCAGGCCTGTGTTTTGAAGGGGAAAGCTATTTTGTGGAGGCAGATTTATTATGTGTTTTATGACTGCTTTGAGCTGTGTTGCTGCAGGAGCATTGACATCAAAGACTCTCATTGTGTTTGGCTTTGAGAGCCACAAAGATGGTTTATTAGCTGACTTAAAGGAAATGCTGCCTCTCACCAACTGAACTGTAGGCCAAACAATGAGTGTGTCTTGTGAGCCCACTATCTAACAGCTCTGAGATTTCTTTCTCATGAATTAGCTGCAGCACAGTGCAAGGAGAGGTGTAAAACTCAGCATCTGGCCTCCTGTGTGGCAACACATCCTGCATCAGAGAAAACCCTGCTGTGCTGTTTGGAATCTAAATAAATAGCCTAAGAGCTTTTACCAGTTATTACTTCCTCTTTCGTGACATCACAGTTGATTCTTGATGTTTTAAAAGCTGCGCATTGGCACCTGCTTTTCTGTTAAAAAGTCAGTCTGTAAAAAACATTTATACATTTTGATAGCAAACTTTGACAAAACTCAATTGACAATTTTTGGATTTCAAACCTGCTTTTAAGGGTCAACAGAGATGTGGCTCTGAAAATTGGTTCCATATATATGATGCATAGTATTGCTCTGTTTATTGATTTGAATTATTATATTTAGAGTTTTTAGCTTAAGCATTTTGTTATTTCATGAATAAATTTAGTACTTGTCTTTGCTACAGCCTGTTATTTAAAAAAACACTCTAATGGCATGTTGTAACATTTATATTTTCTCAAAAATGGGATCACGATCTGTGACAGTGGATGAGATGCTGCATTATCAGGTGAAATTTAATAGTGAAATTAGGTTAAAGAATGTGAAACAATTTTTTTAGTTTGTAGTGTGTACATGTTGCTCCACTCCTGTGATATGCTATGGTCTGCCCTCTAGATATCGCACATTATATATTTAGTCTTAGGTTCACACTTCTTTCCTCAGACTACACTACAGATTGAAGCTGCAGCGTAATTGGCCATATTGTTTCCTTGTTACCTCCAAATGCTGCATGTTGACTTTCCTCACTAGTTGGTCTTTGCCAGTTGAACCTGCCCGTACTGTGAATGGCATTTCCTATCATTTCTGTGGTGTTGCACACACCGGTCCACACTGTCGCCAGTAACATTGATTTCTGAATCTGAACTATCAACTGTGACAAAAGTGGATACTGCTGATTCAGCTCTGTGTGTATACAGCTGCACAAGGACATGCTCTAAGCAGGCTGCTGAAGGATGGCTTATGACAATCTGAATGATTGAAAGCACACCCTGAGAGATAGGAATGTGTGTTCAGAGGCTCCACTCGGGTATAAATGATGTGACCCTTCCTCGTATGTGTGTCCTTTGCTCGAGCTGTGACAGGAACATGTAGTCATGTCAGGGTCGGAGAGCTTAAATACCTCTCATACCTGTTGGCACCAGGTAGCACTGTGTGCACAACTGTAGATTTATATCACTGCTGCAGGCCATCCTACACTCACTCCTCTGAGTAAACACAACAGGCCAGGTATTTGTATTTGTATTCTGGGCATCACTTTTAAATGTAATTTGATTCTTATTTGTGCATGTGTGTATCAGTATTTGTCTCTGAGAGTGTGTGATTGAAAGCAAGAGAGAGGCAGAGTCGGGGGGAGGCAAGAGATGATAGATGCTGGGGTGTGGGTTCATGTGGGAGTTGACATTTATGGCCCCTGTTCAGGCCTGGCTTGCCCCGGCCTGAGGGTGGGGGGGTGGGGGGGTTTCACAGGGTAGAACAAAACCTCAGGGGCCAACAGGATCTGCATTTGGCAAAAAAAAAAAGAAAGAAAGAAAAAGAAATGGACTTACCACAAATGGCCCAAATATGCCCTTTACTACAAACAGGATAATTTATGGGAGTCAAGCCATGTGAGATTTATACCAGTGGGAATGACAGGAAAATGTCTTTTCTTTTCACTCAAAGAATGCTGCAGCACTCATAGAAGAACATATTAATTAACAGGTATTACAAATCACTCGTCATTTAATTATGCAAAAATCAATTTTTATTCATTTATTTTTTGGGGACTGTTGTTCTGCCAAACACACTTCAGAACCACTTGCGACTGACATTTGTCACTTGTTAGACAACAGGACTAAACAACTAATTGAAAATACAAAAATTGATAAGGTAATGATTTGATGCTGAAAGTGCGTTACTTGCAGTATCAGAAGCCAATAGAAATACAGAGGACATTGAGATTTTATTGTGTGATTTCACATCAGATTAATAATTCAAACCATTTTCTTAACTTTGGCGCTATATTTTCATCATGCACTTTGATGGAGATACAACAGCTGAGTTGTTTCTTAATTGCTTGTTGTTTGTGGATGCACTGGTATACAACACCAAATGGTTTTAGTAGCACAATGCTTGTCAGATGTCAGTTGCATCAGGTGTCAGGTCTATTGTGCCAATGATGCTTTTATCAAAACACGATGTCAACACCTATGAAGTGGCATTTTATTTTGACTCTTGGCATTTTCCTGTTTCTTCACTCAGTTCCTCCGCTTGACCCTTCCCCTTAAGAGAGCCCTATATCCCCTCCTTTTGCAGGATTTAGCTTGCCCAGATTCCATGTCAAAGGTCATGGCCCAGATGTCACAGCTTCCCCCCCTGTCAGAGATCCTCTCTTGCACAATTATGGCTGGCCCATTGTATTTTGGGGCTGGGTAGAGGTGCATGCTATATACTTCCTTTAAGAGATGGACACTGAGGCAAGATAAACTGAGCGATGACTTCTGGAGAACAAGATGGACATTGTTCAACAGTGACATTTTTTGAATTTATCTCTTGTAACAAGTCAAATAATATACAACATTTTCAAATCTCAGATAATCTCTTTGTGATCCTGGCGCTGCAAACCTGCATCTACTCTGTATAGAGAATTCTTTCAGGCTCCAATTTACAAAAAAACTTAATGTCACTGACTTTTCTAATAGTTATTGGGAATAGCCAGTTAGCCGATGAGGATACCGGAACAAAAAGACGAGAGACTGGTCTCATATTCCACACCCATGACCTCAGATTCTTTCAGAGTTTTATCTCTGCCTGACCTGTTTGCCCTGGTCTGGCTCCAGTGAAACTCCTCAGGGCTGTGTGGGGGTGCAAGTAGCGAGACGCCACCCCTCCAAAACAACATCCTTGCCTTACTTTAATTCTTCTACTTTGGTCTCCCACTTCTGAAGCCCCTAAATGTCTTGCAGGGGTCGTATTTATTCTTTAGAAAACAACTGTAATGTTATCAGAAATAAATGTTAAGAGAAATCACATAATTTCTGCTGTTATTCAGCAAAACTATAAGTGCAAAAAAAAAATTTTCCTTTTTGAAATGTAGTTTCTCCCAAAAAACCGTGACGAGTGAAATTTGTAGAGTAAAGTGATTGGGTATCAGCATTAACTTCTGAGTTGGAATATTTCATCCAACATCTATTATTCAAACTGGACCTTGGGCTTTGTGGGGGTTTAAGGCTAAAAGGGACACTTGGTCAGATGGCTTTTTTCAGCCCTGGGTCCTCAGGGTCACACAGGGCTGCTACTGCTGTTGACCATCACCGATTTCCTTCCCAGGGGAATTGGTCCTTCGATTCAACTCCCAGTTTCTGGGTATGAATAGGAGTGACCACTGACCAGCACGCCTGACGGGGGCTGCAGAAAAGGCCCTCTTATTTGCAACCAAAAGACGAGGTGTCAGAGTGATGGATAGTGGAGCTGCTCTGTTCTGCTGCCCCGAGTAGGGCAGAAACTGACCAAAGGACTCACAGCACTTCACATCTGTCACACTGCCTCACCTCCTGTTCCCACCACTTCAAACCCAAAAACCTCACTGACCGAACTCCCACAAAGTCCAGGTCTCTTTCATGTATCGCCCCTGCTTTCTGATCAACACAGAAAACATCTGTCTTGCCGTTAGAGACCATAGTGAATTAATTCAGTGAATACAGAAGAATGGTGTGCAGAAATCATTTATTTTGGCTTGTTGGTTTCTTCTTGTTAATATAGACCCGAGGAAGAAGTACCATGTCAAACTACTGGCTTATAACTATGTGGGAGATGGCTACCAGGCAGACCAGACCATCAGCACACCTGGATGTGTCTGTAAGTCCCAGAAAAGGCATCATGGTGTTAGCTGTTATTTGCTACAACTCGAAGTGCGAAAAGTAACATTCCTATCAATGCTTGTCGCAGCTGTTCGAGATCGCTTGGTGCCTCCTCCACCACCTCCGCACAATGTGAATGCAAAGACCAACAGCTCAACTGCTGTGTTCCTGCACTGGGGTCGACCGGCCTTCTCCCCCAGTCATGCAGTCAACTACACCATCCGCTGCAACCCTGTTGGCCTGCAGAATGCCTCGCTGGTGCTCTACCTTCAGACGTGAGAATCTCCTCTAAATATATGGCAACTTTCTACTGCCTCATCTTGTAAAGCATTCATTTTTTGGCACCCTTGAGGCATTATTTCATATTAATTTGAACATGACTCACTTGTGACACATTATGTCCTCATAATGTGTGCTTTTGTCAAATGAGCCAACATGTGCTTATGTATCAACTCAGCAGACAGACAAACATGTTACTGATCACCCAGTTAATGTCAATAGTACAGTTAAAACTGATGGCTGTTAATTTCTGCTTGAAAATCATAAGTCCAAAGATATAACACATTCAATTGTATGTTTTTTGTCGCTACCATAATGATGCTTTGGGCAGTATTTTTATGTTTGAGGACCCCAACTGCCTTTGCACCCCCCCCCCCCCCCCACACACACACACACACACACACACACACACTCCTGACTTTGCTAGTACAGCTCTGTATCACCCTCTGCTGGGCAAAACCTTGTAATTAAACTCTCAAAAAGCACTATTAAAGTATGACCATCATTGTCCACAGCAACATCATTTTAATGACTCATTACTGTTCAAGTTATTGAATGCAATTTGACACATCAGATGTCCTCAACAATATTGAACTGAGGAACCCAAATGGCAAAAATCTTTGGGAGCTGAACATACAAGTACACTGACAGATCTTCCTCTAATCATAAGGAGAAATGGATTTTGAGTGAACTGATGTATGTTTAGTTTGAAATCTCAAAGGACCGTTTTTCATCTACAGGAGTGAGCAGAGCCTTCTGGTGCGAGATCTGGAGCCCAACACTAAGTATGAATTTGCCATTCGGCTCCATATTGACCAGCTGTCGAGCCCCTGGAGCCCCGTGGTGTATGAGAGCACCTTCCCTGAGGGTGACCACAAGACTTTGTTTTTTTATGGTTTTGAAAGATCTGCAACTTCTTACTGTTGTAACTGTGAATGTGACTTCATTCTTTTTACCCATCTCTTCCCAGCTCCTACACTACCTCCTTCTAATGTGAAAGTGACTCTGATTGAGGAGAATACAGCCCTGCTTTCATGGAAGCCCCCTGATGAACCAAATTTAGCTGTTACATATTACACAATCCTCTATGCCTCCAGAAATGCCTGGGTAGCTGGGGAATGGCAAGTGATGCAACGAGAAGGTAAGGGGGACCGTGGAAAGAGATGTGTGACATCTTCCTGTCACAGATGATGACTCATTGGCCATCAGTAACAAATCCATGCTCTTTTCCTGTGAATAATTATGTCTAATGGTCTAATGATATATTCAATGATAAAACTATTCTGCACTGCCATAACCTAATAGAATTATTATGACACAGTACTCACCAAGTTAATATGAGCCAGCAACCTGTAATCCGTAGAGGTCAACCTGTGTCAGTAGAGGTCCCTGTTGCACAGCAAAACCTACATGGTGTGTTTAAACAGCTTGTGAGTTTTCACAGTTGTGTAATCAGTAATGGTATTGTTTGACATAAAAGTTCAGATAAGACATATTAGTGAAAGTGACCCAGTCATTAAGTAAATGAATAATACAGAATGTGAGATTTACAAAAGTTAAATAAGTTAAAAAAGCAAATTCTGAAAATCAGTTGGAACTCTATGGCTGTTGTTGTCTCTGGTTTTTGGATGGTGGAGGTGTTTTTAGGAGCAGATGACCCCAGGAAACACAAAAACCCACCTCCCCCTTTTCCACTGGTGAAGGGGTCAAAAGTGAAGCTTTTCACAAAGTCCCCCCCCCCCCCCTCACTTTAACTCACACACACACACACACACACACACACACACACACACACACACTCATCCTCACTCACCTACCCCCTCTTCGTCCCCTTCAGTTTCTGTAGTGTGGAGGCTGGGTGGTACAGGGGAATGTGAATGGCCCTGATCCCATGACCCCCTGCCCTACCCCTCAGAAACAGCTCTCACATACCGTGTGTGTGTGTGTGTGTGTGTGTGTGTGTGTGTGTGAGATGCTTTCCAAAGGTCAGCTGAGTGATGTTAGCACTGAAAAGTCAAATGTCTCCTAATATGTCAACATTAACAAATGGAATGAGTAAATAAATAAATAAATAAATGAGAAATAACTGTATTTCACATCAGCTTTCATGTTAGTGTCTGTAATGATGAGAGTGTGTCATATCACTACTTTAGACAATTTGAGTAAATTAATGAAAACCTTTGGTCACCAGGCATTCCCCTGATATTAGACTACAACAACATTAACTGTAGTTTTCTCATGTATTCACCATTTTTTGAAATTTGTTCTTTCTGTTTCATTTGCTGCCAGGGAGCATCACCATGGCACTTCTGGAGAACCTGAAGCCTGACCAGTTCTACCTGGCTAAAGTCTCTGCGTCCAATGACATGGGCGATGGACCGTTTTCTCACATGGTGGAGCTGATGGTGCGAGCAGATCACTCCTCTGGTCACGATCCTTGGCACGCCCGCGGCTCCACACACTCCACAGGTCCGAGACAAACAAGTTCTTTTTGTTTTTGCTGAGTTGTACTTAAAGGAATTATACATGATGGCAGACCTGGAAAGAAATATTATTTGACAAAAGAAAGAATATTGATCCATCTAAGGCGCATTGGATTATAAGGCGCACTGTCGGTTTTTGAGAAAATTAAAGGCTTTTAGGTGCGCCTTATAGTGTGGACAATGCGGTAAGAGATTCTAAGCAAACCATGTATAAGTCACAATATTATATAAATTCCATTCACACAGACAAAAAAAATCTTTGTGGAACTGATAATCTGACAAGTTGATGTCATGTTTTAGTCTTTTCTGATGGCTTCTATCACTTGGACCAAATGTCAATGACGGGAATCACTGTGGGCGTCTGTATCGCACTCATCTGCATCATCATCTGCGCTTTCATCATCGTCTGTAGAGGAAAGAACAGGTACAATAGCTCTCACCTCAGAAATGGGGGTGACACATATTCCAAATGAGAATCAGATGTCTTTAGTGACTGCGTCATTTTTGTTTCCCTTCAGGAAATCATCAGCTGTTAAAACCCACCGGGAAGGAATGACCACACAAGCCTCTGCTGCAGGACACCAGGGCTCTGAGGGACTCGCTGAGAACGCCGACGTGACCGTACCCATGATGAGTCCAAACTTTTTCATTGATTCCAAGGTGCCGAACACACATCAAAGTCCTTTGCTGCTGAATTATGCTAATGAACATTTAAACCCAATAAATAAGGATGGTGATTATATATTCTAAAATAAATCATCACATGTAAACATTCCATTAGAACCACATGAAATAGCTGTAGGCAAAATGTATTCGATCAAATATGTTTTACGTCAATTCTCACACTACAATAATCTTAACAGGAGGATGCTTTTAACTTTTCAAACTTTAATACAATATATTTCTATTTTTAGGGTGGGACTAATCTCATTATCAACTCTCTGGGTCCAGTTCGGCTCAGCACAGAGAAGAAAAAGAAATGGTTTTCCCTCAGCAGTCATGAGTGCAAGGACAATAGATCTGGGCAGGTAAGATGAGAATGATGAGTCCTGCTTGTTGAATTCTCATCAGCAGCTGGTAGTTTGATTTGATTCCTAAAAATCCTCCCAGTTTATGGCTTAATCACTCTTGTCCTGAGCTGATCTCTCAGGGTACAGTATTCTCAGGCTGCATGCACATCCACTCCTCCTTCACAAAGACTATAAATCAGAGCCTCAGCTTTGACTCTGGCTCTTTTCTTTACTCATGATTTCATTGTTTTTGACACATCCAAAGTACATTCAGAAGCTCCTTGCTCTCCCTTTTTACAGTTGTCATATATGTCCAACTTCAACAATGGAGGATTTAGATTTTCTTATTAGGAAAACATCTTATTAGTTAACATCATAGACTACATTTTATTTAAAAAATGATGTCTAATGTTCTGATATGTTAACATGAGAAAGGGGGACGAGCCTCTTATCTGGATTTCTGCAGCACTTGTTGAACCTCACATTAATAGAGGCAACACTTCCTCTGTGCTGCAGATCATTAGACATGCCGCCATCTCCTACCAGCCCGGCTCCACTGTTTTGACCTACGAGGAGGAGTTGTCCATCTCTCCAGACCAGCCTGCAGCCCTGCAGGCTCTGCTGGGACATCCCGGAGACTCAGAGAACTCTTCCAACAGTGAAGGCAGCCACGCCACCGGTGACTCAGGGCGCTACTCCCACGATGAGACAGAGATGACAAACCTTTCGTCTGGTCAAAGCAGCCGCCAGCCTTCTTTAACAGCAGACGACAGCGGAGGCTCAGACTGCTGCGATCCTTCTGAAGAGACGAGCCAGTTGACGGAGGGAAGACAGACCGATCTGAAGTCTGTTGAGAAGAGCTGCTGTCATCATGAAGCCCTGAGCAGTTCCCAGGCAGCCGTTTCTCTTTAAGTGCGTGCATGCGAGTGTGTGTGTGTGAGAGGGTGGTGGTATACTTGCAACAAAATCCAACGAAACCACAATCAGAAAGATCCACACCACTAAAACTCAACACTAGTAGGTGTAATAACTACCCAAAAAACAAAATAGAAATTGCTCCAACAAACTCGGCAAACATTCCTGAAATGACTTCCTGTGGCAAGTGTACCACCACAGAACTGAATGTCAGTGCGTGTATGAGACACAGAGAGAAATAAAGATGTCTTTTTTTTTCACCTTTATCCTCTTTTTCCAAAACACCATGACCAGGACACCATTGCACCTTCTACTTAATTCATTGTTGGCTGCTGGAGGGTCACAGGATTTCCTTTTTTTTCCTTTAAATGAATGTCATTACTTTAAATTGTCTTTATTTGTGTGTGTATGTTTAAAAGAAAAGAATCTCACCCGCCATGAATGTTAAAGAATATAGTCAAAAATGTGACATTTCTGACGTTATTTAAGAAAGTTTATCACTGGAGCAAAAGGGAAGTCCTTTCTGCTGATGATCTACCTCGGTTTACTCCTCAGTGAGTAAACCTCCACTGTATATTTAATAACTACTTATACCTACGTTATGTGATGGTATACTTGAGTTACATAACGTGATACTTCCTGATGACTCTGATTGTCATCCCATATTGTCTTTTTCTCTTGTTTTGTTCTCATTTACTGGATGGTTTAGGGCGCTGCAGCTTCCACTTAAAGCCTCCTCGTTCTCCTCTCGCTACACCTGCTAGCAGGTGGACTGGAGAGTTTAAAACACACAAACAGTGATTATTTGTCTCCTCAGATGTTGCGAGGTCACCAGTAGTATTACCTCTTGTTCTTTTGGGCCATTATTGAGTAATGGCATGGATGAAAATAATGTCTTTGTTTTGTTTTTTTAATGTGCAGCTGCTCTTACTAATCCTGTTTTATACTACCTCAAATTTATTTTATTATCTTTGTGTTTTCCTAAACTCAGGGAACAAGGTTTAGTACATTTGAAAACTCATGTAGTATTACATGGAGAACTGACAGGGTATCTTCTCAGTACTAAACTCTGTATAGTTGCCTAGATGTGCTATGAATGTATCTCTGATATCGTGTGCCAGTAGCTCTGACGTGTGTGCCATCATCTCAACAGAAGGAAAGTTTCTGCTCAGGTCCTTTATTCAATTAAAGATACACACCAGAATTACTTGTAATGGCATGTCGGTACAGATCTTTATAATTGCTAATTAAAATAAGCTTTATAATTGACCTTAATGTGGCCGCATCTCTCAGAGACTGCTACAGAAGCCTGATGTTTGTGAGGGAGAAGCCCGGCATGACGATGCAACACATGAAGAATGATTGTAGTAAAAGCAATGTAAGTGTTTTAATCAGAGATGAAAGTGAAGAATCGAATGAACAACATATAACGTTCTACTTCAAGAAAATCTATATTTTTTTTAGAAGATATGTACTACTGAGTACGCATTATAGTTAATTTAGTTCCAGGTATTTTGTCTTGCTGTAGAGTAGATAAAAGATTAGCACTTGTCTGCCGAGTAGTTTTTGTATTACCGGCCAATGTGCAGCGGTGACTGACGCTATTACCCAAAGAGTTGTTTGCTACCTGAGTTTATTTTGAGTCTCTTCAACTAATCTTTGGCAGAAGGTTACTGAGGAATGTGAAATAATCCTAACACATTTTAGACCAAAGATTAAATGCCTTGGAGATGGATTGAGGTGCTGCCCCCTCAAACACAGCCTTTCACATTAGTGGCCTTGACCCGCAGGAAAATGAGTGAAGGGAGTCGCGGGTTACAACTCTCTGGGAAGTGCTGGCAGGATTCACCGGCAATTGACGGAGTGACAAGTTTCAATCAGTTTTATGCACACAAACCAAATGATCCTGTCGCAGAGCTCCTTGAAAACTGTTGCAAATGGATGTCTGTACATTGTAGGGAAAAATTCTAAGAGATATATACAGTATATTACATGGATTAGTGATCTGTGATGTAACAGTGCAGTTGTGTGTGCTTGTAACTGTGCACCCGCTGGTTTTCTTAACAGCATTAATAACAGAGATGGCAGTTATTTCGGGTTTTAGCTCTCATGTGTCTCAGAAAGCTCAGTGGGTGCACGAGCGTTTACACATTGCTGTTTTCAATCAGAGGACTCTCCAGAGGATTCAATCAGGGAAAATCTTGGGAGGAAAAGTGACACAATCAGTTAAATTTTCTTTTGAAAAGCAAACAAAGTAAACCAAAGAGTATTTGTTTTTAATGTCACCGTTGCATATTGGCAAGAGATCAGTTCTTAAGTATCCCAACTGTGTGTGTGATTTGTTGTCATTTTCAGTGTTATCATGTCGACGCAGTTGTTTTATGATAGAAATGTTGGACCCTGGGCCTCATTCCTGAAACGCTCTTATGCATTCATTTGTTCTTAAGCAATGCAGGACCTTTTTTAACCCTCAGTTTAGCCTTACAGACAAGAAGTTTGATGGCAATTGTGAACCCGGCTTTGCTTCCTGTCTATTGGACTAAATTGAAGTCTAAAACAACTGCCTCCATTACATGAGAACAAAAATTTATGCTGAAGAATGTTTTGCAAATGAGGCCTTGAATTTGTTCATTGTTTATTGCAACAAAATCAAGTGTTCCTTTTAATGTCCATCATGTTTTTCTTGCCTTTGGAGAGTACACACCTCACCTGAAAGTCCCTTGTATGTAGATGTGCAGCTACTTTTTACCTGTCTGACTGATTTTAAGGCCCAGTTAAGAATCTGAAAACACTTTAAAACATTTTTTAATTAGTTTTGGTTAGATTCTGACCCCCCTTTCCACAAGTAATACTGCTTTGGTGTCATAAGGGACTCTACTACTTGACTCATGCAGCCTCTGAACTGGGCCTTGAGTAGTTCAGGGACATACTGTGTAAGTGCTACCTCAGGCTTTTTAATTTTTCATATTCTCGAGTCAATATCAAAGTGAGATGACAGCCAAAATGTTACAAGTTCACATTAAGGATGTTGTGTTCTTGTCTTTTCTCTCATGAATGTTGTTACAATGGAAATATGTACCTGTCCCAGCATGTGAATTTAGAAGGATGAAACAGAGTGGGATCTGCATCATTTTGATTCCTCGTGTTCTGCCTTTTGCAGTAATGTTGTGTTTAAATAGATTTGGCATCAGTTGCAGGTGCAGAGCACTTGGGTCATATTTACAGTCAAACTCAGGGCGACCCAGAGCTGCTGCACCTCAATACATGCAGGTTTCAGATCTAGAAATTGAATGTAACATTTGTAATTATTGCATTTCCTGTCATTTTCTGTTAATACTTTGTTTTGTCAGTTTGTCTTTGTCATGAAAATTACTTGCAACTTGTTTTTGTTTGCCAAAAATGTTTAGTTAGATTTTAGTCCATTGTAATTATATAAAGTTTGATTCTCAGTTTAAATAAAATACAAACATAGCCATGTGTCGACTGCTGTTTTTGCAGTCATGTGTTTTTACTGTGTAATTATTTGTGTTTATTTAAATGGGTCCATTAATCTTGTCAGTCTCAAGGCACCTCTGCCTGACAAGTCTGATCCAAATCCGTTTTTGCTCGATTTTGCAGGCGAAAAAAAAGGTGCATACTTATTTATTATTTGTTTCAGCTTCATTAAAGATGTTTTCATGTCCGGTGAACATTGCTCGGGTGACAGTGGTATGCATATAATTCGGGTAACTGCGTCATCAGTTGTTAGACATGAAAACCTGCTGTAGAAGTCACCTGACACGTTTTTCTTTCTTCCTTTCTTCTTTTTTTTTTAACCTCCAGCTGGTAGGGCGCCAAATGACACGCAACCGAAACAATGACGTGGGCACGTGCTTTCTCGTTTTCTGACAGATAGGTCAACAGGTTCGAACTCTCGACAAACACCATCTACTTATTACTTTATTTCTCTGCAAACACGGTGAACTCGCTAAGAAGGGCATCGTGTCTGGTTTCCACTCTCATCAACTCAGCATGTAGCCTGTTTGTTCCGTCACGCTTCCTTGTTTATGTTTTTCAGAGCCGCAGTTTCCACACGGTCGCTCACACCCTCACTGAGCCTGACTACCGCTATGCCTTCTGGGAGATGTTGTTTGGTAGAGTAGGAGTTACGGTGGCTCTACCGTCACCACGCCTACGTTAGAACTATATTTCCCTTCTGCTTTGCGGTGTTGTCAACGGATAACCTGGGCCAGGGTATACTGAAACAACTCTGGAGCTGCTTGAAAACAGCTGCCTGACATCCTAGGGCACAAAACACAAGTGAGTAGGGATTTTTTTTCTGGTCCAAAGCTAACGTTAGCGGTGCGGCAGCTACAGCTAGCGAACGCTGTCGAGGCGGCTACGACTGTAAGTTCTGACGATGCTCGGATGTGTGTCGTTGAAAACCAGACTGTCAGTTTATGGAACAAGAGAATAAGCAATTCGTGGCAACAGACAAAGCTACAGTTAGACATAGTTGGTAGAGTTTCAAGCGGTTAAAGGAAAGGTTGGCGGTTCTTAATCAGGCCCCCATCACCTGATTCGGGTCTGTAGCTGCTGCAGGTCGCTGTTGTTGTTGTTGTTGTTGTTGTTGTTGTTTTAAAATACATGTAAATGTTTCAACTCAGATGCAAAATAATAATTATCAGGTTCACGGAGAGCCAGATAAAACCAGTGTTGACACTAGTGGGAGGCATGACGTGGTCCAGGGCCGGGCAATTAATTGTTTATTTCTCGAGTAATTGGGGTTGTAGTTTTGACCCGCAGCCCGGACGCGCAATTAAATACATATGAAACGGAACCGACATTTAGAACCTCTGTGTCTTACTGAGAATGTCTACCCTTCAATGTTAAAATAGTACAAAATTAATGTTAAGTAATCGCAGTTTTAAGTTTGAAATTACTGCGGTATTAACTTGAATTCATGGCACCCAGCCCTAACTCATACATATCTAAGTATAAAGTTGCGTTGCTCTCTAGTCACTGGCCCTGAGCCTGACTTTTCCCTCAATCTATTGATTCACTTGTTGTATTGTCATTATTTGTCTCAGTATATGTCTTTTAATTTTGCAGTGAAATGATGATTTTTATATCATGATACTACTAACATTACTGGAAATCAAGAGGAAGCGCGCGCTGTCTTTTTGGAGGGTTTATCACTGTTTTATCACTGTTCAAATCAGAGTGCCTTACAGAGCTGATGCAACGGTCATGCAAAATACAACTCGGCTAAAAGCTGCTGGTAGCTGATGTGCTGCACTGCCCCTGCACTATGTATCACATCTCACTGTATTTATGGATATGTGTTGTCTTGCTACTTTAGCTCGTTGTGGTACCTGCAGCAGTTTCCGCTCGCGTTAAACACGTACACCTTGCAAACTCTCTTATCCGTCGTAGCCTGGGCCCATAACCTGCTGGAAGGCTCTGTTCTCTTTCAGCAGAGACAAATAACTCTCGATTGACAAGGGTCCTACTCAATGTCCCCTCTAATTTTTCATGTTTCTGGGCATGCACACAAGCTCCCTGAGCACACTGAGGATCAATGTGAACAACATCAGTTGTGCACGCTGTGGCCACACACCTGTTCCACACCTGGGAGCATAGCAAGGTACATGGCTTATTATGAGAATCAAATTAAAGCAGCATTTATATTAGTTTAGATTTAATATTTTCGGGGGTTTACAACTCAACCACTGAGCTACCATCGCCGTCTCTTATCTCTGCCACACGGTTGTTAGCGAGCTCACCTGCAAGGTGCCACCATAGGGTGCCACGGCACGTATGGGCAGGGCACAAACGCAAGCACTGTCAATGCTTTGATTGGCTGCGTAGCCTACGTGAACTGTATCGTATCATTGGCTGGACACCTGTCACTCACCGAGTCTATGTGCAGCATAGATTTTCTTGTGCGCTGAGAATGTGTGAGCGGTGCGCGATTGCACAAGCGTGCAGCTTAGAGGGAACATTGGTGGCGAGTATAAATCCAGCGCCTGCATGCTTAAACGCAGATGTGTGGGAGCATTTTGGGTTGAAAAACAAAAAAGAAAGTGAAGATTTTGACTAAAGTATGGCGGTTTGCAAACTGTGTCACACAAACTTAAGTACTCTGGAAATACCACCAACCTGCGAGCCCACCTAAAACGTCATCACCTGGACAAGGAAATGCTAACTGGCCGAGCCCAAGAAGCTGCGGCGGGACCCGAAACAAACCACGCTGGACAGTGACAGCGGTGGTTGCCACAAGTTCCCATCTTCTTTACCAAGGTGGCAGAAAATTACGGAGTCCATTGCCTACTTTATTTGTCAGGATTTGAGAGCTTATTCGGTGGTGGAAAACACCAGCTTTGAGCGCATGGTGAACGCCATGGAGCCCCGCTATGCTATAGTCACCTCGAATTGAATTATTGGCTGCCATGGTTTATTTTTAGTTAACCTTGTGGCTAGACTGGCTAGTAGCTACCTCATATGTTCAGTATCAAGCTAAAAAAGCTGCCAAAGAAGGCCACTTGTTGCACTTAAACGCTCCATTGTTCACTTCACTTTTCAAAAGTTTGCAAGCTACAATTTGCAGTTTCAATCAATGAAACTAATTTTCTCACCACATCTTTAATTCATTTTGTCATTTTGTCATTGATGCTCTCAGTTCAATTAATTCAATCCAAGTCAATGGAACACTCACAAGATGTCACCAAATCACTTTGTCCCTTTAATATTTCATAAAAGGATGTAAGTGTATCGAATTGTATCGTGAGCTGAATATCATGATATATATCGTATAGTGAGCCGAATATCATGTATCGTATCACAAGATTAGTGTATCGCTACAGCCCTACGTGTGTGTGTTGATGCACCACTCTGTCCCCAGTTCCTTTTTCATCATGTGACATCAATATTGCAACTAAATTGAGTAACTTAACAACGCTAGACAAGACAATACTACTTGGAGTGATGTTACCATTGCAGTATGACTCGTTCTTGTCACATTATTCACATTTAACTTAAAAAAAAAGATTATACAGCAATATCTGCAGGGAATTCAAAACTAACATTTGTTTTTGAAGTTATTGTTCAACCATATTTTACTCAGAAGCATATTATAGTGTAATTAGTGATAAACACTTCCTCTATTCTAGAGTGTTGCTGACAATTGATGGAGATGGCGGAGACGTCGAGTGATACAGAGTCGTCCTGTGGCTGGACCATCATCAGTAATGAGGTATAAATTGTGTTTTCTCTTCCTTGATTTTTAATTGATCATTGTTTTACATTATTTTGCATTTTGGGATTTTTAAACATTGTAAAAATATACAAGTCCTATACAACATTTAAACACATATTATCTCTCACGTAAATGTTTATAGAAACTTGCAGCAAACAGACATGTCAACTGAAATTTGTGATATTATACCGATGCGGTGTTATAACATTTCTTTGTCCTTTTTAAATGTAATAAATATTTCTGATTAAATGAACGGCAAAAGCAAAAAATAATTGCTCCTCACTTTTTTATCCTGCTTAAAATGCCAAATTGCTCCTGTTCTCTTTAAAGGGCTCAGATATTGAGACTTTGGGATTAGAGGCTGCAGTGGAATATGGAGCTCACCTTTTGGAGCACCCCCCGGTGGCTGAAGTAGAACTGCAGGCTACACCAATGGCAGCGTCTGGTAGTAAGAATCCTCAAATCAAGTTTTATTTTTTTCCCCCATTTCAAGGTGCAATTTTAAAAATTTGTGTGAAATTATTATTCTAAGCAGAGTAGTTTTAAACAAACACATGTGGCGAATATCTTTAATGGCTGCAGATTCACCACTGATACCATATTTCAAACATGACATGATTACTTTCAAATTTTGTCCAGTAAACTCAGGTGGAAGAATTTGCTCATCTTTTTTCTGTCTGCTGTCCATTTTATGTCATTTTAAGGACTGCTTAATCTGTATTAAAGGCATTGTGGATTTTCTTTATTATAAATTGAGAATTGAGGTCAATTGCAGTCCCAGTTGTTTTAACGTACATTTTGCTGAGTGGGTTAGTATCTTAATGTAACAAGTCTAATTGGCAAATTTACCATAACTTGTCTTTGTTCTACTCTCAGCTGGGTGCGATGAAGAGACGTTTGATGGTTTACTTGATGACACGCTGAGAGACCAAACCGCAGATGAGACACTTTACATCTCAGAGGTGAGAAGATCATGAAAATACTGCAATACTAGAAAACACAGAGGTACTTTATTGCTGCTCACTGAACCAACTGTCTGGAACATAACCCCTCCAGGCTGGGGACAAAGCTTCAGGGAACGAGCATGTGACTCTGTTGTCCTCCAGCGACCACTCTGACATCGTGACTCTTGGAGACTTGAAGGAGGGTGAGCGTGCGGAGGTGGAGGAGGTGGCAGCAGCTAATGAAGAGTTTTATCTTGGCACGTCCTGCAGCAGCCAGTACGCCTTCACTGCTGCAGAGACTGGTAGGACTTCAGCATCACACTGGTTTCAAACAGCAGTGTTCGCTGCATAGGGACAGAATGTGACCTAAAACTCGCTCTACCTTTTTATCTACCTCGCCAAAGCAGGTGTGATGTTGACTTTCTGGAAACTTCTGCAGAGTTTCCTGAACTTAGGCTATCATCTGAGAAGTCAGCTGACCAGAGGTCAACCTTCCACAGGTGGCCTGACTGAAAGTTTTAAGATGTTCAGCTCGCACAGCAATATGCAAACTAACCCTGACGCTTTCTGACAGAGGCACGTGTTATTGGATACTCTGTGTTAAAGCATGTTCAACCTGTTGCACAGAAAAACCCCTGTAAAAATAGTAACACACGTGTATGCATGTGTGTGGCTAACATAGGTTATAATTTAGAAAATGTATATTCAATACTAGGCAGCACGGTGGTGCAGTGGTCAGCACTGTTGCCTCACAGCAAGAAGGTGCCAGGTTCGAGCCCCGGCTCCAGCACGGGATCTTTCTGTGTGGAGTCTGCATGTTCTCCCTGTGTGGGTTCTCTCTGGTACTCCAGCTTCCTCCCACAGTCCAAAGACATCAAGAGGGGACGAGGCTGATTGATACTCTAAATTGACCGTAGGTGTGACTGTGAGTGTGAATGGTTGTCTGTCTCTATGTGTTGGCCCTGTGATGGACTGGTGACCTGTCCAGGGTGAACCCCCCTGCCTGAAGGCTGCAGAAGAAGGTAGAAAATGGATGGAAGCATGTGGATCATCAGCTCCCCTGTAGACTACTGTGTTGATAGTGTTTTGGCTGTGAAAAAAGTGGATAAATGGTGTGGATCGTTGCACAAACCTGACCAAATGACTCATATCATTCTCACAATTTGATCCGTTTGTTGCGGACACATTTGAAAAGGTTGAGAGGTGCACAATTGATTTATATCTCTACATTCACATTAGCGGAAGATGAATGGCTGTTCTGGTCTTTCAACCCCAGGTTAAACTACCTGTCTTAAATTCAGAAGTTCATCCATTTAAATCAAAAACATTTGGGAAGTCTATAATTTCCATACAGTTAAATTATTTATCCACCCTCAAATCAGCAGGGAGCTGACTGGGAGTAGCCAGCTAAGACAACAGAGCATTTACAGTATTCCTCCTGTGTGAAATGCAGAGATTCAACAGGCCGCAATGAGCTGAATGAGCGTTGCGTGAACTCACTTCCAATGGCTTGAATTTAAGGGATGTTCTTTTAATTCTGTATTCATTTGAGTTGCTAAATTTCCTAAAAACCTTTGAAAAAAGGAAAATCCAGTTCGTTTTTTACTGGATCATTCCATTCTGGATTATTTAAGTGGCATGATTCACCTCACATGTGCACGCCCTGTGAAGCTGTTAATCATGTATTTAACACTCCTCTTCAAGATCGTTGCATGGTTAACTTTGTGTGTTTTGCTGTAGTGTTCCCCGGTCAGCCGCCTGCAGCTACAAACTCTAGCAGCAGTGAGGACGAAGCGGGACGAAACTCCAGCACTGTTGTGCGTAGACGAAGGTTGAAGAAGAGTATTGTGACGGAGCCTGAGGAGGAGGAAGAGACACTGGAGTCGGGTCCAAGTGAGGGAGAGGAGGAGGAGGATGTTAAAGAGTCAAAGCAGCAGGGGGAAAAAGCTGAGGACAAACCTGCTTCTCTGGATTTAAGGATGCAAGGTGCGGCCAGCAGCATCCTCAACACGTGTATCCTGCTCGCCCTCGTCATAGCCATCAGCATGGGCTTCGGACACTTTTATGGTAAGATGTTTGTTTGCTTAAATTTGTTTGTTATTCCCTGCTTTTAAGCATGTGCCTAGGTTAGGTGTGTGACCAGGTGAAAGAGAGAATTCTTATTTTCAGCTGTGGCAACAGCCCTTATGGGTCTGATATCGTCTCATTAATGGATTCTCACCACTGTCCCGGGTTCGTGTGCAGTGGTCAACTTACAAATTCTTAGGACCTTGATGTTGTCTCATTACAGGCACAGTCCAAATTCAAGAGAGGCAGAAAATGGTGGATAAAGTCAGAGTGAATGAGCTTGGTGGTGTGAGGGATCTTCTTCAGCGGCATGTAAGTGAACATTCTACAAACATGATCAGCGAGCATGACTCTAAATGACCCAACAGGAGTGACTGAATACTTGGTGCCAGCAACGTTCTGTTTGGTTCTCTACCTACTTGCTTGGAAGTTAATGGATCATAACTCATGTTCTCCTTTTGTCCGTTCAGGTCCAGCGGAGGGACCTCAGCCTAAACGACATGGATGAACAAAAAGTGATTTCACTGCTGGCTGAGATAATCAAGAAGGTAAAGAAAGAGAACAAAGAGCTCAACAGCAAGCACGTGATCATTCAGGTCAGTCAAACTCTTCTCATCATTCAGATGTAAAAACACGTGTAAATGTACAATAAAAATGTGTTGTGAGTAACAAATCAAACACAGCATCGTCTTCTTTTATCAAGGCCCAGAGGGATGACCTGAAAATGTTGTTGGAGCAGAAAGCTGAGGAGCAGACCGACATGATGTCGCAGCAGCAGAGTTTGACAGCTGAGAACCAGAAGTTGAAGAGCTCTCTGGAACAGGAAGAAAGGTCCCTGTCAGCCTTGCAGGAGGAGCTGAGAAACCTGCGCTCCACGATTCAAGAGTTGGAGACGATGGGAGTTGGTGCTGATTCACTGCTGACAGAAAACCAGATGCTGAAGGATGAGCTGGAGGAGAAGAGGCAAAGCTTTCAGGACCTGAGGGAGGACATGATGGCTGAAGCACTGACTATGAGGAAGAAGCTTGACAAGGAAAAGAGGGTTACAGAGGAGCTGAGGAGAGAAATCCATCGGCTGAGAAGTCGAATCCCTGCTGGTTTGGAGGCTGAGGAGCTCCAGTCTCGTTTGCTGGAGCTGGAGAAGAGGCTGAGCTTTGAGCAGCAGCGCTCAGACCTGTGGGAGAGGCTGTACGTGGAAACCAAAGCAGAGAGAGCCAAAGGAGACATGGAATCCAAAGTGAAGAAAACAAAAGACGGCATGGCAGGTAAAATGAAGGAGACCTTCGATGCTGTCAAGAACTCCACCAAGGAGTTCGTCCATCATCACAAAGAGCAGATTAAGAAAGCAAAAGAGGCTGTGAAGGAAAACCTGAGGAAATTCTCTGATTCTGTCAAATCAACTTTCCGCCACTTCAAAGATTCCGCCTCAACCTTTATCAACAAAGCCAGAGGGTTTTACAATAAAAAATGTGATGAGAAGAATACAAAATGTCAGAGCAGGTACCACAAACCTCATCACAAACACTCGCAGAGTTTTGATGACTCATTCCAGAGCAACCACAACACTCGAAAATCAGGGGAGAAAGTCAACGAAGGAGGCCAAAGCACCAACAAAGCGAACCTGAAAGGATGCTCCGGGGTTTTCAAGTGCGCCTACCAGGAGTCCATGAGTCTCTTAAACAAAGCCATGGAGCCAGTAAGAGCTGACGAATTTCACCAGCTGCTTCAGAGCTACTTGCAGCAGGAGGTCGACCACTTCCGCCACTGGAGGGAACTGGAGGTGTTCATCAACAACTTCTTCCACAACGGTGTCTTCATTCACGACCAGATGCTGTTCACAGACTTTGTCAGTGGCGTGGAGGACTATCTCATGGACATGCACGAGTATCACGGCCTGGATGACGACGTGTTTGGAGATCTCGACGACTACATCTACCGGCACTTCTTCGGAAAGCCTTACCCAAGAAACTACGGCCCGAGGTAAGTTCTACTGCTATGCCTCCTATTTTCAGGAGTTTTTCTTACCTGTGTCCTTGAAGAAGTACCAAGATATGAAGGAAAACTGCTCCAGCCTTCATCACGGTCATGTGCTGATCAAACTAATACTCCCTGTGGTGTCTTGAATCACACAGCGGACCATTTGAAAGACCAGACGCAAACTCAAAGGAGGAGTCGCGGACAAAGCATCAGCAGCGGAAGCAGCAGAGAGCCAGACCTCGACCACACAGTGAACGCAAGTGGAGCCGACCAGGAAGAAATACAGACAGACACATGGCAGATGTGAAAATAGAGCTGGGTCCCATGCCCTTTGACCCCAAGTATTGACACATCTCAGCTGATCTAAGAATATAGTGTCAAATTCTATTTTTGATCGTATTTAAAGTCAACATCTCCTGTTTTGTAAGTTTGCACAACATTTTAATGCTACTGAGCGTCCTCGAGCTGGCTTGTGTTTCGTGAAGTCATCGTTTGAATTTTTGAATGGAGGGTTGTAGCCTATTTTCTCATCTCATCTGCACATTCACAACATGAGGCATTTAACAATTAATATTTCATGATGCACATTTAATTCATAGCTTTTTCACTAATGAATACTTCCAGCGGTGACATCTTCAACACCCGCATATTTGTTTGAAAGCACTCACACATTTTCAACCAAGCTGTTGTGAAAGAAAAAAAAAAAAAATTCACTGTGTTTGAGTACTGCCATGTAGATGTTCTAATTCAACGCTTCCTGTGATATGATTGCAAAATGTTTACATTCCACCTCCGGCTTCTTTTAACTGGACAACATTTTCATGTGTGTATGGGTGAAAATTCTCATCAAAATTTAGTTGTATATAATAAAACATTGGGTGTTTTTGATCTGACAAGTTTTAAAATCTCATTTTAGACGAAAATCTTTATTTCAGTAGTAGGACACTGTCACTAAGCCACACACGGATACACCATTGTTCCAGTGGTTGTCAGTGCCTTTGATAAATAAAGATGCTTCCTCCAACTCGTCCCTCGGGAAAGTGAGTGTGAAATATCTCCGCTGTCTTCATGAAGTTATTCCCGTGCAAAAACAGAGAGATTTCCTGCAACAAAAACCTACATTTTAACAAGCTAACATTTAAAAAAAGGTAGGCAGGCAGGAATTAATCCTGAAAATAAAGTCTGTGGTCCACATTAGCTTAAGATATTTTAAAGTTTTGTTTTCCAAACTAAAATGTGTTGTTAAATTCCACACGTGTCTTAAAAACGACATTTGCTAACAAGTGGCAATATAAAACTACAGAGGTTGAGTTGATTCTCATGTTAGCTTTGTTATTCTAACAATTGTGATTCTCAAAAATATGAATTTCTGAAAATGATCTTGGTGAACAAATGTCTCATAAATTTTTAACACAACAGCTTATTTTCATTAATAACCCAAAATCGTACGTCCCATCGGCTTAAAGCCGAGGGAACCCGACCTCCCATGTAACAGTGTAGCTACCTCTTCCAGAACGTCAAACAGCACCAGGTGTGTCGGTAGCGAGGACTTATATGGAAACGACTTCCTGAGCCAGTCAAGAGGGTCCCTGTAGAATCTCTCTGCTTCATCAATGGACCACTCCTCTCCAAGATCAGGGGGACACTCCAAAAACCTCATCTTCACCGGACAGTGGACGTGGCTACAGGTAGGAAGCACAATAAAAGGAGAGTAATCAGAGAAAGGCAGCAGCGATGTGCCTTGACTGTATCTAGTCTGCTGGAAATTAAAAGATCCCCTGGAACTACATTCAGACACTTTGAGAACAGCATTAAACAGATTAACGTAGAAAGTAGAGACACTGAAATATGTACAATAGTAATAGAATAAAAAATAAGTAAATCTATAGAATCCTTTTCAGTTTCTCTGCACAGGCTCAAATTTTGTCAGATACATAGAACAAGAGTTAATACTCTCAGGGGACAAGCAAACTTTTTTTTTTTTTTTTTAAATATTCCTTCTCTTGGCATTATGAAAAAAATCTTGTTTTGGGGGTTGATACCAAAACTCCTATGAAACTTAAAATCGACTTCACTAATCCTCATTTTAAATTATGTGCATCTGTAATTTTGCTCATACATCCTAAGTTTTTTGTTATTTTGAAAATTTAGACTACAATACTGTTTGAGTTTCTGTTTTTGATTTTGTCACAAACATCTATAAAACTCCAAGCTTATTCTACTAAGGTGCTGAATGATGAGTGCGCGGCTCTCCCTCAGATCCCATCATGTAGTTGGTTACCTGTAGAAGGGAGTTGAGTGGCAGGGCATGAGGAAGAGGACGTCTGGCTGTGGACTGGTGGAGGAGCTGCTGACATCACACAGGGTCTGGAGGTGGACCATGACGTCCAGAGTGCCTCGCTGGTGAATCAGACCGGTGTACAGAGCTGCTGTCAGGTTGCTCGCTAACAGACTGAACGCTGCAGCACGTCGCCATGTTGTCAAATTAGCCACAGAAATCCCTGATACCGCAAGTTGACATGAAAAACACAATTAACACACACATTTGGCTGTTTGTTCCTGTAAATCTAATCTGAACAGAAATAAAGAACTTACCACAGAAGATCATACAGAATGGCAGCACGGGGTAGATGAACCTGAACTCCTTGTGAGGAAGCAAACTGAAGCCAAGAACGTGTTCCATGAAATAAAATGGATTCAGAGAGTTTGTCAACTACTGCTCGTTCCTGCTTTTCCTTACCTCCCAACACAACTTTGGAAGGACGTAACACCTTCTTATTAACGTTCAATCCATGTACAGTAAGACTTTAAATAAAAGATTTGCACAATAAAAATTTTAAAGAACTTTGAAAAGAGAGCAGTCAAATGTTAGTCTGAATGTAAATGCTATTCATAATTCCTTTCAGTGGTTGGATATTCCTCCTCATAAGCTGCTAAATGAATATCTGGGTTTTTAGCAGTCTGGTTTTGTTTATCACTTATCTTACATGTGACAAGTGGATCCTGGCGTGCAACTGATATTTCACCTGTAAACGCCGACCGTCCAGATGACTGCTACCAGCAGGATCTTGTATCGTTTGAAAGCGAGGGAGCATCCGTGAAGGAAGAATGGAAGATGCGGGCCAATGACGACAGCGAAACCCTGAGTGAGGTACCAGTGCCAGGGGTGAGAACCATAGAAATCTGCAACGCCGTGGAAGACGTTAAACTTCAGGAAGTTGAACTGCACAAAAGTCCACTGAAACACAGAAAGCAGCTGTTATGACATCATCACAGGGAAGTAAGAAGAGTCCTTTGACTTTATTGTCTCACCTTTTCATAGCATATACAGTCGATTAATGTTGAAATCCCAATGGCTAAACCCCTGGAGAGGAGACAAGAAGAGGTCTTGATGACAAAAGGACAAACCAGAGATGTTGACAGACAGGAAGTACAAACCCTATAGGAATGTAGTCGTGCGCGATCAGTCTCAATTTGTCGTCCTCCTGCCAGAAGTGGTACATCAACAGAGGCAGCCAGACGATCAGGGCTGTCGGACGGACAACGACAGCCAAGGCTACCAGGGCCAAGTATTTTTTGCTGGAACAAATCATAAACAAGGTGTCAGTATACAAGATCCAGTTCAGAGATTTTAAATTAAGGGAGGTTTAATAACAAGCTGAGACCTGCTGCCTGTTTTGGATGCAGACAGGGGGAAGTAACAGAGAGCCAGACAGGTGATGGTGGCCTCTATACTGTTGCTCAGAGTCCTGGTGCAGCAGTACCACGTGAACCAGGAGCTCAGCTGGCAGAACAACTGCACACAAACAGAATAACAACACCTACATGTCAATCATATTCAGTGTACTTAATACAATACTTCACCTTTGAACTCATCGACATGTTTTCCGCTTGGCTATTACTTACCAAGAGGTTAATGGAGGCCGACTATTAACAACAAGAAAAGTGCCCAAAATGTCAGTCTAAGAGTTAGGCATAGGCTACTGGACTTCTTCTGGTTTAGAGAACATTTCACCTCTTCAGTTCTGAAGAAGCTCTTGGATGAGAGATGAAACGTCTTCTACACCAGAAGAAGTCCAGTCGCCTACACCGAACTCTGAGACTGGATGACTGAGAGCTTTCACTAACATATCGCCCAAAATGTCAGTTTTACAAGCTGTTAAGTCCATCGTCCAGTATAAGCCGTGTCTTCTTAACCCAGCTGTATGCTCACTATACACAAAGACTTTGATTTGAGGTGAAAACACAGATTGGCACGACTGTGAATGAGCATGACGAGCTGGCGCATTCAGCGGATCGAGTTCACGCTTGTTGATGGTCACACTGAACCCGATGACATGACAGGTTGCTGGATAAAGAAGAGTTAGATTATACAGGATGAAGATTTTGACAGTTTGCCAACGGATGTTCTGGACAGTTTTTATGTTGTTCTTGGTTGGTCGCCATTGGCTTCAATTAAGAATTTATGGCTGCTGTTTTCTGCATTCTGGAGTCACCAAAAGTCATGCAGGTGGAAACTACATCTTCATGAGTT
The DNA here is from genome assembly GCF_037954235.1 of Aulostomus chinensis. Lineage (NCBI taxonomy): Eukaryota > Metazoa > Chordata > Actinopteri > Syngnathiformes > Aulostomidae > Aulostomus > Aulostomus chinensis. Next base: position 21,377,008 of record NC_141321.1, read on the forward strand.
CAGAACACCAACATGTGAGTATCTGAATGGCAAATTGCACTTTTTGGATTGAATATAACTTTGACGGAGAGAAAACAGGATATGCTTTACATCTGACAGAAAGACTCAAACTAGTTACCGTCCATTTTGCAACTTCTGGATCTTCCAATGTTCGGACAAGGAAGAAAAATTTCATATCTGCAAATGCAGCCAGAAGCGCCTGAATTATTCTTGGAAGCCATATCTGAAGAAGAAACCAGACCAGGTGGAGGAACATTAATATGACAGCCGGCAAACACATTTTAAAAAGTTGTCTGAATACTGAAATTTTGGAACTTTCCAGGAGATAGACAGAGTCACAGTCAACGAGGTGCAGTAGCTTATATATGAATGCAAAGACGAGCGGGTAGGAGAACCCTCGTATTCCTGCCTTCCATTCCCAGGTCAGATACCCATAAGTCACATGGTTAAGGCTAGAACTGTGTTTAAAAAGAATCACTCAAATAGATGATGACAAAACGCTTTATAGGCAGTTGTCAGAAGGATATTTGAAGACCATCCGATGGGCGACCTCAAGTGACTGCCAGTACTCATCAGGGACAAAGCTGGTCTGGACTAGGAAACAGTTGATTAGCCTGAATGTTACAGAAAACACTGCAAATCTCAGCGCACCTGCAGGGTTCAAGATACAGTATGTTATTATCATGGTGAGTTTAGATCGCCCCCCCCCCCCCCCCCCCACACACACACACACCAGCAGCAGGAGCAACAGAAGTAGCAGCAGCAACTGTGTTTATTTCATGATCTCATAGCAATCCAGTTCACCAACCCTTGATTTGATGGTCGTCTTCCTTCAGGTACAATTGGGATTTTCTTTTCCTCAATTTCACATCTTGAATTTTACTGCCAAAGCTGAAACGTTGTCGGATTCTCTCCATCAGGACATTTTATCTCTCGGAGTGTGTGTGTACACTTCTGCCGGCGTAGCTCAACCTGTCCGGAAATAAATCAGAAATAAATCTTGATGTAAGTTTCAGTAACACTATCAATCGGTTTGACCTCTGTAACACACTGTAATCAGATTGGACTTTTAAGATACGGGAAAAAACGACACACTGTCGACCTGCACGTTTTTTTTCAATAAATATTGAGATATTATATCTTCTTGAAAAATAATACAAAGGTTTTTCATTTAGCTTACAGTGAACACAAAGTGAAGTTTTATATTCCCATGTTCAGAGATTGCGCTTTCTTCCGGTTCAACGTGCCTTCCTTCTTCTTCTCCTTTGTTTTGAACAGACGCGCGCAAACCAACTTTAACAGAGGGCATACCGCCACCTAGTGTGTCGGGAGCAAACGACGTTAAATAATCGTATGCTAATATTTGTCTAGGTTCAACATGTCAGTACTCACATCATTAGGTTCCCTCCTCTACCAACTTCAGCCTACACATAGCAGCTTCAGAAAATGCTGAATGACGAAATGTTAAATATTAGAAATCACGAAATAGCAAGTCCAAATTTCCAATATCTTACCTTAGACATAGAAATGAGTTAAGAATTCATATTTCAGAATAAACCTATTTTTTCTTACAGTGAACACTGAATATTTTTAAATTGATTTTTCTATTGTGGCTTAGATGAATAATTTTACAGCAATAAAAACGCAACTATCTTAAACACTGATAGTTCACGTTTTTGTCCAGCAGTCGGCGATGTTCAGCTTTTTACTGTTGCGCAACAAGCAGAAAAGAAGAGTCCACGCTCGTCCCCTTGAGGTCTTGCAGTGTAGCTTCGGTTCTTATTGTCGTGTCCATATCTGCCTGGTTTGGTGATTCAGATTCGTCCGTTCACACGTCTCCTCAGTGAGTTACTTGCAGAACACGAAAGCTGCGAAGAATCGCTCATACACCTGCTAAAATAACCCGTATTTGTTAGCTGAACACAATGTAGCTGTCAACGTAAAAGTTTTCGTCAATATCCGTTCTGGACTTTCAAAATAAGATGAAAATGTAATCTGATGCATATCCTTGTTGTACATTCTTTTACGTGTGTTGCTTTATGTATTTCATTACAGATTCAAGAAAGACAAGGACAAAAATGATTTAAGATGGGGAGAATATTGGGTTTGTATCGCACATTTAAAAAAACATTTTATAAACAGCATTGTATTACATCAATACAGCTATGACAATCAGGTAAATTTTTTTAATTAAATATATTCCCTTAAACAATTCTCATGAGGATGTGGGACATTGAGATTGAGCTACTCTGACTGCTCTGGGATTATGACTTTTTTTTTGGAGTGGTTGGTTTGATTGGTTTTGGGGTGTTTTCTTTTTTTAAATACGGTGTGCACTACATGTACACTAGTGTTACTAGTAGAAGCACTCCAAAATTTGTGCCGCTGTACAGTATTGTAGGGATGGATATGTTACAAAACAGTCCAGCACAGCCAGAGACACAGTAGCTAGCCTGCGCTGCCCGTGGAGAGGCGAACAACATTCAAACATGGCATGTTCAAAATGTAGCAAGAACATGTAACATTCAACAAAGCGTAGGGAATCCACTATGATGATAAAGGTCACTGAAGTGAATCTTAATGTATCTTAACACCACTTATCTGTTCTTTCAGGATAAACTTGTGTCTTTGCGCTGGGTGTCTATATTGAAAGAAGTCATGTTTCGTCGAAGAATGACATTCCCCCAGATGCTTTTTGCCACATTGCTCGGAGTTGCTGGGGGTGTTTATATCTACAAACCTCTTTTTGAGTCTCTGCGGAAGAATGCAGGACAGCAAAACCAGGATGACCCAGACAAGAAAGCAAATAAAACAAATTAATAGAATGAGTCATTGTGAAAACACTTCTCAAGCATCAGCCAGATGAATGACATCAACGCCTGGTGGATTGTCAGAGCTGCAATCCCAACAAAAGACAAGAGCATCAGAAATGTATGTTTGTTTATGGAGCTTTTGTTGAGTGATTGTAAACAAAATAAAATATTTAATGCATCATTTCATTTACTAATATCTTCTCTCTCAAAATGGCTGGTCAAGCTTTATCCATTCAGGCTTTGTTTGTAAGTTCACAATCGAGCTTGTGCCAAACCTGGTGCAAAAGTGCCTTCATATCCTCACACAATTGCATAAGTGTTTCATACCGCTAGAAGTTGTTTTTGTTTTGTGTTTTACTTAACATTATCAAGCTCACATTTTCCTGGATAAATTCCACAGAAATCTTAATTTCATTGATCAACAATTTTTTTTTTATATAAATGTCCCCAGAGTGTAGATTTGAAATGATTTGATTTAGCTGTACTTTGTATAAGTTTTTCATTACAAAAATCTTGCAAAAGCGTGGAAAAAAGTGGAAAGCAAAGTATATGCAGTTGTAGACTTTCCGGATAGTTGTACTTGAGTAATTTTATACTTCTGCACACCTTATCTTTAAACAAATATCTCTTGTTTCTATGTAATATTTTCAGAGAAGTCTGTTAGGTGTCAACGGTTTTTGAGAATATTATTTTTACATCATTTAGTTCCTTCCCAATAATCTGATATTTCAGTTGGCTTTGCTTTAGCTTACTAGTAGAAATGCCCCTCAACAGCAACTTCTTACTTTATTACATTTTCAAGTCTATTTTCAGTGTCAGTCAGTGCTTCTGTCTTCATTTTTCAACCGGAGTCTGTACTTCTTCCTATGGAATAGTAGTAGGGCCACCAATAAGGGAAAAAAATGTGAGGAGGCAGATTTAGTTTCATTCCGAGCTTCGAGAAAGAAGTTGAAATGTCAAGAATAATGTCAAAATACAAAGTCGAAAAAAGTGGCCATACTATGTCTTGAATTCTCCAAGCTTGTGTGGTTTTTCCTTCAGAACAGTCGCAGTTATCGGCACAGTCCCTTCAAAGTCCTAATACTGATAACTGCAGTGTGTTTGTGAGCTTAAAGAGAAAGTATTTCTTTTACTAAAGCTGAGTCTGATATAGTTCCATCAGTTCATCTAACTGGCTGCACCGCATTTTGTAGAAGCAGTCACATGCACTGGTTGTTAAAGTCTCAAAAGGTTGACTTTGTTCTCTGCACTATATTTCGACTTTTTTTTTTTTAAAGTGCATGATAAAAAACCACCTCCTCTGGTTTTTTTTTTCTCTCATGGGTGGCCCTCATACTCTTCCGTACCCTCCACCTCTGTATGGAACAAAATGGAGACATGACATGCCACTATAGTCTCAGGATCCTATGTTAACCAGCTCAGCGGAGCACAGAATGGGTTGTGAGTTGGGACCCTACGAACATAGGAGATGCTCCCAGTTTAACATTAGCTATTGGTTCTAGTCAGTAGTCAAGAGGTAAACAGTTGAAGTAGAAATATCCAGACAGAGTGGTAATGTGGTCATTAAACCATCTATCCATCCATCCCTTTTCCATACCGCTCATCTGTTGAGGGTCATCCTACTCTAGTAAACCTCTTCATTCAAAATTCTACTTCAGTAAAGATAGAAAAGTATCACAAGGAGAAGTATACATTCTACATGTCTATGTATTTCAATTATTGGGACCATTCAATAATAGATTTATAGACCTCCAAAGGTCATGTTGAACTGGTCTGTGTTCCCTTTGTGCTGCTCTGATTATGTCATCATGAAGTCATTCTTCATATTTTTTTTTTAAAGTAAACTTCATCAGGTTTTACCGTGCTTTTCCCTGTAAAATCCAAGGAGTCTATCCCAGCTGGCATTGGGCGAGAGGCGGGGTTCACCCTGGACGGGTCACCAGTGCATCGCAGGGCAATCAGAAGCAATTAGGGGTTCAGTATCTTGCTCAAGGTCACTACGACATGGTGAGGATTGAACCAGCGACCCTTCAGGAGCTAGATGGCCCCTCTACCCCTGGGCCATGCCGCCTCCTATGTGAAATCTTTTTCTTCAAAGTAACTAGTAACATATGGGTGCAAATAAATGTACTGTAAAGAACAACATTTCATTTGAAATGTAGAGGATCAAAAGCATTAATTCCCCCAAAATGTGAATATTCAAGTGAAGTTCAGATACTTAACACATGCACTCACAGTACTTGAGTAAACGTACTCAAATACTTACTTTACATCACTGGTAACTTGTCAATCAGTTTTTTGGGTAATGTTTACTAGTATTTGCCTTGATCTAGTTACTAGTATTTTCTCTCACCTTGGTAATGGTCACCAGTAATTATCCCATAGCGGGTACTTACTAGTTTGTCCCTAGTACTTGCCTTCAGTTAGCAGGGTAATGGTTAGTAGCAGAAGTATTTTCCTTCCCCTGACTCATATTTACTTTAGTTTGAAGATGGCTAGAAGAATTTGCCCTCTTTTAGCTTGGTAATGGTAACCAGTATTTGCCCAAAGTTAGCTTGGTAATGGTTAATAGTATTTGCCCTCTGTTAGCTGGGTAAGGCTGACTAGTAAATTCCCTGTGCCAGCTGGGAAAAGGAAAGAGTAACCAGTATTTGTCCTCAGGTAGCTGGGAGACGGTCCAAAGTATTTGCCCTCGGTTAGCTTGGTAGGGGTGAGAAGTATTTGCCCTCGGTTAGCTTGGTAGGGGTTAGAAGTATTTGCCCTCGGTTAGCTTGGTAGGGGTGAGAAGTATTTGCCCTCGGTTAGCTTGGTAGGGGTGAGAAGTATTTGCCCTCGGTTAGCTTGGCAGAGGCTGTGGACTCCACTTGGCGGGTGAGTGATGGGAACGATGGCGAGCCCGTGGGGAGGAGCTGTTTCTCGGTAGTACGACAGACACGGAAAGTAGAGGGGCCGTCAGTTCGTGTTAAGAGAAGCTCATGACATCTGACGGCCCAGAGGCGACGGAGAAGATAAAGTACTCGATTGTACTCCCGTTTCAGTCGTCATTCACAGTACTCTCAGTGTGTTACTGTGTCAAACCGAGAAGTAGCAGCAGCAACGCCCAGGGGCCGGTGAGTAACTGTTAGTGTTTTCAGGAAACGTCGAAGAAACAACTGAAGCATCTGTCAGGAACTAGCGAGAACTTTTAACTTGTCTTCAGGCTTGCGTTCTCTCAAGCCTTTTGATTAAAAAAAAAAAACCCAAAACAAACTAAACTAAACATAGAAACACTTTTTGAAGTTCATCCCCAACCAGTGGAAACATTTTCCACACCTGCTTTTTCCTGTTCCGAACTCTTAGCTTTTCTCCCCTCGCTTATCAGCTGGTGTTGTAATATCACTGTTCGTATTTTAACTATTATAGGCAGTTTCACAACTCAGGGCTGCGTGTGAGTAACAACCAAAGTTGTCAGGCATGTTTGGACGCATAACTTGAACAATGGATCCCACAGAGGAAGCTGGGAAGTTGGCATCCTATGTTGTCTCCTTGGCAGGATCCACTTGAAAAAGAGAAAGTGATTATTGCTTATCTAATTGGTCAGTTGCCGTGCAGAAACAGCCACATGAAGACCAGCTGAGGGTCATTACATTTTCTGTTTATTTCACTTAATCGATTTGAGGAGAGTGTGTCAGTGTATGAGCTTTACACGCTTCCCACTGCTGACAGCAGAGCTAACTGTTTTAATGACTGCAGAAGTACAAGCTCTGGTCTGGCTGCCATAGGTTTGTAAGATATATGCACATTTCTATTTGAGATGGACTTCTCTTTTTTGTTGTCTCAAGCAGTAGTTTACAGTGTTTGTCTATCTGGGTTTTCCCAAGGATCTGGCCGCCTCTGTGTTGGACAGCTGCCTAGGGTGGGTCTCCTCCTGTGCCATGATTAAAGCGGGTTTAGTTTTTGCTGGTTTGTATGGGTAGTAGTTTTATTTATGCTTGGAAAACATAGCTACTCGTTCACTCCCACCTCAGGAGAAAATCCTAATTGATATCAACGCACAGCGTAGAATTTTTCTGCTTTTTTAAAACCTGGATTTAAAAGTGATTTAAGATTCAAGGTGGTCCTGCAAGGGAGAAAAAAAAACAAGCTAGTCAGCCAACTAAAGATGGACACAAACATGCCATGAAATCAGATTAAATATAAATTTAGACTATAATTCACCTAAAAATCTAATATTAAAGATCACTCAATTTTTAAGTTTAATTAACTTAAACAAACCCAGGAACTCTTAAAATGTATAGAAATAACAGCAAGCAGTGATGCTGAGTAATTCAGATCGTCCAACATGGTGTAGTCCTGTGTGTCCGTTAACAAGTAGGAGTTTGTTGCAGGCTACTGTGTCAGATTTTGATTTACTGTTGGTGAGTGAGTCAATGTCATCAATGATGAAGCTGTGTGTGTCCGTATGTACCCAGTCAAGTGAGTGAGTTATTAGTAGCAGTGTCTTTAATTTCTGATCTCTTTGTCATGCCCTGACTTTGGGTAGCATGGTAAAAGTACAGTGTACTTTGTAGAACAGGGCAGTGGTTGCCTAATGTGAAGAGGACGAGCTTGTGACCTGAGGGTCATCTGTTTAGAATAAATCTGTGTGGAAGAAGCAGTGCTTGCCCCTCCCTAACTAGGTGCCCTCCAGCAAGGCCCTTAACCCTGACAGCTCCAGTGGCAACAGATCAAACTGTGGTTATACTGAGTGGCGTCCTAGTGTGAATGTGTGCGAATATGTGAAAGTGATCAGGGCACTCCTGTTAAAGATTGCTCGTAGTGAGATGTAATACAGTGTATTTGTAAAAATACACAAGTATCTAATCCATTATCCATTATTTTTAAGCTGTTGGTTAGTTTGGTAATTCATTAATTTCCTATTTTGGCTTCATATTGTCTGAAGTTTTGAAAAACACTTTGCTCGAACCACTAAAAAAAAGGTAACTATTTTCCACACTCAAGGGCCATCCATCCATCCATTTTCTACAGCTTATCCTGTTAAGGGTCGCGGGGGTGGGGGGAGGGCTGGAGCCTATCCCAGCGGCTCTCGGGCATGAGGCGGGGTTCACCATGGACGGGTCACCAGTCCACATATAGACAGACAACCATTCACACTCACAGTCACACCTACAGTCAATTTAGAGTATCAATCAGCCTCGTCCTCTCTTGATGTCTTTGGACTGTGGGAGGAAGCTGGAGTACCAGAGAGAACCCACACAGGAACAGGGAGAACATGCAGACTCCACACAGAAAGACCCCGTGCCCCAGCCGGGATTTGACCCCGGAACCTTCTTGCTGTGAGGCGACAGTGCTAACCACTGCACCACTGTGCCACCACTCTAGGGGCCTAATTGGAAAATGTTTTTATGCACAAATTTGTTCTTAAACACTTTAAACGGGAACTTAAGGAGGTAACTTGTCCTGGGTTCTATCTGCTTCTACAAATGTTGCAGTCACTGCAAGCCTTGGTAATCACCAGAGGCCCACAGTAGATCTGCAGGCATGTAGTTCCATATGGCTTCTGTCTAAAAGACTAAATGGAGGGTTTAAAAGAACATCTACAATGTGTAAGAACAAATTTATGCATAACAACATTTTGTGAATTAGATGTCAGGTCTTTACCTTTTAACGCTTTACATACACAACACCAACAGTGCTCCTGCTTGTTAAAAGTGTGTTGCATGTATTGAGTACTATGAACATAATGTCTGGCTTTAGACCAGAATATGTTGAAATTGTTGATAAATTATCTGTCTCAATAAACAGTCTCATAAATGATCAGGACTATAACATGCCTTAGCCTTACAGAAATATTGTGACTACTAGCAGGTAAGAAATGATCTGACGTTGCTAAGTTTCCCAACAGAAGGATGCAAATGTGTTTGATGCTATGAGGCAATGTGTCTTCAATTTTGAAAAAGTCTTGTTCAGTCACATATTGTTGGAAAGTTCTGTCTGCTATATAGAGCAGAAGTAGTCTTAATATAGGCAGTGTGACAACAAACCGTTGTGCCTCTAATTATTCAGAATGATAAACACACCTCCTGCATAGTGTCCCAACATATCAACTGATAAACCAGCTACAAAAGCTCACTATTGTTCTGCTTAAGACAGGACACTTCTAGTTGTCACGAACAACAAAATTTGGTTGAGAGGGGCATCACACCTAATTTAAACTGCTTTTTAAGAGCTGCTTGTGAGGCCCTCTCCTCTGAAGGGGAGCACTGTGTAATGTGACGTGCTAATCTTGTGCTGCGACAGGGCCTCATTTGTAGTCTGTTAAAAGGTTGTGGGAAACATGAGATGTCAAATGTGAGTTCTTCGTAAACCAAATTTGGTTGTCTCACATGATTTCTAAGGCGGAAAGGCGACGTGAGGAAAGCAAGTAAATGGAGATGGTAATTGGGCCTCAACTGTAGTCCACAATGAAGACTTACATTTGGATGTAGAGAAGAGGAGTATAGTCTCAGGGAAGAGCTCCTGCCAGGTATTTGTTAATGTTTTATATCTTCTAAGCTCTCTCTTATCTTTCATTTTAAGTTTTGCATCCTGTAGAAGAGGTAGGGGAACAAACCTAGTACAGCAGCTGTAGGCAGTAATTACAATTAAACTTGATAGTTCTTTCTGATCGTTTATTGCACTCGGTATGTTCTTGCCCAACACAGCGGAAGGTGTCTGCCATCAGAGCTCGCTTCCTTTTCACAGCTGTGGTAGGACTGGGAGGTATTACATGGCCAAGAAATGGTCTTCAGTGAAATGTTGGTTTTTAGCACAACGTTTTGCGCTCTGCATTTTGACAACGTGAGCATTTGCTTGCTTTTCTCCATTGGTTTCGATTGGGGTTCTATGATGACTCAATTGATGAGCTTGATAATAGTCTGCAGAACTCTGCTGCAATAATCTGCATCTCCCACGGTGTGGTTTAGCTCGATCCTGTCACCTCTTCTGACCTGTTTTCTCCAAGTCAGGGTTTAACAAATAATGTCAGGTAATGTTAATAGGAGTATTCATTGATAACATTTTAGTAGATCTCACATTTTCATATTTTAAAGAGATCATAACCTGTGGTTTATGCACATAAGGTTACAAAACACTGAGTGCATCAACCTCACAATCATTGTCATGTAACTATACTCCATTTATGTGTCAGCTGATTTTTGTTTTCGTGAATTCTATGTTTGTGCTGTTCATATCTGCGCTGTAACTCAGAAAGCATAGCACAAAATCCCCTAAACCTTGACAAGCTTTCTCTACAGCCTAAGCTGGATCCCTGGTGGTTTTGGTCACAGTTGCTAAATTTCTGTGGCAGCCATACTGTATTGTTGATTTTTATGCATTCCTTAATAGCTATGGATTTTGTTGGTTATGGCTTTTCAATATTTCAGTGGTGAATGGGAGTGTGGTTGAATAATGGTAATGAACATGCTTTATTTGGTGGATACTCATAGTTGTAGCCATTGGACTGTTAAGGTTGTCTTCAACATTGAATAATCAACTGTTTTTAACAACTGTTTTTGTTTAACGGCCAATTTTTTTCGTAGTTCTGTGTTAACAAGTAGCAGTTTGAATCGCATGATTTAATATGGTATGAATAAAAAAGGCAGTCTTGTGTGTCTTGCCATGTTTTGACATTTCATTTTGGCCCAGTTAGAAATTGAATTTGACACACTTGGTTTGAAATTAGCTGTGTTGTCATTGTCCTGCTGATGTAACTCAGTATCATTCTATGTCGCCTGCTTTAACCATTGAATCAAAACTTCTTTGAAAACAGATTGGATAAAAATAACCAAATATAACCTTTACAAATGTAATGATTATTTGCAGGCCTGACGATTGGTTTAACTAACATAGAAAATAAGTGGAGCTTTCATGTTGAAGTTCTACTGGCAGAGGGTATGTAAAAAGTGGTTCAACGTACTTGTTAATTTAATTTTGAGTGAGTTACATGAATTGCTGCAATGGCTCATAACCCTGTCATCATTGTGAACAGAGTCCCATGGAAAGGACCATCGCGTTTGAAAGTGATAAATAAACCTCTTCTCTCCTTTTTAGTCTCAACAAATCGACAAGCAGGAATGCAGACTTCATAGTTGTAGAGTTTGTTGGTCTTTGCTTCCAGTTTAGTCTCATCTGTGTTTGTAGCAGCGGTTTTTATCACTCTATGTTCATCATGGATCCTGGTTTTGTAAAGGACCTTAAGCTGCTTATGGCTGGACATGAAAGGTTCACTGGGTCTTACAGTGAAAGAATGTTAGTCTTATTCGAATGCTTTTCTGCACACTGGTCATATGATACATCTGTGGTTTGTTTTTGATTTGTTTTGACCGGACTTGGTCAGCCATGAAGAAGGAAAATGTATCATCCAGTAGATAGAATAGTTTCTTATTATTTAGCAATAAGAAAAGGGAGCTCTGTAATGTATGCACCTGAGAAACAAATTGAAAGTAAACATGAAAAAGATGATCTAAATAAATGTTATGTAAATAAACACATTTAGCATTGCCTCAACTGTGGCCATTTAGGGTTATGTGAGAGGAAAAGAGTTTATAGAAGCAAAACAAAAACTAATAAATGACACAGAACAGATTGTTTTCACAGATTTGGTTTTCGGGAGTGATGTATTGGGCTTGACTTGCCCGAATAGTTGATCGTCTGTAGGACCAGTATATTAATAGTCCAAACGAGTCATCCAGAAACTAAACCGAAGGGGGGATATGAGATGCACCTTATTGTAAGCTTTGATGAAGTGAGGGCCAACGTCTTAGGCTCTGAAAATCACCGCTTTGACAGAATTCTTTAGGATTTTTAATTTATTATTATTTTACTATTGTTATGAAAAAAATGCAGTACAGTTATCATTTTATTGCAATTATCTTTTTTCATAATTTTTGGAAAGCAGTATTGTCGTAGAAATGAAACTCTACAGTAAGTTGACCTACACAGTATATTGACCACACAGGAGGTGGACTGGTCCTCTATTCTGTACCCAGATGTGTCAGAAACTGTGAAAATGAATGTCATGACACCATCTAGCATTTCACAGGGTACACAGCAGGGCACATAACAAATTCTACATTGAGAATACACAGTCAATGAATTCTGGATACAATCATTCAATTTTATTTGATATAAAATGTGAAATATTGGGGAATTCGCACGACCTTTTCTCTTGGTGTAATTACAAGCACGCCGCTGCAGCTTCTGTCTTGAGAAGTCTTACTGTGCAGGTTAAATCATTTGCAGAATTTGCATTTCCTTGTGAACAAATCTCATGAAAAGACCAAACCAGAGCACTAATCTGTCTCTTGATACTTCAGTTTCCTGCCATGTTCTACCGTGTAAGTCCCTTCTTAATTACCACGACACACATCTTAAAGAGGACCACATACAGTAGATATAGTTTATACTTTTAAAAAGGTTATTTTCCTCAAACATGTCAGCACTGTGGTTTTATAGGTTCCACTTAATGGTGATTTATTTTGTGTATTTCAGAAAATAAGCACTCACTATGTCTGATGGGGACTACGATTATCTCATCAAATTCCTAGCCCTTGGTGACTCTGGTGTGGGAAAAACAAGCTTCCTCTACCAGTACACAGATGGCAAGTTCAACTCCAAGTTCATCACTACAGTCGGCATCGACTTCAGAGAAAAAAGAGTGGTACGTTGAAATCTGCTCAATCGCATGTTGAATAAAAAGATAATCTTTACTCAAGCTAATAATTGAATTTGCAACAATTTTCTTTGTCATGCACTTAAATTCAGGTTATTTTAGGCCGTGCATTTTTCTTTCTACAACTCTGATGCAATATTATCTTGTGTTCATGTGTGCTACGAGCAATTATGGCAGCCTGATTAGTGTCTTAAAGGCATTCCGACACAGATAAGAGTTGTGTAAAAGACCACACTGCATGTTGCAATCTGCATGACTCATGTATGTGAGCAGCAGGCAGCACCCTGCTCAACAATAAACACCTCATATGGTTAGCAAACAGCTGAGAAGTGTTCAGGTTTACTCACTCATGTTTATTCAATCTAATGCTGCTGACCTACAGCTTTAACATAGCTGTGCTAAATATTTAATCAGTTAAGTCTCTTAACATTCATCATTATCTTTTTACAACAACCAACTAGCCCCATATATAAGTAGAATTTCAAATTAAAGATGTATTAACTATGAGAGGTTTTTTTTTTTTGCATGCAGAATAGCTTTTGGAAATGTCATAAAGCGAGTTATATGTAATAGTTAAAGCATAATATGTGCCCTCATAAAGAGCTTGAACAGAATAGGAGTAGATAACAGGAGGAGTGACTCGGAGCAGAAAATGAGGGATGAAGCCACAATAACAGCTGCCACTTAGATGAGTTTACAGCTACATTCATGCAGCTAATCGCTTACATCTGAGGAAAGCTGAACGCTGCATTTGTTTGACTTACGTCCCTCTGGTCCTCAGATGTACAAATCAGCCGGTCCAGATGGGTCATCAGGGAGAGGACAGAAAATCCACATACAGCTGTGGGACACCGCTGGGCAGGAGAGGTAAATGAAGAATTTTACTTGTACTTTCTCATGCTCATCAATATGGAATTTGTGTTCATTTTCAAACGATTGGATTTCCAATGAGGTGTTTTGGTTCTTTCCCCTGAAATATTACAGGTTTCGGAGTTTGACTACTGCATTCTTTCGAGATGCCATGGGTTTCCTCCTTCTGTTTGATCTCACTAATGAACAAAGTTTCCTCAACGTCAGAAACTGGATGAGTATGTGTGGCGCACATGTAGATTCAATTAAAAAGAAGTCTTTGCTCCAGAAATGTGTATTACTTGAACTTCTGCCACAACTGAGCTCATCAGGTGAGCATAATTTATTTAACATAATGGCTCAATGTGTTGCCATTTGGACGGATCAGTAAATGAGAGCATAAACTGTGAGTTTGTTGCCACAATTTCCACACAGCCCTTTAATTTACAGCTACGGTATTAGCGCTGAGCAATTTTATCGATTCTGCGATGTATATCGATATTTTGTTTCCCCTGAGAGTATCTATTTTTCAGCCACGAGTATCGATACATTAAGGCTCGTTCAAATCCCCAGTGTTCTGCACTTTGCAGGAAGAGATATTAGGTCTGCCAGCCGCTAGTGTCGCTGTAGAGCATTTCTAGTTACCCAGACCACGAAGCCTTTCTCATCCAGGTAGAACTGAGAGATTCAGGAGAATGGCAGCAAGCATTGCTCCCTCTAATTTTTCATGTGTTGGGCATACTCACTGTCACATGTGCTCCCTGAGCACACTGAGGATCAACGTGAGCAACATCAGTTGTGCACGCTGTGGCCACACACCTGTTCCACACCTGGGAGCATAGAAAGGTACATGGCGTATTATGAGAATCAAATTACAGCAGCAATTTCTATTAGTTTACTGTTAATATTTTCAGGGGTTTACAACTCAGCTGCTGAGCTACCATCGCCGTGTCTTATCTCTGCAGCACTGTCGTTAGCTAGCTAACCTCCATGGTGCCACGGCACGTATGGGCAGGGCACACATGCAAGCACTGTCAATGCTTTGATTGGCCGCGTAGCCTAAGTGAACCGTACCGTATCATTGGCTGGACACCTGTCACTCACCGAGTTTATGTGCAGCATAGATTTTCTTGTGTGCTGAGAATGTGTGAGCAGTGCGCGATTGCACAAGCGTGCAGCTTAGAGGGAACATTGGCGGCGAGTATAAATCCAGCGCCTGCATGCTTAAACGCAGATGTGTGGGAGCATTTTGGGTTGAAAAACAAAAAAGAAAGTGACAAAAGTATGGCGGTTTGCAAACCGTGTCACACAAACTTAAGTACTCTGGAAGTACCACCACTGTATCGCTACAGCCCTATGCGGTATTTTAATAGTTATACTATACGGCCTATTAAACTTAGCTAAGTAAAGTCAGTAACAGATTGTGGTATGTTTCTCTTAGGCCAGTTACAGGTTCATGCCTACTGCGAAAATCCAGACATTGTTCTGTGTGGCAACAAATGTGACCTGGCCGATCAGAGAGCTGTCAGCGAGGAGGAGGCCAGCGAGCTAGCGGAGAAGTATGGGTATGTCTCCGTTGTAAACCATTGGTGCAACAACCTCTCCCTGAAACGTTTGTCAAGAAGGCAGTGGCTGTATTGTTTGCCAAAGTTTATGAAATGAATGTGAGACTAAATCGGTCCTCCTCGAAAAGTAAATATTTGTGCACACGTGTAGAATATCCTGCAATGGACCCTTTAGACACACCTTGACTAAAAACACAAATACTTTAATTGATATTAACCGTCTCTTTATATAGCATGTTTATCTAAGCTGGACAGTTGAAATAAGCAGATGAGGTTGGGTTTGTGTTTCGGTCCTGTGGGAATCACGGTATTAGACTATAAAAGGGCTGACTTTGCTTTTGATTTAACTTGGAGCTCTTGTTTTCTGTTCATCCAGAGGTTTTGTGAACATCATGACGTTGTCACTTCTCTTGTTCCCTGCTTTATTAACCAACAGAATCCCTTACTTTGAGACGAGCGCTGCAAACGGGCAGAATGTCAACCAAGCTGTGGACGTCCTGCTAGACCTTATCATGAAGAGGATGGAGCGATGTGTTGACAAGTCCTGGATCCCTGACGGGACATTCCGAGCAAATGGACCCCTCAGCCAAGACAATGCAGAGGGAGAGGACAGGAGCAAATGTGCCTGTTAGATGGATGAGAAGCCATGTCTGGGGTGTAAAAATAGGAGACATCCAAGTGGAAGTTGATATATTGTATTCTGTTTTAGGTAAAACAAAATGTCCAAGATGCCATAAACCTGCAGTTTACTGCTTAATTGACATGCTGTGTGGTTTGTCAGAACAGAGTTAAGTGCCTTTTTGATACGGGCATTTTCATTAGGATGGGTCTTTTTGAATAAGTCATGGTGGTTGTGAGTTTGATATTTATTTGTTAAGATGCTTAGCTAACACTTCCAATTTGATCCTCGGCTGACGATGCTGACCATATATGTCAGGTATAAAAATCAGCTGCCGGATGAGTTGTAAATATGTTGTTAAAATGTCAGCTTGTAGTTGCACAGCCTTCAGTTCATATTTCTCCCACACAGCCAAATAAATGATGGCCACTCGCAGTCACATGATTTCCTTCACATATACATCTAGGACCCTGGTGGTTCTACAGAATGACCATCTCAACTCTGGAATGCCCACTGCTGAGCCACAGCCAGAACTTGACACTCACACTGAACCTCCTGAACGCTTATTGTGTTCTCAGTTCAGTGGCCAACTGTCACCCAAATGGATGTTTAGTGTCCAATAGGAGGAATAATTATCACACCTGAGCATTAAATCTTGCAATTCTTTGTCCGGCTGAGTAAAAGACCTATGAAAAGTGTGTATGTGAAAGAAAAAAAAATACACATTTATAAATTATTGTTCATATTTTGACTATTAGGGCCACATCGTTACTATCAATTTGTTTGATGTGTTCAGATTAGGAAATATATATATATATATATATATATATATATATATATATATACATATATACACACACACACAAAATAAGACACCAATTTAATTTTTTTTCCAAATTCGATTCTAGAGTCATAGCTTCATCTTTTTACATCTTTTTATTTCTTTCTCCTTAAAAATATTAACATTCCATGAAAAAGGGGGAAAAAAACACATGTACTTTGACTTAAATGATCTAAAAAAAAAAAAATCCAGCATCTAGGCTTTGCTAAACCTCTAAAGTTGCAGCTACAGTGAGTTGTTAGATGCTAGAAAAGTGCTCCATTGTTGAATTCCCTAAACTAAAAGAGATTTTGGGTCTGAAACAGTAAAATATTACATGTTTCTGGTTTCAGATGTGAATAAGTGAATTAAGGCAACAGCTGATCTTGTGCTTCAGTTCATCAGCTTGCAGTGCATTTAAAATCCAAACACTCACCACTTAGGGACTGTTTATAGCAATAGTTATAATTTAGATGCTGCAGAAATGTAGCTCAAATATACTTAGTCAAACACTGAAATGGCATTTTGAGAGTATTTGTCCCAGCACAAATCTATTATATGTATATTATACTGTCATTCCTTTATCACAGCATGAATGCAATTTTTCCCTTCCAATTTCCACTCACTGTTTCCATCCACATATTTAACTATTTGAAAATATGCCACTAAAATTGAATATGATTTTTATTATCAAGAATAAAATGAATAAATATTGTCAATTCTGCCATACACTTCTGTGTGGAAAATATGTAAATTATGTCAAAAATAAACATTTTATTTATGTACTTGATGCATTTTGTCCTTTTGTAGAATTTACTTTGGATTATTGTTTTTTTATGTGTCATTGTTTAAAAATATACTTCTTTCTTTCTACATTCTGTCTGGCTCAATCCTTGGGACACGTAACAGGAAAAGTTGCAGTCGTGGTCGGGGAACTGATGAAAGCGCTTGAAATCTTGGTTTACAGTTTGCTGCAGTTTCCCTCGTGTCCTGTAGGGGGTAGTACGTTCCTGCCCAGCGCCGAAGACAGGAATGTTTTCCAATGAAGAAAAATGATCACAGAGACAACTGAGCCTGAACTGTGGAGGAGTGTTTTGGAAGGTATCGGAGTCACATTTGACTTGTTAGGCTAATTTTAGAATGGTTTTATCAGATTTACTTACACAGGCAGTTGTTCTTGTCACCAACCAAGCCTCAACACCAGAAAACTCAAGAACATTCCTGTCTTTTTTTTTTTTTTGAAAAAAGTTTTGCTTCGATATTTGCTAGCTAGCTCTTCCGGAAATTGACACGTCGAATTGAGTTAATGGATGACAGAAATTGTGTTGTGTGACTAATGAGTTTAGTTATCCGTTGTGAGAAATTGCTGCTTATTTTCAGCCTAGATATTCCGAAATTCGGTGTTTTCACTGAGCTAAAATCTTGCTGTACCGTTAAGACATAAATCATTGTCGAAGTTCGAATACGATGCGTAATGTCACTTGAAAGCTGTAAAAAGAGTTGAAGCGAAATCCCGGTGTTAATGCTGACATTCACATAGTCAGTACCAGCATCCATTGAATATAATTTGGGTAAATTAAATGGAACAGTTGATGCTGGCTATTGCTAACCGTCTTACATTAAAGCACGAGCATGACACCAGGGGGTTCGTGAGAATGTGCATACGTCACTGAGGAGGCTGTGTTTATCTGTTAGCACATTTCCAGGATTAGTTTGAGAGAAACATACTATTCATGGTGTTTTTGTGCGTGTTTCTCCTTGCAGAATGCCTTTCCGTTTTTGCCCCCAGTGTGGGACAAACTTGCAGCCTGGTTTTAAATTTTGTCCATCCTGTGGGGAGAAGCTTCCTTGTCCTGCGGATGACCCTGGACCACTGGACACCACTCTGTCTCCAAGTCCCTCCCTCCTCAGAAAAGATGAAGCAGCAGTGTCAGTGAGAACTTGCTCAGCTTTTAGCACATGTTGTGAGCCCACAGAGAGTAAGGGTCTTTGCAATCATAATAGCATTACTAGAGGTTATTCATGTCAGTCTTTTGTGTTGTACACATAGTAAAGTTGTATTTTTTCTTTCTTTATAGCTCAGGCATATTTAACCACAAGCACTGTGTCTCCTCGTCCTGCTCTCCGAAAGACACGCAACTCCCTTCGTTTTGACAAAGACGTCAAATTCAACCTCAAAGATGCTGCTACACCTTTTGGAGATGGTAGGACGGAAGGTAACTTCAGTAGTGTGGAAGCAACCTGCCTTCATGACACTTGCTGTGTGGAATAAAGCTTCCTGATGGTGGAGCCAGCATCAGTGTTATCACAGCTGGTGTTGTGCTACATGAATTGGTGATATGTGACACTATGATTTGTTTCGACAGATATCAGTGTTGAATGCCAGATGTCTTCTCCAAGGAAGCACACAGTGTCTTTCAAACATGACGCAGAGTCGGAGCCAAACATGAAGTCTCCATCCGCTTCTGTTGTAAAATCCCCTCGAACTGGTGAGCTCAGTCTGACACATTCACCACCTTGCTCTTTGTTCTTCATCTCCTGATGTCTTCTCTCATCCATCATGTGGTTGGATGTGTCTGTAGTCAGGGGAAAGGCAAAGCTCTCCAGACTTTCTGGGACACTGGCGGAAGAAGGGAAGACCGTGACTCCTACAACGATCAGGAAAGCAGAGGAATCAGCAGTAGATGGCTCTCCTGCGGCCCCGGTGTCCTCACCAAGCTCCAGATCTCCTGTTAAAGGTAAGCGACTCCTTCATGCTTCTTCGTTAATTAACTTTTCCTGTTTTGGGGGTTTAACAGGTTTTGACGATGTAAAGCCAAGTCCAGTGCATGTCTTCATTTTATACATTTCGTCAGCTGAGTATTTTGAAAGAGGATGACATTGAGGGAAGAGGTCCTCAGTCCTCATGCAAATGTCAGCCAGGTCTTGATGAATCAAATGGAGATTTTGTTAAACTTTCATTCAGGAATGATGAGCTCTGCCACAGTGTTAAATCAAAGCTCCTCTTGTATTTATTTTGTGCATCACCGTCTTATTAAAGAGAAATTTCAGGTTTTCTCTGTAACACAATCGTTCCATCATTTTTGTGTGAATGAACATAGGAAAGAGTAAAGCCAAGAAGGCCAAGCACGCGTCTGCTGTGGAGCCGCTGCAGGAGGGCGAGGAGCTGACAGACACCACCGGCAAGAAGTGGATCTTGATGAAACTGCTCAGTCAGAGTGCAACAGAGCTCATCTACCAAGGTACAAATCAGCCATGTAGCCATGGCACGCATTTCAGGCGCTTCTCGACACCACTCTGACATCTCAAGTCGTTTGCTGAAGTCGTCTTCCATCCTTCAAAACTGTGGCTGTTGCCTGCTGATGACTGTTTATTACGGATTGATTCTAAATTGATGTTGTGATTGGTTTACCCTCGTGTCTTTTTTCAGTTTTGCATAAAGTGACACGACCCAATCCCAAGGAACCAGATCACATCCTCAAACTGGTAAGTCCTCAAAACCCAGTAACATTTTTTCAGTATTTATCCAGAGGAGTATAGTTTCTTCTTCTTCTTCTTCTTCTGTGGACTATCCTGTGAGAATGTACTTGATTATGATATATTTAGTTGCATTTTTTCCATTGTGAACTGTCTCAAGTATAAATAAAGGAAATACTCATGAAAATATGATGTTATGCGAGACAGTCTACCATAAGTGTTCCACTCTGCTGGAAATAGCAGCTCAACTTTTGACATTAAGTTTCCATGCAACTGGCGTTAAAGTTGCAGCATGGGCTGTAGCATGGGCCAAGGTATCAGAGATCCCTTTTACATGGTGGTGAAAGATGGCTTTTTTTCTAGCATTGTGTTTGGCTGAAGGTTCCTTGGCGGAGGTGACCACAGTGCCCTCTAGTGACAAAATGTGTTGTTACATCCCATCACTGAAAGCCAATGAGCAGCTGTTGTTGCACATTGCAGCCTGCACTCTGTTCTTTCCTAAACAGGAGCTTCTTTATCAAAACCTGGATGATTTTTTTTTCTCAAAGCATCACTTCATCAGTTTCCCTGCGTGTGACAAATGTCTACTCTTTAATTTAATTAGGGGGCTAAAGATGGAAAGATCTTCAATGAACAGAATTTTCTACAGAGAGCTGCAAAACCATCGTCTGGTGAGGATTCACTTTGTTCTCTTTGCAGCTTTACACCTCAGTCTGCTGGTCTTTTAGTTCCAAAGCTGCAGGTGCTAAGTCATTAAGACAATGGGTTAACTAACTCTTTCTATTTATTGAGGATGACAGTAAGTTTTCATCAGAACTCTCATTTGTCTGATGATTATCACTGCATGAGAAGTAAAATGTTAGGCATTTATTAATCTGTTTGAGTAGTTTTTTGTCATTCAAGAGGCAATTTGGATTTGTCAGAGGCGTAACGTTACAGCTAGCATCGCTCGTAGCTTCGCTGATGGCATTGGGCCAACCTGATGACCATAAATGACAGGATCGTCCTCCAACATTAACGATTGCGCTGTCTCTCTCTCTCTCCAGTGGAAAAGTACATCAAGCAAAACAAGATGGATTTCCTGGGGATTCCTTCCTGTGTTGGCTTTGGACTTCATGCAGACTCATACAGGTGTGTGAGAGCGATGTCACTGACTGTTTACTCTAAGCAGGCATCTCATACGACCTGAGTTTTGCTTTGTGTGGTACATTTCTAGGTTTCTGATTTTTCCCTACATGGGCAAGTCTCTCCAGTCTGTCATGGAGGATGATGAACTTCTGCCTGAGAAAGCTGTTGTCCAGCTGGCCTGTAGAATCGTGAGCATCTTCCAATCACATTGGAGCTTGTCAGACGTATTCGCAAACCCCTGTAGGGTCATTTAAAAACCTTATTCCACTGATGCAACAACCAATGGTGACGTTCCTTTCTCCTCCCAGTTAGATGTGCTGGAGTACATCCATTCAAATGAGTACGTTCATGCTGACATTAACACAGAAAACATCTACATCAGCAAAGGAGAACAATCACTGGTGAGATGTGGATATAAATTAAGAGATAAAAACTGGCCAAGGTTGAATTTTCTCTCCTGCTGACCACTGTGTGTGTTCAGGTGTACCTTGTAGGATACTGCCATGCCTTCAGGTACTGTCCGAGTGGACAACACGCCGAGTACCGTGAAGCCAGCAGAACAGCACACGAGGGCTCCGTTGAGTTCATCAGTCTGGATGCCCATAAAGGAGCAGGTGAGCTGGTTGTGACGTTTACATAATATTAGTCATAAACTGGTTCTTCCCCAGTTCAACAGTAGTCCAGTTAGATGACCTATTCAAGCTGGAACTGTAGTTTGTCTGTATGTTTCCCACTGAACTCATCCCAAGCCAGAAAGCCCTCCTACAATGACTCTGTTCCACTGTAAATGCAGCCCTGCCAGATCAGACTGTAGGCAGAACACTCGCTCGCCTCCCACACACCATCTGGCTTCATAATCACAAGTTCGTCTTCTCAAGTGTCTTCATATGTCTGCTTTTTTGACTTTCTAAGCAGAGTCACTGCATCATTTGTTGATGTTAAACACTAAAAGGACTAGGTGGATTGAGCATCTGAGGTATAACTCTTTTTGTGTGTGTGTGTGTGTGTGTGTGTGTGCGCGCGCGCGTGTGTGCACATGCGTTATCTGCTCTTAGGTCCGTCTCGCCGCAGTGACCTGCAGTCCCTGGGCTACTGCATGCTGCGCTGGCACACAGGCACGCTGCCATGGACGGCCCTCACTGAGCCGAGTCAGGTGGCCACTCAGAAACAGAGGTGAGAGAGTCGCAAAACACCATCGTGTTACATTCAACTTTGTGGATAAAGTTACTTTGAAAAGCTCTTATTTTAGGTTTATGGAGGATGTTCCTGCTCTGCTGCGTCATTGCTTTGGCAAGAAGAGAGTGTCCAGTGAGTAATTATAATAAACAACATGACAAGTGAGATATCATTCTTTTCTAATGGGTGTGTGTGTGTGTTTGTGTGTGTGTGTGTGTGTGTGTGGGATGTCATAGGTGCATTTCAAAGCTACCTGACTGCTGTGATGGCTCTGGAGTACTCAGAGCAGCCCGACTATTCGGAGCTGAAGGCTGGACTAAGCGCAGCGTTAGAACAGCTGGGGGGGTCGCTGGAGCAGCCGCTCAGCTTCTAGGTGAGGAGACGTACACGAGAGCCCGCGGCACTGCACATTCTGCTCCTCCTACTCGCTCCTTGCTGTTTCTGAAGATATTTTGTTTTTAGACTGGAGGGGAAAGCGGATGAATGATTGAATGTTTCTGATGAGAAGGACACTCATATTCTTTTTCTTACATTTTCAACAAGAGCCAAGCCCTCCTTCAGGCAAAACACATCTGGAACACTGTCGAGACATGTTTGCACCTTTAATTTCCTGTTTTCAGCTGCAGCTGCTCCAAGTACTCACTTGTGTCAGCAGTTGATCACAAACTCAGTCGTCCTGTGAGGTTTTTTTTCGTAAACAAAGAATTATTTTTTACATTGAGTGTTGCTCACCAAACACATCATTCATGTCACTGACGTATTACAACCCTCCCATTGCTCATAAACCATCCTCTAAGCTGATTTATAAGCATTTCATATCCTAACATCTGTAGCATCTGTGTTTACCTGACCGACTCTTTCCTGGTGCATTCTCTTCCCGTCCTGCTTTAGTGTGTGTGTGTGTGTGTGTGTGTGTGTAGAACTCCAATCCTGACGGATCTGCAACTGTTTATCTGTTTCACTTCAAAATACCTGAATAGAACTGTGATTAGAATCAGACCAACAGGAAAATGTAAGTTAAACCTTTTTATGCAGTTGGGAGTTTTAACTGGTGACAATAGTATTCAAATATGCTGTCTAGAAAAGACAGTTGTACAGACGTAATGATTGAAAGATGGACTTTTATTATGCTGTGTTTTCTCAGAGGTGTTTTATCACGTTGACAGAGGGATGACGTTTGAGTTCATTGTATCGGGGGTCCGGGTGTGTTTCTGTGATTTATTGCACTACAGCAATGCACTGATTGTTAAATGTGTCACAGTGTTTGTTGTGTTCTCGGAATTTTACCTGGACGATTGTTTCACTTTTAATGACTTTTTTTTTTTTAACTTGAGAGGTTTGACAGCCAATGCAAATGAACTTTGAAAGACTTTCCTTTGACTTGTACTGATGTTGCTCATGATTTCTTCTAAACAACCCAAAACACAGATGTGGCTCAGTGTTGATCCACTCCTGAACTCTACTTCGTATACACACGAGCACGCGCGTGCACAAACAAATTTACCTGAAATAAACAGGATGTGTGTTTTTGTTAAAAAAAAAAAGAAGTGCCTTAGAGTTTTTCGCTATTGAAAAGTCCCAAAGCACCTGTAGTGTGGCTGCTCTGTATGGAGAAAAATCCCAACTGATGTACAGAATCCCCTTTATAAAAATACATATTTCAAAGAAAAACACTTCAAGATACAATCAAAAACACAATTTCATTTGAAAGAAAACTTTTATAAAGTCTGAACATTTCTGAACATAAAACATTTTGACATTTCAAGACATATACAATTCTTTATATGAAACAGTAAATATCTCTTATTGTGAACACTCTTAAAGTAATTCAGAAAATAAACACTGTTTGCCTGATCTCTTCTCTTGTGGCTGTTTAAAACCGTACATCCGTCTCTCGAGGCACTTTCTGAATGAAGAGGCGTTTGTAGATCAACGTAAAGCGAGATGCTGAAGGACTACAGCGCCCCAGTGAGGCAGCTTTTTGGATGCAGCTACCCGCCTGATGGCTTCTCCAACTGGAACGTAGCTTACACACCTAAACTGAGCAGTTGAGCTTACGCAAACATGCTGGCAGTGTGAGGCAGCTACACATGCACATTTAAATATATTTTTACACTGCAAACTGCTTGTATGACATTAAGAGCAACTCCTATTCTTCAAGTGTTGATATGATTTCCAAGTGTAACTCTGGTCGTAAGGCAGCACGAGTCCTGGAGTTGCTTTGGACGTTAAATGTAACATCTGGACTCTCATCGTTTTGAAGACTACTGTGAATGATCTTGTAGGTTTTCAGGATACATTCCTGCTTGGGAAGTGACTTCATGTCCAGAGCCCTGTAGCTCACATTGATGATAATCTGAAGACAAACATCACATGCTCATGAAGTCTCTCCTAAGAGCTCTGGGCTGTGTTAACACTGCAAATCATAAAAAGTCCACAAATACTGATAGTTTAGAAAACCTCGCAACTCATCTTTTGTCTCTTTCCGCGCTTTCAACCCTTTGAATGATTGTATGAAGAAATGGAGTCTACTGAACCTATTAGATGACTTAAATAAACGTTATGAAGCCACAAAAAAAACAATAATAGAAAACCGT
The DNA here is from genome assembly GCF_037954235.1 of Aulostomus chinensis. NCBI lineage: Eukaryota > Metazoa > Chordata > Actinopteri > Syngnathiformes > Aulostomidae > Aulostomus > Aulostomus chinensis. The sequence continues at coordinate 21,401,743 of NC_141321.1, forward strand.
TTGCTTTTAGCTGTTCTTGAAATGTTTACATTTTGGACACTGGATTTTGACATGGCAGGTAAAGTTAGTGAATATGTAAACGAAGTGGTTTTCCACTAACATCCAGGCAACATGATGGCGTTGAAAGATTCAGGGGCTTTAAAGGGATGTGAGTGGGGTCAGCCATAACCGAGGTGCAGAAACCCAGAGGTTTATTGTTCTTGATCAGAACAAGGCAAAAATGAGCACAAACTCCATTATAATGGAAGAGCTTGTTTGTCAGAGCGATGGGTGGAGCGTCCTCAACACATCCAACCCCGGTTGAAGGGGAGACGAGCAGGTTAGAGACGAGAAATGGTTTAGCTATGATTCCACTGTGTCATCAGAAGACCGTCGTGGCCAGATGGCTGGGAGTGGAGGGACGCTCCGGCTGGTCTTTTGATGTGTTGTTTTCTGGAAGATTCAAATAAAAAGAAGAAATTCACTCAGTTTTGTTAGCACATGATCGACTACTGTTCTGTTTACTAGCGAGCCTCTCTCACCGCATTTGTCTCCCTTTTCCTCGCTGTGCTCCTCCTCATCCTCTGGCATTTCCACCTGGCTCAAGTCCTGCACATCCTCCACCATGGACTCCTATTCAACATTGGATTTTTAAGAATTAAACTTGCGTTTAAGTAACACACAGTCACACCAGTGGCCATGACAGAAGTTTACCTCTGATTCAGAGAGTCGATCTTCATCAGAGTTCCTAAACCCCTCTGGAGCTTCCATGAGGATCTCCAGACCATCCGCCTCCTCATCACTGCAGCCACCCAACAAGGAGATGCAATATTAGATAAAAAACAAGGTCAAACATGACTTCTGTTCCAGACTGTCCAGCAGATCTATAGGTGACACAGTTGCTGCATCTGGTGGCAAGGATCTGAGTGTCTTCTACATCTAGAATGACATTTTGGAAACGTCCGTCTACTTTTTGGTAAATGTGCTTATTTTCCATCAACTTCTAAGGAGTTCCTTTTCTGGTTTGTTTTGTTCTGTTTTTTTAAAGTTATGCTTGGATGGGCAAGTTAGTATACTAATGGTACACAGTATATCAATGGAATGTGGGCTCATAATATTTGTTCTCAAATCTCAATTTCAAATAATCACATTTTAATTTTAGAATTAGAAACAAAGCCACAACGTCTTTGCTGACTGGCTGTAGAGATTCAGTGCAGAACTCCACCCAACAAAAACAATTGTTGACAATTAGAGAAGAAACTGCTGCTACTAATCGTGGTTGAAGGAGAGGATGAGGAGGGTGACTGCGGGACAAACGTTAACCTGAATCAATTTAAACCAGGATACCAAAGGAGGAAAAGAGGGAAGCTGGAGGTGCACAGGTAAGAAAGAGAGGCAGGCTGGGAATCCCGGGTTGAGGAGCGGAGCGTAGCAGCTGACCAGGAAACACTGGAAATGTTGTGTGAAGGTTTCAGCACCAAGAAGAAGCTGTTAGGTAATCAGAGGCTACACCCTTACTTTGGTCTATTTCCACCAACGTTGTAAGGTTTTATTACTGGTCGTGTCTAATAGGAACTGGAAACTACAGAAATGTATCATCTAGTGCTGTCAGGTGATTAAAAATATTCATTAACTAGTTACAGGATTTGTAATTAATCACATATCTGCTTGACTGAATCACCCTCAGGCAGGGCATCTAAAGGCTGAGTCTCAGAGAGGCACTTTGACCAGCGACGCATGTGAAGTGACGAGCCACTGTCAAGTACGGGTCCTTCGATGGGCCAAGTTTAAAATGCTTGTGTCTGGGTAAAACTCCCATTGAATTGCCACTCAAGTGTGCTGTAATTAATTGTTCGTTCATTTTTATAACACGTTAATTTGCGGTGTAATTAATCTAATTAATGCGTTAAAGTGACAGCCTTAGTATCATCTAAAAAAGGGAGCAGAGAATAAGCAAACTGACCTTCCTCCCGAGTAGAAGTTGTCTATGTCCTTCTTCTCCTCGTCCATCTTCTCCTCTTCAATGCTGCTTTGGTCTTCTTCATGCTGTCCATCATCTTCTTCCACTGCTCCTTTGTCTTCATGTAGTTCATCCTCCCTTTCCCCCTGCTGCTCATCTTCCTGTCCTTCATCTTCCTCTTGCGGCTTATATTCCTCTTCTTTATCTTCCTCCTGTTGCTCCTTTTCTTTATCTTCCTCCTGTTGCTCCTTTTCTTTATCTTCCTCCTGTTGCTCCTTTTCTTTATCTTCCTCCTGTTGCTCCTTTTCTTTATCTTCCTCCTGTTGCTCCTCTTCCTCCTTTCCTTTGTCTTCCTCCTGTTGTTCCTCCTCTTCCTCCTCCTCTAGGTCAGACGAGTTGAGAAAGTCAAAACTTTCCAGGGCAGTCTCCACCTCCTGAGTGAAACTAGAAGAAGTAGGAAAAGGAACCTGCAGAGAAAGCAAAGGTGTTTTACAGCACGGACGTGTTAGCTGTTAGCAGTTGAGCTCAGATGCAGGCGCTTACAGTGGGAGGCTCCTCCTGGAGCGGCGGTCTGTGTGTCTCTCCTGCCTCCCCGTCCTCAGCCTCTGCTTCAGTCTGTACTGGCGAGTCCTCAGGTGATGCCTTCGCCTCCTCTACTGAAATACACTCTTGTGTGGTGCCAAGTTCGGACGCATCCGTTCTCTCCACAACCGACTCAGGAGCGACAGAGGAAACATCGGAGCACGAGCCGCTCAGCTCGGCCGAGGTTTCTGAGAGGTCAGCTGATTGGACAGACACAGTGTCCGTCACAGTACAGTCTGGGTTGCTCTCGCCCACTTGGCTGTGAGAGCAGGAGGGCTGCAGGTGGCCATTGGGTACAGCAGCTATCTGAGAAAAGACCTCGTTGACTTCGGTCTCATCCTCCTCTTGGTTGGATGACAGCGACGGCGTCGACGTGCTGGACTTGTGCGGCGTGAGCGACAGCTGATTGGTGAGAGTGGTCTGCAGCATGTTGGAGCCTGACAGCCTCTGAGCGTGGTGAGCCAGGGCCGGACTAGACGAGTCATCCGAGGACTCGGAGGAGTTGGACCAGACTGTCCCGTTGTCCAGTTCGCCCTGTCGCTTCAGCAGAGACTAGAGAGGAAACGAGACAGTGAGGCAATGGACTGACAGAGAGTGAGGTCAAATGATCACGTCTACATCAACTCAGACACGTTACTGGTTTTGTTGGTTAACAAATTAGATTTTAAAAGAAAAAATTTACAAGACTGGCAGTGTTGCACAACGAAGATCAAACTGATGAATCCAGTGGGTGTCAAGTCTTTTGCAGGGGGTGGGGGGCACAGAGCCAATGAGGCAAGTTCCACATGACCAGGGCCAAAAATGTGTCAAATGGATCTGTTCCACAAGGGACCATGGCGCCACTTTGTTACCAGCGAGACAGTCTCAGATCAGCCAGATATACGAAGCAATACAGAGGAGCCAATTCTGGATTATAACCACAGAAAACAGGTGCAGTGAAGCCAAGTGTCCATCTCTGAACTTAATATTTATACTTACAGATGTAAACACTGAAACCGCGCTCATGATATTTATGCAATCAGTGATACTCTGGTTTTCCTGACATTGCTACCAGGTGATTAACGTTTGACTTTTCTGCTCTCAAAAGGGAATTAGAAAGTCTGACACCGCTGGATTTATCAAGTATGTCTACAGACATGATTAATCACATATGAACTTCATACTACTGAAATCTGCAGCATACAGGATTACACACACACACACACACGCGTGTGTGCACACATTCATTTGACACATTAAAATCATTTAAATATGTTTCATTAATGAGGGCAAATACCACACAAGCTATTTGGGATACAAATATTACATTTTTGTCGTTTTACAATGTAATTAGAAATGTTTAGGGCATCTTCTATTGAGATCCTGAAATGATTGGAAATAAGAGCAAAGCAATTAGGAGTTAACTGATTATTAATTAATAAACATGTTGACTGAATTTTTTGCTTCTTTTTCAAGCAGCATTGCTGCAACTTTCTTATTTTTTTCCATAAATCATTCGAAATTGTGATGAAATTATTTGTTTTCAAATCTTTGTGAACATTAAATGAACAATCAAAGCAATGATTAATTGATGAAAATGCTTTTGTATTGGAAATTAACTGTCCGTAATGAATCATCTCAGGGATTTTTAGGTTTATAAATCCTTCATTCGCTCTAGAACTACAGCTAAGTCCCACACACCGACTGTAAACAGGTGGATGTACGGCTCCATTCACAACGTAAGGAAGCGGTCCTGTCGGTCACCAGGTTGTGGAAGGCCTCCGTCAGCCCGCGGCTCTGCCTGGCCCCGCCATGAGGCATGCTCTTCAGGTAGGTGAGGAAGAGGAGGGACATATTGGACCACTACTCAACCACTATTAAACAGCTACAAGGGCCGCAGCTCCGCTCATACACGCTGTCACACACCCCACAACTGCCGTCATTCACTGCGGGACTCGCTTGAGTCGTATTAGGCACACGACTCCCACAACCACATGACCTCACACACAGTCCTCTGCGAATAACCTCACACACATCAGTGCTACTGCTACAGACAAAGCAGTTGGGGAGCAGCTGAAACAGAACAAGCCAATGAAATGAAAGTAACAGCAGCCATCAGTGAGGCAAGTACACACCGAATATGAGGACATAAGAGACTCGTCTACTGTGATGAACCGTCAAACTGAGCTGAGATTTGTTCTTTCGTGTTGACTCACATAAAACACCTGCTCCCGCATGGAGGGCGTGTCAGGAGGGCTCTGATTGGACAGCAGACGTTTGGAAACTGTACTGGTGGATGATGTCTGGTCGTCTTTATCAAATGGACTGAAACAAAAGGACAGAAGGGAAATAGCAGCTGAATAAACACTCTGTGTAACCACAGTGAGACTGTTTGAGGTGTGAGCCGCAGGTTCAAGTACCTCCAGGTGACCTCCAAGTTGAGTTTAACTGTTCCAAGGTCGTTGATATCTACGGCGAGCGTCTGGGGAAGCGGGCAGAACAAGTCCAGCATTTCGCAAGACACACTACCCACCACCACATGATTGGCCAGACTCTTTAGCTCTGTCACCTTAAAACAAACACCCACCCACACACACACACACACACACACACACACCTCACATAAGATCAAGAGAGAGATCTACACAACATTACAATAAATACTGGCGAGGAACAGTTCTTACAAAATAATAATTTTAATAATATAATTTACAAGATATGTAATTAGTAAACTATTTATTACATGAGTATCAGTACTTCTGGGTCAGATGTCACCCATCTTGGAATGCTGCCTTTGTTTTGATCTGGACTTCACACCTGCAAGGTGTCATGAGTGTGCAGGACACAGCTGTGATACTTTCAGAGACCAGACATGATGCATGAGTGCTTCTGTACTGAAAACCTTCTCTGTGGTAGGGCCTGCAGCAGTTGTGGGTCCTGATGTCATTACCTTGATTGACAGCAGTTCTGTGATGAGAGGCAGGAAGATGTACTCCTCGCTGTCCCAGATCTGCTTGTTGCTGACCTCAACTCGGCCTCGTAGCCTCCAGCGCTGCCGCCCGTAGCGCATTAGGACCTAACACAGTAGACAATAGCCAGCGTGAAAGTGTGGACACACAGACCCATGACCCACTAGCCACTAAAACAACTTTTTAATCTTTGATTTGGTGTTTTGTTGATGTGGTGGAGAGAATTCTCTCACATCCGTCCAAAATCTCTCACAAGTGTTCAATTAGATCTGATGACTAAAGCCACAACTGATTCACACCATCATCATCTTGGAGGAGGCCACTCCCATCACTACAGAGGATAGCGGCTGGGACGAGCCCACGGGAGCCATCCCCTCATTGCAGGAGTTTCTCCACCCGTGTCTTTAAGTTGTCACCCATCTACACATCCAAATTTTCGCTGCTGTGGTTCTTACCTCATACTGGTCACCAGCACACAGCCGCGCAAAACCAGCCAGGCCTGAAACATCAGAAGTGTGTTAGAAAAAGAAGAACTGCTCTGACAGAAGGAATCGAAACTCACAAGGGAAGAAAGTGACTCACCCTTCATCTTGACATGAAATTCTCCCATCTGACTTTCCAATTCACTCTCGAGTGAACACATGTGCTGCACAGACAGAGATACAGATGAAGGTAACAGGAGCAGTGCTGATTTCTTCTCACAAAAACAGACGACACAGATCAAAGAGCTCCTCAGCCGCTGCACATGCTGGTGCCATCAGTACTGACTTCAGGTCACTAACATACCTCCGTACATTCCCTGTAACCCTTGTTGGCTTCACTCAGGCTCTCTCTTGCTTCCTTGCTGCCAGTGGCGGAGTTAAAGGCCGCCACCATTTTACTGGCTCCATCTCGCAGCCGCCGTTGTATACAGTAAGCTTCATAGAGCTCCTCCACCTTCCAACAGAAGGATAATCAGTTTTAATTATCTTTTAATACCTAAAGCATTTTATGTGTTGATTAAAGCCACACAAGTTGTGTTTTGAGGCGAAAGAGGAAGGAAACCCATGAACATATTATCACCAAGTTCTTGTGGTAAAAATGTTAGCAACGTTCACATATTTACAAACCTCAACATTCGTTTAGAGTTGAGAGAGCCACTTAACATTACACAGCACAAACATTCAGTAGTGCACCATTAACTCAGCTGTCACCAACCTATGGACGCCAGAAGGACATAACAAACCTTCACGTACCGTAGACATACAGTTGGTATATTTTTGTCATCTACCGTGAACAAAATAACCATCACAAAACTCAACACTGTCATGTCATCTGAAGGGTGATAAAGGATGAGTTATGATGGGAAAAGTGACTCATTCTGAGCAGCAGTGGTGACGGTGTGAGAGTCCTGGTGGGTTTCATAGATATCTCCAGGAACTATGTCAGAAAAACTGCTGCTTCCAATTTAGATTTTGCTGTGATTCAATCACAATGAATGGGTCAACATGAAGCCGAAGGAAAGACATCATCAAGCTAATTCTTCACAAGTAGGAATTCAAGTTGTGTCATATCTTTCCACAAAGTGACAATCAAATACTTTACAAATGCTTGTTTTCTGAATGGCGTTTGGATTTAACCAGCCACAGGGAGTTTTACAAGCTCCAACTTCTTAATTTTACCACCCTAAATAGAAATGCGATCTCTATCCTTTTTTTTAAATGTTTTTATTCTTATATTTGTATCAACAAATAAATATTATACTTTAAGGGGAATATATACACACGCACACGTATATAATTTTTATTTAATTTGAGCCGACATATTTGAGCCGACATATCTCGCCTTTCACTGATGACATCAGCAGTGATCTTTAGTTAGGAAATGTTGGTGACAGCTGCTTTAACTCATAAAATTATTCATTTAACTGTACACAACAAACACACCTTGCTGAGGTGGAATTCCAAGCGGCGCATGAATCTCTCTATGGCTTTCACTTGCTACACCAAAACAACAACAAAAAAACAAACAAACAGAATTCTTAAACTTACTTCACACTGTTACATTATACAGAGCTCACAACAATATTCAGCAGGTGTGACTGAAACTCACCTTATCCTGCTCATACAAAGAGCCCTGCAAAGAAAATCAAAAATTCAAATTAACATCCTGAAGAAGACAAGACCAGATCAGAACAGTCGATACCAGCGTGACCGGTCTGACTACACGAGCTCTCACCAAACGACCGTTCCTCTTGTTTTCTCTGATCTGCTGACCCAGACTGTCCAGCTCCAGCTGGTGGACTTGCAGGTACGACCTGACAACAAACACCCATCGCTGTTACCTTTTCATTTTAACACCCAAAACCCAGCAGAGGCTAGAAGGGGCGTACTCACTGTAAGCCTCTTCGTAAGGCAGCGTACACTTCATCCAGCCGCTCAGGCTGGGGGGTTTTAGTGGGTGGCAGTTTGGTGGAGCCTGTGAACATCCTGCTTCCTTACAAGGCACGTTTCTCTTGGATCAAACAGTGCTGAGCGAGGGAACGGCAGAGAGAGAAAGAGAGAGTGAGGAAGAGAGGGGAAGAGATAGGGATCACTGCTGCTTAGGTCTTCATGATCAGAGCGATAACAGAGCATTCAACATGAGCATCAGGGGAGCAGACCAACAGAGCTGCTGCTCACCTGCTGACTGGAGGGACACTGTCACTACTGTAGCATGCTGGGCCAGTCGACTGTAGCGCTGTGACTTTAACAAACCAAAGGACATGTCCTGTAATTATGCAGAGAGGAGACATTAGAGTAGAAAATGTCCCTTTTTTCCGCTCAGACGTCGCTGCACCTGACAGGAACATTTCTCCCAGTGAGCCATTACAGAGGATTCTGATAGTGATAGAGGTCCATGGAGGAAGCAGGGGGAAACAATAGAGGACAGACAGCACTCTTCCATTTCCTCTCTCTGCCTACATTGTTCAGTGGAGACGTGGAGCGACATGCTCACAGCAACCACAGTGGCCACCACTGACAACAGTGGGGAGCACACGGTCTGCTTTTGCTTCTCTTCCCCTTCCTTCCCTTCTTCTCCACCCCCCCCCCCCCCCCCACACACACACACACACACACTCCACCTCCATATCCAGAGAACAGGAAGTCTCATAGCTTGACTCTACACAGGAAATTCTATACAGAAGACTGGCTCAGGCATATAAAACAAACCTGCCATGTGCGTAAAAACTGACCCTTTCCTACTTTAACGTGCAGATTAGTGTGATCAGAGGAAACGGTTATGGTAGCGAGAGGGTCGTGCTTGAGCTAAGCTAGTCAGAAGAGAGATTATAGTCTTAAACCAAACTAATCTGTCAAGCAAGAGCCAAACCCATATTAACACATGGGATCTATGAATGAGCCAATACACAACAGAGCAACTGGTGGCAACTGCTCAGCATTGTTCTACACTGAACTCACAACCAGGAGAGAAACCAGACATTTTTATAACAGATGGCATCATGTTCCACCTGTTGCTGAAGTAAAACACACACACACACACACACATATGATGATCAACACCACCGTTGACCCACCACACAGTGAGAACTTGGGCCTGCCTTGGGGTACTCCAGTGCAGGTTAAACCGCTAATCTGGATTAACAGGAGGCGGTCAGGGTTACATGGCAAAGAAAACTGTGCCATATTAAAGAGACTTTTCGGATAAAACACCCACTTTTTTGCAAAAACACCGAGAATTCATAGTTGCGCAGCTTGAAACAGCATCATACAACAGTATCATCGCACACTCGTACATGTACATGAAGGCCACACACAGGCAGATAATTATGAGTGACAATCAGCAGGTTCTCTGTGCAAGATGTGCTTTTATCCCTTTCCCAACATCAGAGATCATTAGCTGGATTAATGCTGTCCCCTGAGTAGAGCGAACAAAGACGACACTGTTTCTAATCACCTCACAAGACTGGAGTTTTGTTTGAAAACAAGCCTTTCATGCACTCACTGCATGTACTATTGCATAGAATCTGTTGCCTTGCCTATATGTGAGAAGACCTTAAGAAATTTGCTTTGCTTTTTTTTAAAAAAAAAAACAATAGTCTGGAGAATGTGTTGCATTATTGCCTGGTGAATAAAAACAAAACAAAACACAACTTTGAATGAACTGTTCACTGGAGATATAAACTCAAGTATATAATGGCAGAAATCATGTGGATATCACAAGTTAGTTCCCACCATGGAGGGATATCTTTAGTTTGGCCAGCAACCCAAACCTCAATTCATCATATCAAACCAGGAGAGAAGGCCATTTTTCGGGTTGTGTGCTGTGTTTTAATGGGAGACTAATAAACAACTCCTCCACACTATGTGAGTTTGGGGAGGAAGAGGAGGTAGATGAAGGGGAATGGTGTTGCAACAATCTGCAACCTCCAGATTACTGGATTAGCTAACCCGGCGGCGGCAGCAGCAGGCCACTTAGACGGATCAACACATCACAGCCGGGCGCTTCACTCCAGCTAACGGCTGAGGATGGAGCCCAAACTTGGGGGAAAGCGGTAGCGAGCCAAAATTTCTATCCCACTCCAGTAGTTCATCACAGGCCAGACTAAAAAGTCCTCTCCTGGTCAGAGTCGGACCCCCAACGTCCGCTCCTCCCAAAAGACACTACAAACACAAGAACCGCAAGGGGGGAAAAGGGAAATAAAGACAACCACGACGAGCATTCCGACAACATCACAGCAAAGCAACTTCACGTCGCCCATGTAGAGGAAAACGTTAACGGGATCTGTGTTGTGACCTTGGCGACAAAAGCCGCCGCCTCCTACCTCGGGTTAACAGTCCGACAGCCCGGAGAGAAACACCCAAGTCCCATTTCCAACACGATGCTCCACACAGTTCGCGGAGTTATTCTGGGCGCTGTCCTTCTCCTTGATTTCGCAGTTTTTTTTTTGTCCACAACCACCAAGCAGTCGCCCAAAATGACTTCCGGCTGAGAGTTTTCAGTATAAAAGCACGTCATGTTAGTCACGAATTGCAAAACACAGGTACAGCGACGACTAACATGGGGAGTATTTTAAGGTATTTTTGTCCAAAACTGATCAGAAAAGAAACATGAATGATCAAACTAAACGCCACGCACTTAAGAAGTTGGTGACAAAATATAGGTTACAGGGATCCAGAGGAGTTTGTGATTTATCATCAACACTGATTTCATTAAATCCCAAGGTTGTTCAAGATTGTTTCACAATCAATCTATTGATGGACATTCAATTAAGATAAGACAAATGGTCAAAACAGAGTAAATGCTCTTCAATGAAGACGTATGTTCTCTAAAATAAAGGAAAAACAAGTGTCATGTAAGAAGATAAGCGGTAAGATAAGAAAATACTTTATTATGGGGTATTAAGGTTGTATAAACACATCGAGTGCTGCCAAAGTAGCCCGATCAGTCAAAGATTAAAACGAGAAAAGAAAAAAGAGTAAATGCAACTTTAATCTGTCTTCTACTTTAAGTCTGTACAATAATAGTAACCACAACAACTATAGTAATAATCTTTATTTGCATAGATAACCATATGTATATAGCTCCATAAGGATGCTAACATTGGTTTTGAGTGCTATTGTTTGCTTTTGAAGAGGCTGTTAGAATTTAGATTAACTGAAATCTGAAGATGTTAAAAAAGATTTTTTTAAATATGTTATTGTTTGATTAATTGTGATAAGTTCAATAGTTAAAGGTGGTGAGGAAAAAAAAGTGCTTTACAAAGAGAGACTAAATGTTAGAATATTCTGAAGCCCCCAAAATGTGAACTTGGTACAGGCTGTGTAGGAGTGCAGTACTTGGAAGTTAAGTACTTGGAACTCAGCCTCTCAGGAAATCAAGAGGAATCACACTTTCAGCAACATCACTATATCAAGTCCAATACTAACTGAAAACCAAACAGTGTAAGAAATTGATTACAGCAGATTATAATGAGTGAAGTCTCTGGCTTTGCAAAGGTTACAAAAGATTCTGACTATTTTTAAGAAAATCTGATCTGATCTGACAGGAGTGCAAGTTAAATAGTGTAGATGTCTGTGACAATTTACTGGCCAATATGCTGGCACCTTTTCTAGATATCCAAAACCACATATCTGGATGAATAAATTCGGACACAGAAAAGGACACATTGAACATTCACGTGTTGCAGGTTTGTACCTCTTCAGTTTGTCTCAATTTAAATTTTAAGCTAAAATTTTAAGCTTTTATTTTGAAATATCCCTTCTCTAACCGGAAAGCAAGTCTCCGCTAGTTGCTGTGGCAACAAGGATGTCCCTCAGTCTGTCACTGTGTTTTCTCCGTTGCTGCCTTTGCTGTGCTGGCGACGCCACGGTGAATCCAACGGAAAAACCAGGCTCGGTGTTTCCGAGGGGGAGGAAGGAGAAACAGCACCGACTTCTCCAACAACCACGGCAGTCAACGGGGGGTGCCTAGTTCGGCCTGTAGGGTGGGTTCAGGTGTAGCAGTTCCACGGACCGTTTCACGAAGTTACACTAAACCGGGGAGGGCAATTATCGAATTAAATAGAACAATAACTGTCCCCTACAAACTCTAGTTTACGGCAGTCAAAAAACAACGACAGTTGTTGGAATACACAAAGGCCGTCTTGTCTCTTTTTAACGTTCCAGTTTTTGTAGCTAACGAATGACTAGCACACGCAACCAACCCTTCAGGAAACGTCTGTGACCAGGAGCTTCCCGACCCACACAATCATTCTCAGACTCAACATTTCTATGTCGTCATGTTTAACTCATAACACGAAGACCTCAACAACGGAACTATTAGCCTCTTTAGAACCTTTTTAAATACAGTCTAGTCACATGCTGCGTGGCACCAGATGCTATATTTTTAATTTCTGATATTTCAGACACTGCTTAAATCACGGTCCGGCTTTCACGCGGACATTGAGGGGCTGCTGACGAATTGAGCAGTGGAGAAAAACAGGTTAAAAAACAGAAAAATAAACTCAGTTTGGCTAAGATAAGAATGTTACCGTAGGTCCACCATGCTTCCAGTCGCCTTCCTATTTCGCCTATGAACATTATACATTCACCTCTAGTGATAAATGGAACAGCACCAGAGGGATGGAAATGCAAAGGAACATTGAAAAATATAGTGGAATGTCAGGGATTTTTTTAATTAACCCCAACAGGCTCTTCCCACATGAGTAGTCATGTGACACGTCACATGCTAAGACCATTAGTTTTGCGTCACAACATGCCTGTTGGTAACCAGTTATTTCCATTATAGATTAATCTTAAACTGTATTTTGTTGTCACTACGCATAGGAAACTAATTTTAAAAAAAAACTTTTTAAAGCTAATGTTACAATTTTAGGTGTAAAACAAAGTTACACCATCAGCCAATATGTTTCCACAACCCAATGCCTTTGTACTAACGCCTCAAAGAAATGTCCTTCCATTTTATGGCTACAGTTAGCAGACATACCCATAACATTTGTTTTCAAGGAGAGCTGGAGAAAAAATGGTACATAGTAGCTGCAACAACCTGTCAATATTCCAAGGAAGAGGTTTGGAGGTGCAGTTAAGAAAAAGCTGAAGAGCTGTAGTAGAAATTCCTTTATTTGTCTTAATTCCCTTATTTCCAACAAGCACCTATTTCTCTTATTCAAAAGTTTCTTGACTTTTTTTTAATATCTAATGAGAGTAAGTGAATTTGATATCAAATCGTGGGAAGATCAGACCTCCAGCATCAAGCAGGCCACCGGAGTTAACTTTCAGTTTTAGAGCCTTTAAAATGTGGCTGCTCCAGAGTTCCTCACCTTTAGCTTCACTGTCAGCAAAATAAAAGGCTGCAGGCACTTGAGATACAAACGAGTGAGGATCTTTGGATCAAGTCCTCCTTTTAATAAAATAGATTTGCAAGTAAAATACACAAGCATTTTGTGTTAGCACTCAACCAATTTCGATAAACAGAATTATAAGCAGTTCTTTTGCTGTAACTGTACCTCTATATTGTGTTAGCTTCCAAACTATAACACCCATTTCAAATATTTGCATTATTGTATTACAGTTTCAGAAACCTAAAAGATCAGTCCTCATGTCTTAATTTTATTGGTTGTACTGTCATACATCTGTACTCATCTGCCACAGTTATTAAAATGTCATTCAAGCTGCTACTTAGCAATGCATTGCCAGTGGTACAAAAGGAAAACATCAACCCAAAGTGGAATGGCTACACGAGGCAGCAAAACATTCTTTCCTTGCACATGTTTAGTACATAAGCATCATCTAAGGGTGTTACAGTAGCAAGAGGGCCATAAAGGAAGCAGTCTAGAAGCTCTTATAAACTATAACAGGCATTAAAAAGGGTTTACTAAACAGCAAAGAAAACGAGAAAATAAAAATATTCAAAATTACATTGTTCTCTTGCTGTAACTGACAGAATTATCTTCCTCAAAAGTTGCCCCTTTTTTCAGGGTCGAAATTTGATTTTTTTTTTTTGAGTGACAATTTGCCGTTCTTCTCGTTTTTGCCATAATGTACTGTTGCAACAACACAAACCCAATATCCAAGTTATCTCCAATTTGTCTTGAGAGCAGCTACTGTCCAAACTGAGATGTTCACAGGAGGATATTGAACATGAACTGAAATACAGTAAACAAGACAAACCCAGGCCACCGTCCGGGTGCTCTTTTATCTTCTTACAGGTTTAACCCAGTGACAGGACAGGTCATTTACCAACAAGTGTGTAAGAAGTAAAAACACACCTGAGACCATCAAAACACAGCTTAGGTCCACCACCAGACAAACAAAACAAGGCGTAGGGAGCTTTCTAAGGAGCAGTAACTGATTGTTATGAACCCACCGTCTATTGTCATTTTCTTTTAGATGATTTTGTAATGTTGATGTAAAAAAAACAGTTACAAAACACCCAATGGCAACAATGAGAAGGTTTAAGATACCGCCATCAATTACAGCCAACCACAAAATCAGAAATGTTCTGAATTGCATTTTTTTGGTAGATAAATCCTTATCAAAATCTTTTAAGTCATCCAAGTTGATACATGATTAAAAATTCAAATCTTAAATTACAACAGTGATGTTTATTTTGGTACAGGAGACAAGCGTTTGTAACCCTAAATGCCAAGAATTACATGTAGATGTGAAACTGGGTCTGTGTGTGTGTTTACAGGTTGGACCCTGGCATCCATCACCGGTCCATCATGCTGAGGATCATCTCAGGGGTGAGGTCACCGTTGGGTGGGGCCTGAGCCAGCTGCATCTCCTGTGCCTGGGACAACTCCATCTGGATGGCTGCGCTCCCTTCACCTACCACCACCTCCTCCGCAATATCCTCCTCCTCCTCCTCCTCCTCCTCCTGCTCAGCCTCAGCCTCCTCCTTAACAATGATGTCATCCACCTCTCCAGTGACCTCGTCCTCCACACGGATGATAGCAGCCACTGTTAACAGAGTCTCAGATCAGAGTCCGTTTGTCTCATCTTCACTACAGGATTCAAACACATCCTGGCAAACAAATCTCAACTAACTTTAATGATGGAACACATATTATATTTATTACACTTTGGCTGACACGTATCTGATAGGCAGTGGAAGGCTATTGCATTGATTTAGCTGCTAATCGTATAGAATGTAAAACACTTAATGGCGTTCACTTTTTCTTTGGTCCAGTGTGAAAAGGCTGCTTGTTTGGCCTCGGTTTATACACCAGTGATGATTACATTTGTTGGTTCTGTGGAGTGACAGTACAGCCTGAAGACTGATTATAATGGCCTACTGGCATGTATCAACAGTTCTTACACTCACCATCCTTTGTCCATTGTCACTGAGGTGAACTGACAAACCGTTAAGTTCCTAAACTGCAGACTATTACGATACCAGAGCAAATTCAAGCTCTGGCTTAGTTCATGCAGATCAACTCGGACCAATCACACTAAACCACACTGAAGGGAAATTCAGTCCAGTGTGAGCAAGTCTGATACTTACTGTCTGGTTTACTCTTGGGGGGCCTTCCACGTTTCCTCTTGACTGGTGGCTCCTCAGGGGCTGCAATGGGGACAACTGGTGGGGCCTGCTCTACCTCAAGCTCAGTCAACAGCTCATCTTCGTCTTCTGCATCACCAACTTCCGCTTCTATCCAGAGGATGAACGTTTCACAATATTAATAGAACATAATGCTTGTGGTTTAAAGTATTTTGCTGTGTGTACCATGGGACATTTCAATAAGTAGACACATTCAAGTGGTTAATTGAGAAAATTCTACATGGATGGGTCATTAAAATCAAGCACTTAAAAAAAAACAAAAACAAACATAAGTTTAAAATCATTCAGGGACAAAAAAAGTCAAGAAAAGTAACCAAAAATAATAATCCAATAGAATGGCATCAACAAATGGCTGCAAAGAGCTCAGAGAGGGGAATTAATGTCATTTGATCTATGAAATTGATCCAAGGTTGTGGTCTTTGTTCTGACTGAATTGAAAAAATATCCCAATATTTTTTCTTCCAACATTTACTGATAAGAACTCTCAGCTTGGCTAACCAATAAAAATTTCAGCCAAGTAACAGAGATGACACAGCAAACGATAAACTCTGCAACTAAGCTGGCAATTTTAACAGTCACTTGCAACTTCCTTGTTGAAATAAATTCCCCTAAATTTCCTATTTAGGAAGTTGCATTACATATACTGCATAAACGTGCAAAAAAATGTATCATGACCACAGACCGACATGTAAAATACCTGTGTCATCATCGTCATCATCCTTCCTGGTCTGCATCTTCCTCTTGCGGCCACGCTTCTTTTTGGGTGAAGTAGTTCCATTTTCTTCTCCAACGTCTCCCACGCAGTTATCAGTGTGACGCAGCATAGTGTTCTGGGAAGTAAGTAAAAACATCAAATATTATACTCTGATGTCCAGGATGAAGGAGTCAATGGTTCATTGGATCTCAGCGTGCAGTTGTACCCGGCGGGTGAATGTCTTGCTACACTTGCTGCAAACGAAGGCAGTGGGGACGAAGTGAGGATCGTGGTAGCGCTTGAAGTGCATGTCCAGGAGTTGCTTCTGCCGGAAAGTTTTATCACACTGGCTGCAGGCAAAAGGCTTCTCGCCTGTGTGTGTACGCTTGTGCATTATCATGTGACGCTCCTGTGAGAAAACAGGTCAGACATTTAGCAATAAAATAAAATTACCAGACACAGCAAACTGCCACGGTGTTGCTCATCACACATACCTGTCTGCAGCAGTAATCGCACTGATCACACTTGAAACGTTTCTCGTTCTTGTGAGTCTTTTGGTGCTGGATCAGAGCATAGCGCTCATGAAACACTGCATCACAGTAACGACATTTCTTTCCCTTCTCGATAAATGAGTGTTGCTTGCGCAAGTGAACACCTGGAAAAGACACAGACAGGAAATCAGACAAATAGCACAGACATCTTTAAAAAGCCTTCTAATTTAGTAAATTTCTCCAGCGTAATCGACTTCATCTTGTTGGACAAAGGTAAATGTTGCTTATCAAACCCTGCCAACAGCCAGAAAAGAAGACAGCCACTCAAGTGTCACCATATCCATCTGGCTACATGGTGTGACCCACAACAACAACAAAAAACTTACCAAGGTCACTTTTGCGTGCAATGACGGTATCACAGTGTGGACAATGGAACTTTGCCACATTCTCTGTGTGTTTCTGCAGAATGTGCATCTTCATGGTGCCGCTCTGTGTGAAGCGGGCGTGGCAAATGTAGCACTCATACGGCTTCTCACCTGTTCCAGGAAGGAGCGCGTTTAATAAACCAGTGACTCTCTGACTGAATACAAACAATTTTTCAAATCCTAGCAGTTACAATAATCTTACCTGAATGTGTCCTCATGTGTCTTTTCAGCTTATAAGTGTCCCTGCTAGCATAGCTGCACAGACTGCACTGGAAGGGTCGCTCCCCAGTATGAGAGCGAATGTGCCTTTTCAACTTGCTCACCTTAAAAACAGAAAAATTAGATCATTAGATTGGGGCAGTATAGCAGTGTTGTTTTTGTCGCGCTAGACGAAAATGAAAATGACGACGTCAGACCCCTTTTTTCCTCGACGATAATGAGACTAAGACAAACGTCACCATAGCCCTGTAAAGACTAAAATGTTACGAAATTGTATACATTTTCGAGAACAAGACGAGACTAAATTGTTAGTGGGACGATCAAAGTTTCAAGACATGCGTTTTTTTTCTCCGTCAGGTATAACATGCGTGCAATGTCAATCAAGAGCTCAAACATCAGAATGGAGCCAGCTGTAGCTGTTGGTCCCAATGGTCATGCCCCCATCATCAATACACACGCACTAAAAGCCTCTCTAGCGTGCGCACACACAGAGACAAGTCTGGGCCTGCCTGCAGCGGACGAGACACACACCACAGCAGCAGCAGCAGCGGTGTCCGGTGGTCGTAAAAAGAGGGATGATTAAAGCATAGCTTTAGTCAATGTTAGACTAGCCCTGTGATGAATTTTCTTTTTTGTGGTGGTGGTTCCACCTCCCCCGTGGTGCAGAGACCGCTTCCTAGTGCTACATGCTAAAGCTAGAATGAATGGGGCTGCTAGGGGCCCCGCTAATGTTGGCTCGTTTAAACCAGCCCTTCTATTAATTTAGCATGTTATGGATAAAACCTGTGTTCATTTGTGGACGGGTGGCAAGTGGAATGCTTTGACCCACGTTTGTGGGACCGGGAAGCACGGTGGTCTTCAGACCCATTGCTGTTCCCTATCTAAGCAACACACGTGGATGCAGTTTAACCAATAACAGCAGCTAAAGCCAATACGTAGGACATATGGTCATTCATATGGAAGTCAAACAACACTGCAGTATTCAACATGGTGAAGACGCAATCAGATTTTCACTGTGTTAAAAAAAAAAATTCTATTCATCTCAGCATGTGCCTATGTGAAGTCTACTCTGAAAAGTAACCCATGAAATGCGAAAATAATTTAAAAAAATATACGGGAAAATTAAAAAAACAAAAACACTACTGGAAAGAAATGGTGCCATTACTTACTTCCACACTGCAGTAGTCACACATGGAGCACTTGAAGGGCTTCTCATGTGTGTGCTTGTAGCGACGATGGCGCACCAACTCACCGCTAGTCACAAATGCCATATCACAATCAGTGCATTTATGCGGTCGTGTGCCTGGTAAAACAAACAAACAAACAAACAAACATGTAAATGTCACACTTGAAACAGACAGCGTGCTACCCCCAGACACACTGGTTATTCAAATAAATTAAGAATTTTCCTGTCAACACACGGTTGTCAGACTGAATATTTCACATACCTGTATGAGTGTTAAGGTGGTTTCTCAGCAGTGTGACTGTTCTAAAGGCCCTTCCACACAAATGACATTTATGTGGCCTCTCATCAGTGTGGCTCTTCATGTGTCGGTCCAAATTGGAGCGCCGTGGACAGGTGTAGCTACACAGCTCACACTGGAAAGTCTTCTTTACACCTGCAACACACACACAAAATACAAATTATGTGTCCGTACACAACAAATGGGTACAACAAATGGGTGCATTTTACGTTGGTTCAAGGGGAATGGCACACAGCCAGGATCACCTTTTTTCTTGATTTTGGTGGGCTTGGGGGGCTTCATGTTGCCAACAACCTTCTCTGCATTCACCTCTGACAGCAGCCCCTCCTGCTGCTCTTCTTCAAAGTCATACACAGAAACATCCATATCACGATCACCCTCGGCATATCGCAGACGGCTCTTCTTTCCTTTCTTTCCTTTCCGGACAGACGTGATGGGCTGGTAGTCTGGGTCCTTCTGCCATTCGGCTTCTTCTTGTGTGGGCTCTTGAGGCTCCTGCTCTGGTGCCACTTCTTCATCCTCTTCCTCATCTAACCTTGACCCTTGAAAGTCTTCATGAACAGCCTGAAGTTCCTCCTGCTCTACAGTCTCCACTTCTCCATTAGCACCCACTTTCACCACCTAGAATAGTAAAGTGATGCACATCATACGTCACTCTTTTGTGACTCTTCAAACACAGATCATATGTCAACAAGTGGAGGGAATGGAATGAATAAGCACTGTACAGTTATTACTACTCACCTGGAAGCCCTCAGGCAAAGGAAGAGTGTGACATATAACTGGCTCTGCATCTTTGTTGGCTCCTGACGTGTCAACATAGGTGGCCTGTAGACCCTCTACTGTAGTAGCTGTAACTGGCACCTGCACCAGCTGCAGCTGACCAAGACCTAAAGCAGCACCTGCCTGCTCCTCCATATTTACCACCTAAATAGAAGAATGAACCACTCAATGAGATGGGAAAAAGTACCATCAAAGCCAATCAAAGCCTGTGTCCCCTACTGACCTGAAGGGTAATGATCTGACCCTCGTCTCCACCAGTAACAGTCACAGTCCCTGCTCCTTCCAACACCTCAGTCTTCATTTGCAGCAGCGTGGGATCAAGAGCATCCATCACCATCATCTCCATGTTGCCGGCCACCGCTACTCCTTGAGGTGCTTCAGCTGTCCCCTGGATCACAGCATCTCCACCTTCTGGCAGCACCTTCCCTTCAGGAGGCAGGGGAGCAGCATGGGTAGTCTCCATGGAAATAACCTCGCCCTCCATGGCAAGGGGCCAAGCAGCTCTCTGAAATTTGACAAGAAAAAAGCTTTAATATGTGCACACTTTTGGTAGCAAATAAATGTTGTGCAATGACACATCTTTTACATATAAGAAGAAACTGCCCATAATAAATCTCACATTTCAATGGAGGGCAGGTGTTAAGTTATATCTAGATTTGAGCTTAGTTGACACCAGTTTATTTGGCAACACACCGCTTTAAATACTGAAAATAATAATGTTTGTGTGTGTGTGTGTGTGTGTGGGGGGGGGGGGGGTAAGTGCAGACAGCACTCGAATATATTTAAGATCTCTTTCTCCCCATCTACATATTTAAGACATATCAAAGACAATGGCACTCTGTATGAAAAATGTGTGAGACTGTAAGGCCTGAAACTCTGAATATCGAATTGAAGACTTAAGAAGGTTCCTGGGGACCCCTGGGGCTGGTTTACCTGCATAACGCCGTTTGTTGCTGGGCCTGCTTGCCTTGAGTTTACTCATTGGCAAAGTTGTGTAATGCTGTGAATACCCCCACTTCCACTGCTATCAGCGGTCGTGCTCGAGTTGCAGGAGTAATTTACGAGGACCACATTTTTCAGTAGCTCGAAGTCAACTGGTTGGAGCACCCCCCCCCCCCGACACACAAACTAAACAAGCAACTTCAGTCACCAGTTGTCCAAATTGTTTAATGTTTTTTTTTTTACCATCTGGGGTTTCGGGTGATTTCTGGTGAAGTCAAAAATGAATGCGGTTTCAGCATGGCTCTACTAGAAGGAGTTCATTGAGAGCCGACTGCACACATAAAACATTAAATAGCAGCCCTGCACTCCAGAAGCGTTGTGCAACATTTATGGTTTAACGATATGTTGTTTGAGTGAGCTGAACGAGATTTGGCTATTTTGCACGATCGCCTGTGTCTTGGAGCGGAGTGACTGGTGATCGCTAGCATCTTCAAACGGATGAGATACTGAGCGTCTGTTTGCGATTACTAAGTTAACATGATATATTAAGATCAGTCATCAATCACCGCTAAACCGAGGCTATTTCGCCCTTGATTAAAAACGTTCAACGCATAAGGTAAATCCCACTGTTCTCGTTGCCTAATTCAACACGATTTGTCCAATGACAAAAACTAAAAACATGAACTTGTGTTTGTTGGTTAACTGGGAGGCGCGAGAAGGTCTGAAACAGGAAACAAAGGGCACGATAAGATGGACGACAGGCCTGTACAAACTTAAAACAGAAACACAAGCAAAGAGAACCATCCCGGCACAGTTGCAGCAAAATAGCAACCGAAAAGCACGAACACGGTCAGTTAAGACAGTGAGTTGCAGTTTAGAGACGGATTTAGTGAATTTTGGACAACGATAGAGGGAGACAAACACCCCCCGCCAGCCGGTAACGTTAAGCCCTACCGTGACACCTAGAGGCCGGCGTCAGCTCCTACAAAAACGTTTCCGTGTTTGCTGGTTAAGTCCCCGATTCACTTACCCCGAGTGCTTCTTTTTCTCGTTATATTCTCTTGAGGGCCTGGCAGCAACGGGTTCGCACTTCTGTCCGCCGGAGAGGTCCGTACGAGCTGTGAGCTGCGCTGATAATATTCTCCCGCTCTGGAAGAGAGGGCCTCACATAAAATGGCGGCCCTAAAGCGCAAAAAAGCATGCGCAGATAGAGGGCCGGTGAGTGAAGGGGCGGGGACAAGCGTTGGCTGAGGCGCCAGTTTTGAATTCAGGCGTGGGCGTGTCGACTGAGAGGATGAGGAGGAGGATGATGGTGAGCTGCAGTATCGATTAGGTTTAATGATAATTAGTTGGCTGCTAAGTGTGTAAATTACGTCTCTCTGGACGGTATTTATAGGCACTATGAACATTCCGATTTTTTTATGAAGTAAAGTAGTTCATTACATAAACCACAAGAGGGCGGTATGATTTTTGGAGGTGTAAAAGGTGGGTCTCACTGAGTCGTGATTGCATCAAGTCTTTGATAATGTCGTATATGATAGTTAGACATTTACTGCATGCCACCCTCTCCTACTGCTGTAACCTCGGTATGCAGTATTGTAAAAGAAAAAAAATGTCAGTTTAATTAAATCATAGGCTACATTTATTCATTTTTTGGTTATATTGTACTGCAACTCTTTATTATTTAATGCAATTTCAACAGTGCTGGAAATTATTTCAATAACATAGTCATCCTACCAAACCGAGTTTGTACTCTTTTTCGCTGAGGTCCCTGAAGCTGTAGAGACAGTGAAAAAGAACCTAAAGAGATAACAATAATATAAATATTCTAAATAGTTTTAGTCTTTCAAATTTATTGATTGCAAAATTGATTTCGTAATATTTTTATTGATAGTTTACACTGGACATAATGAGTAATCAGATGCAGATACTTTCAGGCTGGTGATTGATAAATCTCAGTCTTATTATGTGTATCTAACACTCTATTTTAAGAATATTCCAATGCCATGTATATCTGTTCTGCCCCATGTATTATGTAGAAGTTAGTTAGATTATCAACATTTCAACATCTAATAACTACTTTTAATTGCACACCATGATTTTTTTCTATCCATGTGTAACTTTGAAAGTCTTGTTCATCTCACTTTAAAGATGTCAAAAACAAATCATAAGCAACACAAGACGAACACATCCTTGTGACTCAGAGCATCATTTCTGCTGCACCTGAGGAAATTTCTCATTCTTTATTAACACGTTTCATTTTATCATGAGAACGGTGACATGGCTTCCTGGAAAAGTTATTTCAGGGTTCTCCAGACTGTTTCCCTTAAATTAGTCCACTGCCATTTAAATGGCACAGAAAGAAAGAAGATGATTGATTAATCAGACCAGTACAATTAATAAATGATGAGTTTTATTGAGTATTTACACTTTTTATATTCAAATGAGGAATTTGCTTTAGTCGTTGATATTCAGCAGGGAGCCATTCTTTCAAATTGTACTTGTGTCCTTGAAAGAAATATTCCTGACGAGTATACACGAACACTCCTGCTCACAGATGTGTGTCCGTGGCTTCTTTGTTAGACTCACGGCTCATTGTTCTGGTGTCTAATTTTACCCAAAACACAGTTTTCTCTGGTAAAGAGAGTGTGCATTGACGTGTGTAAAAGTGAGACGTAGCTATTTAAAAAAAACGAAACAAAACAAAACAGCAAAAAAACAATTATCGAGGCCGTTCATTCACTTTTTTTATTGACAAAGAAATCTTTCACTTACACTATTTCAGAGCATCTTTTTCCGCATGTAAAATAAATTATTAATTTGTTACATAACCAGCAGAACATTTTGTTCATTTCAGTTATTTCCATTGTTGCCAATTCAAATATGTGTACTCGTCACTGGCTAGATTTGAATGGATGAAATAAATGTCAGCATGGTCACCTCTCCCCCAGCCTTTTCTTATTTTATCAACATTTTTTTCTCACGGTTTTCCTTTTGGAGGGGAGGGGGCAGAGGAAGGCGAGGTTCTGTTGTCATATGTGTCAGTCTAGCCTGCCTGGCTCCTCCCACCTCAGCAGAGGCATTACATACTGCTGGTGCTTGTGCTCTTAGCAACGGTGCCTCAGCAACAGAGCCAAGGCAACAGAGCTCCACGGCAACAGCGTGCCGTGTCTCCCCAATGGAGCTGCCATTGGGCGGACCAGCGCTCAGGCACTACACCCAGAGCAGACCGAGACCTCACCGACAAAAACTGAACTATCGTCCCAGCAGACCACAGGTATTGTTATAGAGGATGGAAGAGATTTTTTAAAAAGCAGGCAAAGGTGATATGTGTGTGGAGAGAAAATGGGAGGGAGGGAGAGAGGGAGATGTAATAGGGTACAGAGGGGAGAGGCAGGGGGAAGGGAAGGATGGAGGGGGAGCTGTAAAAGATGCCTGGTCCCTGCTTGAATGAGGCAGTGCCATTGTACCGGTCACCAGCTGTTTGAAGAAACCACGAATGATGGATTTATATGACTGCGAGTGGTAGTTTGCTCCAAATTTGTTTTCTTGCTCTTACTGAAAAAAAGATAGTGGATCATTTTTTCATAAGACATCAAAATGAAACACGTCTTCATTTTCCACTGAGCTCATCGTATTGTCACATTTGGCTGTCGACACACAGTCACTCCCTTGGAGCCAATGGCCAGGGAGACAAAAATCAACCCTTTCCCCTGACAGGATATCATGTAACAGCGACTTCTGCTGAATTTGTGTGCTGCAGCCATGCCTCTTGGCTTTTATTGCTGCTTGTGGGTACAGATGTTAATATGATCAGGATGATTCAACTCTGTATAGCTGCAGTTTTGATATCATATTACCTACATTGGCAAAATGAGTTATCTTGCTCTCATTGCTCATGTAAAATCCTGTGACGCCCCCCCATTGTACGTTACTGAGCAACTGAATCCCAGGAGGCTGGTTTGGAGCCTGACTGAAACTAAAATACACCTATAGAGGCAGAAGAAGCACTAGTGCAAGTGTGTGTGGGTTTTGTAGGGGTCAGGATTACATAATTTAAAGATGCATATGGTGTATTCGGCTTTTTATCCTCAACTTGTTTCATCTTTGTGTTTTCTGTGTATGTTTGTTGGTAATTAGGAGACAATAATCGAGAGTGAAAATGAAGTCCTTGAGCTAATTGGTCGAGTGGATGAAGGAGTTGAAGAGTTCTTTACTAAGAAAGTACTTCCTGCTGATACTCTGTGAGTAACACCGGCTGCCTAATGAATCTCCTGATATTCAGCTAATCCAGATGCTGCTATTGTCACATATTAGTTTGATATATATGCTCCTTCACACAGGAAAAAGCAGGATGATGAGTCTATCACAGTGCACGAAGTGGTTCCCGCCAGCTCTGTCCCTTGTCCACCCCCAACGAAAACTCTCAGGAGGAAGCTTGGTGATTTCTTTACTCTTAGAAAGAGACGAGGTCTGAAATCAGAGACCAGCCATGAGGGGCGACCCAAGAAGGCCTCCATCGCTGATCTCATTCGCCCTCTCAGGGAGGTCGCCAGAGCTGACAAAGAGAAAGATAAGGACAGAGTCAAGGAACATGACAAGGAGAATGAAAAAGAGAAGGAGCATCCCAGTGCTGTTGCTGGAGAGTCGGTTGTTCAGGAAACACCCGTCTCTGGTGCTCCAACACTGAGGAGTGAAGCAGTGCCCCCCCGCCGTGCTCTCAGAGAGGGAAAGTCCCAGTCTCTTATTTTACTGTCTGGATCAGCAGCAACAGGGACTACCAATGCCAGGAAGGTGAGTGTGATTAATAATTTGAATTTCTTTAGGTCATCTGATAAGTTTTAAAATAACTAATGTTATTGATTTCAGAAACAATTTGAAGGCCAGCATAGCTTCGAACAGAAACTCCATCTCATGTTACAGCGCATTGGAGTTTCCAAAGCTCAGCCAGGAGAGACACAGGTGTGTGATTGCTGATATTTAAATATCTCAGGTGGATATCAGTATGATGCATGATAATATCGGCATGTCTTCCATATCATTTGGTCATTTTTGCAATATATCTGAATCAGCCTGATAAGTGATATTTACATCAGCCAGTCTTGCTTTTGTCTCTTCCTCTTTAATTATTGTCCAAGATGAGTACACCAAAATAAATATACAATTATGTTGTTTAAGTTTGTTAAAAAAAAACAAAAAAACACAGAAGGGGGGAATATCATATAAACTTGTTTTCATACAGATAATATTTACATTAGTAAATATTGGCTATTGGTCAAAATTAGCTGGAAAATACTGGCATATCGGAATATTGGCATCTCTGGATATTAGTATGTGTTCATCGCATTTGAGTCATCAAATAACTGTTTTATTCCTGTAGAACCCAGAGAGAGAGATGAAAAAGGCAGAATCAGAAGGTATGTTCTGTTTAATGGTTAATATGTGTTGATGGGATCTAGGAAGTTGAGGGATTCATGTCAAAACGAGGATCAGATAAGATGACTATTTATAATTATCAGAATGTGATAGAGATTAAAATAGCTTTACTATTCAGGTAAAATTTGATATAATTCTTCAAATTAGAATAGATTCTGATTCTGATTCTAATAAATTATCTTTGTGTCCCAGGCACCATCATTGATAGTAAAACTGAGCCACCCGCAACTTTCACAAAGCCTAGAACGATGTCTGCATCATCAGGTGAAACACACTGCTCCACTCACGTGTGTGTGTGTGCATACGTGCGTGCGTGTGTGTGTGTGCGTGTGTTCATCTTAACATTTGCATATTTTATTTTCTTAGACACAAGGCATCAAATTCGACCAAGTGTATCTGCACATGAGTCTGCTGGGAAACCTGCTTTGCTTCCAAAGCCCGTTATCAAGCCGGGTCCAGGCCCCACAACATCTGGCCGCAACACACCAGAGAACGAGCTCACCCAAATACAAGAGGGGGAGACAAACACATCCATCTCTCCTGCCCTCACTGCTATCACTACTCCCACTGTAGCGACAATCTCAAACTCAACCCCTGACTCAACCGATGTTGCTATCTCCCCTCCAAGTACTGCAACTCCCGTTGACTCAGATATTTGCAGTGACTCTGTTAACTCTACTGCAGCAGCTACAGCACCAACAAATATTACAGAGCCTGACAGCAAAGCTCCTGACCCTGAAGACAGCACTACTACGACTGAACTAACCACCTCCACCTTCCCTTCAACCCTCACAAGCACCACTACACCCACAGAGTCCCCTGCCCCTGTCTCTGTTACTTCCCCGTCTTCTGAGTCCATTAGCCTCTCTGTCACTTCCACCACCACCACCACAACAACAACAACAACTGCGGCTTCCATTACCACCACGGAAACAGTTCCTGCTCCCGGCAAGGAAAGCTCGGTTTCCTCAACATCAACAGATATGTCAGCTAAGTCGACATGGCAAGAGCCAAATAGTATTATTGAGGTTGATGCTGCTCCTTCTGCTGGTGGAGATGCAGTAGTTCCCACTAATGTAGATACAGTTTCTTCAGTCTCCACCAGAATATCAGATACACCATCAGAGTTGTCCACCCCTTCCATGTCCGTTCCGTGTGAAGAGCTCACTCCAGTCACCTCTGCTAGCTCTGCTACTGTTGTTCCACTAATCACAAAAACTTCCTCCATGCCTCCTAACTCAACTGAAACCATTACAACTCCAGTTTCAGATGATCCCCCCATCACAAGTTCATCCACTCTTCACTCTGCTTCCCCTCGTCCCACTAGTACCACCTTGTCCACCTCCAGCCCAACATCCACTGACAGCATGTCAACTTTCTCCATGACTCACCCAGCCATCCCTCTCCCCACTGATACCCCCACCCCCTTCACTTCCTCCAGTGAAACAAACCCTGTCGACTCCACCACCACCACCAACGCTAGGTTAGCGACTACAGCTGCAATTTGCTCCCCTCTCACCACTGACTCAGACTCACCCAACCCAAACAATACCAGCACTGCACTCACATCAGTTATCTCTAGCTTACTTGCTACTGATAATTCAAGTGCTATTTCACAGTGTTTGACCAGTCCAGCAGCTTCAAATAGTCCAGGCCAAGATGATGATTCACAGACACATCCTGAGGCAAGATCCTGCCCAGATCCCACAGGAAAAGGCACATGTAAGTTTAAAGTTTGTGTGTATATAATGTATTTTGTCTCTTTTTACGATACAAACCTTGCAATGATAGATATTTTTCTCCCAACAGCAAATGAAGAGATTCAGGTGGTCCAAAAGACCACGCAAGTGGAAAAAAATGAAAGCAAGACCTTCGTGGATGCCAGTAAAGAGAGTGAGATTTGCAGCGAGGAACCAGCTGTAGTCAAAAGTGGAGTAATGAAGGAAGAAGTGCAGGAAGAATGTGTTAAACTCGAAGAAGTCACAACAGAAGTAGTTGAACCAGCATCAGGGAAAGAGGAAATGACTGAGAGTCAAGATCAAAAAGAAACAAAGTCAGTTGATGAAAAGTGATGAGAGAAATGAAGAAATGGCTAAATTTGGGACCAACTACTGTGACGGGAGCGGGAGAGGCCACAGTAAAGAGTAAATGATAAATGATCCATGGCATTTCCTACAGGGACCACCGCACTACAGCAGCACACCACCCACGGTGGGCCACTGGACCAAAGAACTGAGATCCTCTTGGTGTGATGTAATCAACAAATCCAGCAGTGTCTTTGTCCTTTTTTAACTTATGTTTGAATTTTGCATTGCACGTATGATTATGTACCATAAGACAACTACTGTGGTTGAAGACACCATGTTTACAATAGATGGATAACAGACATAGTTAAGACTATTAAATGGAATATTGAATTGACTCTGGTTTCTTTATCAGTCAATACAGTGTTACATTTGTTTTGATAAGAAAAGGATCATCAAGATGATAGAGTTTGTTCAGTTGTCATGGCAATAGCGCAGGTGTATTCAGAGACTGTATGCAACTTTAAAATGACCAGATTACAAGCCAGCAAACTGCACCAATTGAGAGGTCAAGAGTGAACTTAAACATTCAAGGGTTCAAAGTATTCACAAAAGAGCTGTGTACATGAGTAAAGGGACATGTTACTAGATGTATTTCTTTCCTGAAGATATATCTTCGTAAGAACACAACAAAATCTCCATTTGTTGCATCTTTCAAGCATGAAAATAAGGACAAAAACAGTTATTTGACACAGTCAGAGGAATGAAGTCAGGTCATGCAAATACCATAGAATGTTTGACAACCACATGCTAAATAATACTTTTTAAAAATTCTACTGTGTAGCATTGAAGTTTTCACTCATAATTGTATCTTAGAAGTGGTTTATGTTGCAGTATTTCAAAAAGGAAACATCCTAACAACCTTCAGGATTTAAAGTACAGGTTTGAATTGATATGTGCTGCCTTGAACCTTAATAATTGCTCTTTGCATGTGGTGCAGTTGTCAGCTGAGATTACAATAAAGGATACAAAGATTACAATAAAGGTTCTCCTGTCAGGATTTCCTGGGGAACTATTTTCATTAAAAAAAATCATAAATACACTTCAACTCTTATACTTGCGTATTTGCCTATGAAGCATTATTACTGATATTTTGGGATATTTATGTTTGTATGGTGATCCAGTGGAAGGCTTTTTGGGAGAAGAAAGAGTAAACGATTGCCTATTAAAAACTTAGACATGTGTGCTGGATGACACAGTCATAGAAAACTATTGAATCTTTTATAGATATTTTATAGATAAGGACAATAAACAAATACAAAACTATTATCTTGTTACATATTGTACATAGTATCAAGCAGGATTCCTCTTCTTCTTTGTAAATTGTTGGCCTGTCCGCTGGTTTCAAATTAGAAAGATAACGTTATTAGCTACTTAAGAAAAAAAAACGATATCAAGAAAATATTTAACAGTTCCTGTAAATACATACAATTTCCAGACTGTAACATGGCGTTTTCATCATCCACACCACAAGGAGTCGCTGTCGGCCATAGTACCTTGAAAATTACACTAAACCCGGAAGCGGAGGACCGAGGGAAACGACGGCAGGGGAATTGTTGTGGACTGTCCACTGGAATCTTCCGAATTTGCGTCGCTATTGTGATTATTCAACAATTCAAAGCAGCTCCCGACTGAGGCACATTTGCAAGAAGGTCCACTCTTACCGTGCAGACGTTAGAAATGTCGGTTGTGCCTCCTAGTCGCTCGTCCGCCGGCTGGCCGCGCGGTGGTGCCGTTCAGTTTGGGAACAAATACATGGGCGGCCCTGCCAAGCCGCTTACCCTGGAGAGGACCATCAACCTGTGAGTTCGTGTTGATCGTTAAATAAACGTCATGTAGCCGGTTATGGGCTCTAAATATGCCCCGTAATGCTCCCTTTAACGCTTCCAGATAATGAAACAAAGCGTACAGGCACGGTTATCGCAGCGAGGTTCCGTCTGTATTGCGCGTTTGTTTTGATATGTTTCATTCCTGCAATGCAATTATGCTGCTTTCACCCTGTAATCAGTTCAATAATTATGTGTTTATTTTAATTTAATTTAATTATGTGTGTGTGTGTGTATATGTATATATATATGTATATATATGTGTATGTATATATATGTGTGTGTGTGTATACACATATATATATGTGTGTGTGTGTATACACATATATATATGTGTGTGTGTATACACACATATATGTGTGTGTGTGTATACACATATATATGTGTGTGTGTATACACACATATATGTGTGTGTGTGTGTATACACACATATATGTGTGTGTGTGTATATATATTACAAACATAGGGATTTATTTGTATTTTCAGCTGTAATTGCTATTAAAACTTGCCTGACATAGACTTAATTTAGGTAAGGCTTAATTCCTTATTCATCATGACAGCCCAAAGCTTGGATTGATTAATTGCTTCCTAAACTTGTAACTGATTTGATCATCGAAGATTTTTAACCATTTTTCTATCAATAACAGTCACTGGCTTCACCATTCAGCATGTGAGGATTTGCTGCTGTTTGCTGCATTTTCTTGACTGTACAACTGATTAATCCAAAAATACATATACATATATATGCAAACTAATTAGCAGTCACATGCCTAAAACCATGAGACAGTATTTCACAACATTACTTTTCATGAGCCCTGCTGAAATGCATCATATGACACCTTGTGCGTCACTGTGTTTCAGATACCCTCTTACCAACTACACGTTTGGCACCAAAGAGCCCCTGTACGAGAAGGACAGCTCAGTGGCGGCCCGGTTTCAGCGGATGCGGGAGGAGTTTGACAAAATGGGAATGAGAAGGACGGTGGAGGGTGTCCTCATTGTCCATGAACACAGGCTGCCTCACGTCTTACTGCTGCAGCTTGGCACCACTTTCTTTAAACTGTGAGGATTCATGTTAAGATTCTTGATGGATCTGCAGGAGCCAGGATGCCTGGACTGATGTGTTGTGTTCTCTTCTGCAGGCCTGGAGGGGAGTTGAGTCCTGGAGAAGACGAGGTGGAGGGTCTGAAACGCCTCATGACTGAGGTAGCTGCATCATGACACAGTTGAAACTCCTGTTGATGTTTCCCTGGAATCTTTATGGAGTTTGTCTTTAATTTCTTTTGTGTGCTAGATCCTTGGACGGCAGGACGGGGTAAAGCAGGACTGGGTGATTGATGACTGTATCGGCAACTGGTGGCGCCCCAACTTTGAGCCTCCACAGGTTAGTGTTCAGGATATTTGAAATAGATAGATGACATAAACTGTTAGTTTTGATTCAGGGGCCTGTCATGCTGACCCAATTAAGTCCGGACTTTCAGAATTTTACATTTGATCCAAGTACAAGTGTGAAACCTCTCTCAGACTGTGGTCCAAGGAGGGGTGCAATAGTCTGGGCTGCAGGTGATGATCAGTAAGACCAAATGTTGACAAGTATCAATAGAATAGCCTTTTAGGTCATGTTCTAATTACTTATGTATACGTGATGGACAGACTTTCCCCATCAATGACCAAGCACACCAGACCGCATGAAAAATAAAACAGCAGCAGCAGCACATCCACTGATTTGGACCAAATGGCGTGAAAAAGCCCCCTCAGACAGTGTTCACATTAATACTCAGAGTTTTGTATATGTAACAGGTGAAGGTTGCAAACATTAAAAAATTTACAAGCACTCAATTGCTGTATTATATATTTGAATAAACCACAACGGTTTTGTAGGTTTGTTAGGATTTTGAGATTTGGACTTTGATTACTTAGCAAAAGAGAAAGCGAGTGTGTTTGGGTCAAATTCAGAGAATCCGAAATGCCTCGAGTCATGTGGTTGCTTTTTATTGGTACCATATAATTCAGAGTGGCGTGCTAAAAAGATAATGTACTGATGTTTTGTGTGCGTGCGTGCGTGTGTGTGTGTGTGTATACGTCAGTATCCCTATATTCCAGCTCACATCACCAAACCAAAGGAGCATAAGAAGTTATTCTTGGTTCAGCTGCAGGAAAAAGGTCAGTAGATCAGTTTGACTTTGTTTAACTTGGAAGGTAAATAACAGACAAAATGCAGAGATGGAAACTGTTAGGAGGGATCTGTGTTTCATGTTTGCGCAGCACTGTTTGCTGTCCCGAAGAACTATAAACTGGTGGCTGCTCCGTTGTTTGAACTCTATGACAACGCCCCTGGGTACGGACCCATCATTTCCAGTCTACCACAGCTATTGAGCAGGTATTGTTTGTGAATTTTGTACATTTTTTTTAATCTGTTGTCACATTGGCTGTTCATCAATCAAATGTAATTATCTGAAGGCTTTATTCTGTTGAAGGAATAGTTTGACATACATTTTTTTTATTGTATTCTATTGCATTTATGTCACTGGTGGAATAAGAGCCAATATAAGTATGTTTATGCTGACAAACTGGTGATGTAAAATACATACTGAAGACATTTATTTTGCACTTGTTTCTTTACATTTGATCAACAAAAGATTTTTCAAGTATTCTCCTGAACAGGGAAACGAGGTGACCGCAAGTTTACATATATTAAATTTGAAATATTAAAATGGAACAATAGATGTTCATGGGGGAAAACTCCTCATATAATTTTAAATACTGATTTCTTTTTATAGGTTCAACTTCATCTACAACTAACTTGAGTGAGCGTGAGATGCGTCTGGCTGTCTCTGTGAGCGCAGCCCCATCAGAGGAAAGCTTGAAGATGAGACAAGATGGTGAAAAAAAATTTCTCCTCATCTCTGGCTCAGGTTGTCCTGTCCAGAATATTGACAGTCAACAGGGGTGTTTGTTTCTACTGTTGTCAGAAGAAAATGAAAATGTCATGTTTTGTTTTTTTTTTATCTTGAAATACTGCTAGTTTTTGTAGAACGCAAGTTGATATTTCAGTATGTCAAGACCCTGATTTTAAACCCTCTTTAAGAAGGGATGTGTTTGATTAAACAAAATACAACATTGAGTTTCCTGTCATTTTAACCTGTAACAATGCTGTTTTTTTTCTTTTTAATAAAAAAAAGTCATTTGAATGTGTTTTTCTAAAGGTCAAAGATCAAGTGAGCATCTGGTAGATGCTTATTTAGTTTCAGAGTAAAAAGTGATTCTTTTCCTCAGATTTCTTTTGGTTGCTTGTAAATAAGTTCAGATTGGAAAAATGATACGTTTTAAATCAGTTGGCACAAAAGAGCAGCCTACAGTGAGCAGACGAAGTTTGTGATGAAGCCATCAAGTGTTAGGTTATTTTATTTTGACAAATTCGACAATAGGAAGGCAGAGATGTTGGAAATGATTCCTACATTTGCTCCATCTATCTGGAGTGAAGGAAATCCTCAACAGCAGTTCATGCATCATCACATGCACCATCTTTAGATCTAAAATCAGCAATTTGATGCCCCTAACCTCAACAGGAAATCTGCCATTTTACATTTAATCACTTTTTGCCATTTATTGGTGTTACCAACTCCTCCTAAATAAGGTACAGATCAATTTTGGACAGTGGAAGCTAAACATTTGTGGAAGTGATTGATTTTTCTTGGAAGGGCGTGTTTATTGTGATGTGGTAGATAATTTTGCCGTGAAACTGGAAGTTTGAGTTTGACTCGTGCTTGTAGAACAGCTTTGGGCGGCATGGCTCAGGGGGAGAGTGGCCGTTTAGCAACCGAAGGGTCGCTGGTTCGATCCTCGACCCCGGTGACAATGTCAAAGTGTCCTTGAGCAAGATACTGAACCCATAATTGCTCCTGATGAGTAGGTTGGCGCCTTGCATGGCAGCCTCCACCATCAGTGTGTGTGAATGGGTGAATGAGATGACACTGTAAAGCGCTTTGAGTACCGCTAAGGTAGAAAAGCGCGATATAAAATTGAGTCCATTTACCATTTTGCCATTCTTTGATTTGACTTGTGATCCATTCATCTGGAGGGTTTCATAACAGTGTGGATACACTCTAAACCACAATTGAGACAAAAAACATTTTTAGTGCTTCTTACAATTCAAAGTAGCAGCTTTGCATCATGAAAATTGTTAAGTACACCGAAATCCATAATCGTATCAGTTATCACTCATATTAATGTTCAACATGAGCACTTGCAAGCAGCTGTGTTGATGCCCCTCACTGGCAGCAGCGAGAAAAGGCAATGCAGCAGAATTCATGGCTTAGTGGAATTGTGAGCTCAGCTGTATGAGAAGCAGAACAGCACTTTGTGAAATCAGATGTTACCTGCTGCAGTGGCGTCCCAGAGGACAGTGGGCTAATGTGCAGTGTTCATAATTCATATGTAGGTTAATAAAATGGACAGTTTGTAGCTCACTGCCTGAATGTAACCTGCATGTCATCATATATAATATCCACATTTCAATTCCCTAAACCACTAATCCTAGTCAGGGTCACTAGAGATCAGCTTTGCTGTACTACTATACTGTAAATTGTTTGGTGTTTAGTCAAATAATAATAATGTGTTGTGAAAGGCACATCAGAGTGTCTGAATCTGTTACAGAGACACGTTAAAAAGTGAGGTGTTTACTGCAAACATCTCCTAATTGAGTCACTGACATGGGACATTTTAGGGCAGTTTCCTTAATTATCCTGCTTCTCTGATAGCAGTCAGCACGTTCCAGACACATTTATGCAGGTCAGCAGCGTTAAGTTAGTTTATTAGACTGGAATATTTATGCCACCGCCAGGTAATGAATGAGAATCCAACCGAGGGAGAGGCAGTGTTTGGACTGAACTTGCTGTCTGAGAGGATTGTTTTCTGTTTATATTCCTTTTCTTGAAGATGCATTTTTTAAAAATAGCAGTGACATCACCTCCACCACATCAGCACAAGCCTGAGCCTGTGGAGTGCGTGCGTGTGTAAGAACAGCTACATTATTTACCAAAAAAAACAACAACAACCATAATAAAACTGATGAATTGAATCTACACAACATTAAGAAAAACATTTTATTCTTAAATAAAATGAGTAAAGTTGGATAGATGGAAAATCTTATAATGCAAGAAGTGACAAATATCTATTTATAAAATGAAACAAATATTCCAGAGGGACCATTTTCTTTTAAAGTAATACTAGAATGACAAAGTAATGATCTATGATGTTTGTCAATAAAAAACTTTATTAGCTGGAGATATTGAATGTATATTTCTGATCCCCTAGTTTTTATGACCTGGTTGCATCTAAATTTAGTAATCACTTCTTGTAAAAGTGTTTTACAAAACTATGACTATTTATAATATTTTGGTGAAATTTAATGACAATTTTTTCTTGTTACAAAATGAGGTGCAGAAACCTGCCTATATCTTTATGCTATTACATTTAGTTTTTATATTGAATACACCAAAAGTTTTCCTTTATATGCTTCCCTATTATATCATTTTATATGTACGTAGGTTATGTAGTGTATATTTTATGAAATTATTACATTCAAATGCAATATGTTTAATGAAATAAACAAAGCTCCTGCTACGTCATTGCCCTGCGACGCAAGGGCCATTTCACAATCACGTCACGCTCCTGCGCGTGTTGTCAAAACTCTTATTAAATCGTATGTTTCGTGGGTTTTACACACTAGGATGGCCTCCAGGAGACGACAGGGCGAGAGTGTGAACACAGACAAGAAGAAGAGGAAGACGAAGAACTGTGTGGAGGAGACGGCAGAACTTTCCTCTATTGTTGAAGACGAGCAGGTGAAGAGGACCGTGAAGGAGGCGTGGATCCAGAGAACTCCCTACAAACACGGTCGGTCCGGCGAAACACCACGACTCGCTGAAACTATATCTGATACGTGACGCATGAGCTAGGTTAAGCTAGCTGCTGCCTTAACCCTTCGACAGTAGCCATGCTAGCACGACAGCAAAGCAGTTCGCTGTCCAAGTTATCAGGTTCACCTGGATCGCACTAATGCAGTATGGTTTTGTCTTTTGATTATTTTGGACGTTTTATTTTAGAGCCTGATGAATCAACAAGACCAGTATATCTGTTAATCTGATATCTGCACTTAAGAAGTAAATATAAATAAAGAAACTGGTGCACAGAAATGGGTGAAACTGCATTTGAGTAAAGTCATTGGGTGGAGCTCTTAAGTTTAATTCTCATGAAAGCAATGTCTTTTTGTCTATATTTGCTAATGTATTATAATGGTTCTGTTTGGGTGGATATGCTCTTTATTGTTGTTATGCAGGGGATCTGGAGTTGGACTGCCATCCGTTCCCCCACTGCGTCATCAAGAACTTCATCAGCAATGAGACCTTTGTGGAGAACCTTCAGAGAGAACTGCTTGGACTCAACTTCCACAACAAGTCCAATGATCTGTACAAATTTAAACAGGTAGCTCTCGAACTGGCTACCGCTCCGATTGCTCCATTGGGTTTGTGTTGCTGTCTCACAATCTTTGTTCCTGTGCAGTCGGACGACTTGAGGAAGAGAAGCGAGCCACACATCGCAGGCTTGAGGTGAGGTTTTTTATCGTCTGTCAAACCCAACAGATCTGGGGCCTCTGTGATGAAACTAGTTCAGCATATCCAGGATAACTTTGTACGAGCTGGCTTGTGGTGTGGTATGTGGTTATCTACTCTTTAAATAAACCTTGGGTTTTCCCTGATCTGTTTATGCTCTCTTGAAAGGGGTGATGTTGGACCAGATGATTAATCACAGATATGGAGAATGTTATGAGAACATTTCATGATGATAAAAACAATTTAATTTAAGTAGATTATGGACGTATGTGAAGGATACTAATGTTTAGCAGAATAAGCAGTCATCAACCCTGTCCCAGACGTGCGACTTTGTCTCCTGCCGGGAGCCCTAGCTCGGTGACATGTTATAGGTTAATAAAAATGAAGAATATAAATCCATGAGATATGCTAAAAGAGCAGTAGCTGCAGAGTTCGAACCACAGATATTAGACCTTTCTATAAGCACAGGTGTGTATTCGATAGATGACTGGAGTCCCAGCGGTGTTAAAAACTTGTACGGAGCTTTGAAGGGATATTTTCTTTGTCTTTGCACAAGTAACATCTTTGTTGCACGGAATGAGTAATAATATCTGGAGATCAGAGGAAGTGAACTAAAACATCATTCAAACCATACGAACAGTCATACCTGTAAACCTAATTAGGTCAGCAGGTACAAGGTGTTATTGTTTGAAAAGTGTTTGGGTCATTATCATTTCCTGCCATTATTTAAGCAGTTACACCTCATGTCTGGCAGCTGCCGAGCCTCAAATCTGTTTGTTCTGATTTGATTTGATTACACTTAGACTTGTAGGTGAAAATGATGACACTCCTCCAAGTGGACGTTGCGGCATTAATATTCTCCACCAGGGGGAGCCAGAGATCACATCTGCTTCCTAATTAGTATATTTATTAATTTAATAATGATAATTCTGAACGTGAGCTGTTACTTTTGGCCTGGATGGGCTGTGAAGGAAACAACCTTATCTATGCTGCGATAAGTTCATATCCAGCCTGGTTATGTGCTGAATGCCACATGAATCCAATACGCTAATTCCACATGCATGTGAACTGAAGGCAGAATGAATTATTTTGAATAAAGATGTTGCAGAGGTGTGGAACAGTAAAACATACCAAGAGCAATTATAGCCTCAGTTCTTAAATCAAGAATACATGCTCTATGAATCCGACTCAATACCTTTAAGTCTCACATATCACCCAGATATTAAAATATCAAGATTTTGCCTTTGTTTAGAGACAATGTGCACCTTTCCATGAAGAATACGACAACCTGTGTGAAATTTCATCTCAATCTGCATTCGTGACAACATGGTGCAGCACCGACCTACTGAAGAGATGCACCCTGGTGAATAAATACCATAATGAAATGACGACTTCCTGGGATCATTTATTATTTATGTCACAACAAAATGTCACGGCAGGTTTGGACACCGGAACAATCTGCCTGTGTTGAGACTTCCCTCAAATCATATTTTACGCAACAGATCAGCTCTACTGTCACTCTCGTACCTACTGAGGAAGGATTGGGATGAAATACCACGTGCCAGTTATTAAGAACATCTAGATCAGACAGATGCAGTTTAATAGCTGTATCAAACCTTCCCTCTGGGTTCTATTGTTCAGCTTAAAACCGAATACTGTGAGAGGTTCTTATCTATTTGAATGGTCATGTTGGAGGTTGTAGCTTGTGCTGTTGTTGTTTATTCATATAAGTGGGATGGACAAACTATTTGAATCACCTCTCAGTATAACCCTGAACAGTTCAACAGCACTACACGACCAGTGATATAAACTCCAGCACTCCGTAAGCCCTGAACGTTATAATCCTCATGAAGGGAGGATTTATTGCAGGGCTGTTGTTATGCTGGATTATTTATTTAGGTGTTTCTAATAAAGTATATTTGTCTGTATTACTAATGTCAGGTCAGTGCTGTTCGGGCGTTTCCGGTTCTGGCTTGGGGAAGTGTTGGGGGTGGAACTGGAGCCCACTGTGGATATTTCTTGTGCCAGATATGAATACACAGGTGAACTTCACCTTCAGCCTTTAGCAAGAAAGACTTCTGATACAATGACTCACACATGTTCTCTATTTTATGTACTGTTCCCTCTTTTTTCCAGATGTTCTTTTGTGTCATGATGATGAATTGGAGGGAAGGCGCATCGCTTTCATTCTGTATCTTGTGCCTCCATGGCAGAGTGGCGACGGGGGGTCCCTTGATCTTTACACAACAGACAGTGAGCCTCCATTTTATGTATATGTGTGTGTGTGTGGAGATTACAAGAGCCTGATGTGTTGAACTGTGTAGATTTCTGGCTATAGAAGTGCGTACACACAGAAATATCCACACTCTTTTTTTCACACATATCAAAGTGTGTGTAGGCATAGTTTTTTGTATCCCAATCGTTGTGCGCTTTCTTGCACATGTACGAGGACACAAACCAGCATAAATGGAGACGCTGACACACCTTCTATCGTTTCAGTCACAGAGGAACTAATGTGATCACCAGCTCGTTAGAAGTCACATATCTTAATAACAAATAGAGGGATTTTAATTAAAGATCTCTTTTCTTAAATGAAGCAAGGGACTTAAATTTTGGAGTTAATCTGGATCAAACTTTAGGTCCCGGATCTTGAAGACTGATCCAGGCCATGACAAAGACAAATTTCTGTCACATTCCTTGAAACTATTTGGAACGGTTGAAAGAATACTTCGTTTTTCAGGAATCATCTTGATCGTAGTCTTGATCTGTTGTCCAGATGACCTATTTGTAGTATAATGCTGATTACCACAGAATAATTGAACTATACTTCGATGAAATTCATCGAGGTGATGTATTTTAATTAGAGGGTATAAAGTATGAAGCTCTTTAAGATTGTATGGATATCTGGATCTGTTTTGGGGGTTGGAAAAAAGTTTTGAACAGACATTTGTTCATGTTCTGTATCCACGTAGCTCAGGGGAGGAGAGGGTGCTGTCTTGGTGCTTTCTAGTTTTCAGCTGAATCACTGCTCATTTGTTCATTAGACATGGTAATAAAAAGGACAGCAAAAAAAAAAAAAAAAGTAACTGAAACAATGGGTAGTTGAGAGAGATTTATTTTGCATCCCTGCAGCAGTATCACCTTTAATTTGGATTGATCCAGTTAGTTTTGAGCTCTGGGCCCTGCAGGAAGTCTGTGGAAACGGCCTGACCTTAAACAGGTGAGTTTTAATCCGAGCCGCAGGTGTGGGAGAGAGGGACGCCGCTTCTTTTCGAAGTGAACACGACTTCTGTTTCTCTATTGGCAAGATCCTCCAACAGCACCAAGCACCACAAATGCATAGATTTCAAGTTCTCCACCCCCCAAAAACTTTGCCTGAAGTGTACCAGTAATGATGTTTGCATGTTTTTGTGTCCACACAGTGCTGTCTTGAATAATTCTATTTTCATCATCAGGTGATTTCCAACCCCAGAAGATTGTGAAATCACTCGTACCATCCTGGAACACGCTCGTCTTCTTTGAAGTATCCCCCGTCTCCTTTCATCAAGTAAGAACAAGTGTTTTATCTGTCACACCATATAAGAGGTGGTGATTGTTAATACAGGCTGTTGTGTGCTTGTTCAGGTGTCTGAGGTGTTGTCACAGGACAAGTGTCGTCTGTCTCTGAGTGGCTGGTTTCACGGGCCGTCTCTAGAGCGTCCTCCTCGCCATATAGAACCTGCTGTCCCACGGAACCCACACTTACCCAGAGATGTGAGTTTGGACACACACACGCACGCACACACACACACACACACACACACACACACACACACCTGTAATGTAATTAACTGCTGATTGTGATGGTATGATCATCTCAGGAGACGCTGCTGCTTGAGTGGGTCAATCCGGTGTACCTGGACATTTCCTATCAAGAGCAGATTCAGGAGGAGTTTGAGGACAGCTCTGAAATTCAGCTCAAAGATTTCTTCAAGGTAAGTGTGAGTGGCTGATTCTCTCAGTCTGTCCACTTGTTCCTGTTCACCAGTAATGTCTGTTCTCAGGAGGAGAAGTTCAGGGAGGTGAGTGAAGCTCTACAGATGGCTCAGATTCAGTGGACGAGGAGAGGTCCGGGCAATAAGAGGTGGGGGTGTTTCACAGATTATTTGTTGTGTTAACAGGGACTTTTTGTGTACTATTGAACATATTTAACAGTTTGTGCACGGTTTGTGGGAGTAGGTGCTGCGAAGTGGCTTGTCTGGACTCTTTGCCCCCATGTGTGAGTGCCTGTTGGGAGCTTCTTCGCTCAGAAGCTTTCTTCCTGCTGCTCTCCAACTTCACCGGCCTTCGACTGCACTTCCTGTGTCCTGCTGATGATGAGGATGAAGAGAAAGAGGAGAAGCAACTCGACAAAGGGGACGGAGATGCCACCGGGTCTTCAAGTGAAACAACTTCAGCATATAAAAGTAGAAAATCAGGTGTGTTGAATTGGCTTCTCCAGCCTCAAGTTTAGTGTGGTTGGCATTTATATATCGTATGTCTTCCTCAGAGCCAAGTACTCCTGAATGTTGCGGGGAAGTGCGTCGATGGTCTCATGGCACTTACACTTTATTGCATGATGGAGAAGCGGCACAAGCAGAGTACGCCC
Organism: Aulostomus chinensis; assembly: GCF_037954235.1. NCBI lineage: Eukaryota > Metazoa > Chordata > Actinopteri > Syngnathiformes > Aulostomidae > Aulostomus > Aulostomus chinensis. Next base: position 21,442,878 of record NC_141321.1, read on the forward strand.
TGGACCTCATTTTGCCTTTTGCCTGTGCAGGTGAGTCCGACACCCCTGCTCCTACGTGTTGACTGATATCAGTTTTGTGGTTATTATAAAAACTCAGTGTTTTAAAGAATAAACACACACACACATTAGTTTTGTGACTGATGGTGAAATATCTCATTCAGACTGGCAGTCAGAGTTTGGGGGCTTCACATGTTACGTTGCCAATGAAGAGGATGAGGAGGTGAACATTTATCATTGTATTATCTACAGTTGAATATGTGTCATCGAGACTGTAGTTATTGTCTTTATTCCTTTGGTTTTCTACTGTTCCCAGTTGCTGACGGTGTATCCAGAAGATAACTCTCTCGCCCTGGTCTATAGGGACAAGGAAACCCTCAAATTTGTCAAACATGTCAACCACAAAAGCTTCTCTGGTTCTGCTGCTGGAGTATTTTATGACTTCTCTTTTGTGTATTATGAATAAATATTTACATATGTTGATGTATCTTGTGGGAGACTCGTCAAAATGACAAAGCAGTGACACATTCAGCGTGTCTGCTTCAGTAACTCGCTCAAGGTGAACAGTTGGAGCTGGTGGTCGACCTGCTCTCCTACTCAATCCACCTTCATCACTTTTGGAAAAACAACTGAATTATAACTAGTGTGGAACAGAAACTACCCACACATACAGTGTTTACTCCAGAACTCTGGCGAACAAGTAGTCAACCCTCTGTTTTTGCTAAAAAGGAAAGATCTCTTTGAAAGCTACTCTCTCCCTACAGTGAGCAGTTAAAAGCACAGGAAGAAAATCCCGACCTTGTGGTAATCCTGAGTCTTAAACACAGTAATGGATCTGGTTGGTAATTAAAACTTGTTGACAGATTGGGTGACCCAAGGACTGTGTCAATAATACTACTAAAAGACACATCCATCATTTTGTAATTCTAAAATCACAAACGGAGATTTAAAAAAAAGATGAGATAGAAGAATTATGTTGGGTTTTTTTTTAATTTTGGTCAGACACACTTAAATTTGTGACTGTCAAAGGCATTTTTTGGGGGGGGGGGGGGCAATATCATCCTTGTATTTCAGTTGCATTAGATTCCCATACAAAACTATGTGAATCTCATGTCTAATGAACTGTATTTCTCCATTTAGAGCTACAGTAGCAACAGTTAATTTCAAAATGATTATCAGATGTTGACTGTTGACTGGTTTCAATTAATAGATTAATCATCAAATTTATGACAAATGTCAAATCTATCAACTGCATCCAGCTCAAATGTCTTGTTTTGTCAGAATCTAATAACTCAGATTATACAGTTGTAAAAGTAGAATGAAGTGTTTTCTCTAAATGTCCAAAGTACAGGCCTGTGGCATATCATATTGGCTATGACATATTGTTGCAAATCCCCCCCATAATTAGACTTTCTCATTATGTCACTATGTTTTTATTGGCTTATTAAGTGTTTTAAAAGGATTTGCAGTTGTAAAGGATAAAAGTAGTAATAATACGATTCCATTTCTTTATGCTGGGATAATCACGAATTTGATTTGCATAACAAAATATCAATTTTTATCAACCTGATGATCAGGTGTAATATTTTTCTTTTTGAAACCAAAGTTTGTATTTGTTTAACTCTCAAAAAGAGTTTTTGATGGAACTTTTTCTAAATCAGCATTTAAATCTTCACTACAAAAACTAACATGACTTTGATTGCCTTGAAATCTATACACTCTTCAAATAAAGCACTTGGTTACTTATCATTTAGACTTACTAGTTGTGGATCCACTGATAAATCTTTTAATTCCTTCACCTACAACCTGGAGGTCTACACTGGGCAAATGTTAGTGTTATAAAATTGACGACCTTTTTTCCTGTCCAATTTATTTGAACTCTCACCAGATTACATTCATGACCATGTTCCAGCTGCTAACTAGCTGAAGGGGTACATGTAAGCATTCAAGGTACACCACTGAAGTGTGCCGCTCTACTTCATGGATTCCTGTATTCAATCATAGAAAGAAAAAAAAACACTTCCTTCCTGTCACGATCCCCCCTCCCCCCCGGCAGCTTGTTGATTTCAACCAATCAGAACGTTTCTTTATTTCTGCTCAGCCAATGGGAGGAGCGGGAATTATTACTGTAACAGTGGGTGTGATCTCTTTAGAGGAAGCGTCACCGAACTATATAACAAAGTTTGAGGTAAGTGTATGCCAACGTTAGCTAAGTGTGACTGTTATATACATCGGAAAAGTGATGAGTTCCTAACCGTTGTCCTTGGCCTCGTGTAGTCAAGTTTTACAGTAAAGTTGAAAGGTCGTGTTGTCGCCAAAGTTTTACGGCAGTTGTGACTACCGTATGTGCGGTACGCCGACACTGACGCTAAATGTTTCTTGATTTTGACAACAAGGTCGAAATAGTTACACTAAACACATTAAAGGGATTGGAGGTGTCTCTGGCTTCTTGGGTCGTGTGAAAAGTCATTTTAAAGCAGTTAGAAATCGTACCTGCAGCAGGTAACGAGCCTACTCATCCAAAATGACCACATTCCTACACCTACAGGGTGGCTAAACAGCTTTGTTTTCTTTACGATTTTAGGTTACAAATACGTGAAACTATTGTACAGTTTTGATACTTTTTTTCTTGCTAGTGTAAGAATTCAAAGACACATAAAACACAGTAGTTGTACTGTATTTATAATCCCAACTTGAAAGGTACTAGCTGAAGAGAAACACTACAGGACTGTAGGTGTGCTTGACTCCTCCATGTGTACAGCTCACACGGCAGGGGCCACTGTCCTGGTAGTCCTGTTAGTTTACATGTGGGGGTTCCACACACCTCCATCACAAACGTAGGTCTGAAATCCCCAATAAAGCTTCATCCTCAGCTCAGTCTTTATGATTTGTTGTAGTTCATGTTTTCTGACTTCTCAAAATGGAATTAAGATCACAGTGGATTTGGTGAGGTTGCAGTGCTCCCAACAATATTATGTTATTAATCTAATTGGTTAGGATTTAGTTACCTTGACCTATGAAGTCTGGCTGAAAAATCCCCTTTTTGTAATTACAATTTAGGATGTTGGCATGGAGCCATACACAGGTCTGGTTAAAGATAACTAATCTGACATTAACATGCCATGAGCAGAGATGTAATCATTTTAAATTGCTGATTAATTAAATGTGAACACAATATGACGACTTCTACTTGAATATCAAAGCAGGGAATAAACAGGTGAAATTCACAACATTAATGGCTACATTCCATTTAGTTGGATGGTGTTTGGCATGTTTACTCACATACAGGGTGAAGTGGGACGAGAGTTGCAGGAGTAAAGCAGTATGCTGTGACGCTAACATTGACACTTGAAAGACATTGGCTCCTCTCTGATATAACCTGAACATGCACGTCTCCTTTCCTCTTCAGTTCTTATTTTTAAATGACAGACGTTTAATTAGGGCTGTAGTGATACACTCATCTCACGATACGATACAATACATGATATTAGGCTCACTATAAGATATATATCACGATATTCAGCTCACGATACAATTCGGTACACTTACATCCTATTATGAAAAATTTTAAAGGGACAAAGTGATTTGGTGACATCTTGTGAGTGTTCCATTGACTTGGATTGAATTAATTGAACTGAGAGCATCAATTCCACAATATATGGCTCTGACTGGCGGCTTGCAAATGCTGGACAAAATGAATCAAAGATGTGGAGAGAAAATTAGTTTCATTTATTGAAACTGCAAATTTTAGCTTGCAAGCTTTTGAAAAGTAAAGTTAACAATGGAGCGTTTAAGTGCAGCAAGTGGCCTTCTTTGGCAGCTTTTTTAGCTTGATACTGAACATATGAGGTAGCTACTAGCCAGTCTAGCCGCAAGGTTAACTAAAAATAAACCATGGCAGCCAATAATTCAATTCGAGGTGACTATAGCATAGCGGGGCTCCATGGCGTTCACCATGCGCTCAAAGCCGGTGTTTTCCACCACCGAATAAGCTCTCAAATCCTGACAAATAAAGTAGGCAATGGACTCCGTAATTTTCTGCGACCTTGGCAAAGAAGATGGGAATTTGTGGCAACCACCGCTGTCACTGTCCAGCGTGGTTTGTTTCGGGTTGCACTGCAGCTTCTTGGGCTCGGCCAGTTAGCATTTCGATCTCGGGGTGATGACGTTTTAGGTGGGCTCGCAGGTTGGTGGTATTTCCAGAGTACTTAAGTTTGTGTGACACAGTTTGCAAACCGCCATACTTTTGTCACTTTCTTTTTTGTTTTTCAACCCAAAATGCTCTCATGTGCGTTTAAGCATGCAGGCGCTGGATTTATACTCGCCGCCGATGTTCCCTGGAAATTGCGCGCTTGCGCAATCGCGCACCGCTCGCACATTGTCAGTGCACAAGAAAATCTATGCTGTGCATTGACTTTGTGAGTGACGGGAGTCCAGCCAATGATTCGATACCATTCACTTACACTACACAGCCAATCAAAGCATTGACAGTGCTTGCGTTTGTGCCCTGCCCATACGCACCGTGGCACCCTATGGTGGCACCTTGCACTTTAGCTAGCTAACAACAGTGTGGCAGAGATAAGAGACGGCGATGGTAGCTCAGTGGTTGATTTGTAAACCCCTGAAAATATTAAAAGTAAACTAATAGAAATTGCTGCTGTAATTTGATTCTTTTAATAAACCATGTACCTTGCTATGCTCCCAGGTGTGGAACAGGTGTGTGGCCACAGCGTGCACAACTGATGTTGCTCACGTTGATCCTCAGTGTGCTCATGGAGCTTGTGTGTATGCCCAGACACATGAAAAATTAGAGGCAAGGAAACGGCTGCTGCACCGAGCTACTGAGATGGAGAACATAAGGAAGAACGAGTGGCCCACATTCAATGGACAGGCAGATGAAGAATAATACATACATGTGCATTAGCGGTGATTGAAAATTATTATAAATCTTTGATAAATAGACGTCGTTTGGACGTCCATAAATATACGTATACTAGTGGTTATTTAAACATCTATGTTGAGATAGGTGTGTGTGTGACAGCTTCTGTAGTTATTTTCAGTTTGTTGTAGTTACCACTGGGAGCCCACCAGGGGTCACTGTCCAGTTTGTCTTTTGCATTGATGAGTGAAAAAGAAAAGGCGGATGTTGTTCTTGTGAGAGATCGAGTGGGAGTGACTCTTGTCAAAGGAGAGTTATCCATCTCCACTGCAGGAGAATAGAGCCTTCCAATAGATTATGGGCCCAGGCTACGACGGATAAGACAGTTTGCAACGACTACACGTGTAATGAAAGAACTGGGACAGATCCCACAACGAGCAGGAAGCTACCATCGGTAAGCCGAGGAAACGGCCGCTACACAGAGCTACTGAGATGGAGAACGTAAGGAAGAGCGAGTGGCCCACAGTCAGTGGACAGGCAAATGAAGAATATTAAATTCACTTATGATAGCGTTTACCCCTAATGTACCTCTATACATAGTCATATATTAAACGTCTATAAATAGAGGTATATTATCGGTTATTTTAATTATCATTATAATCATTGAAATGACGTTTATTAGCGTTTATTTCGACGTCTAAGTTAAGATAGGACATGTCGTGTATGACTGCTTCTGAATGTGATTTTCAGTTTGCTGTAGTTACCACTGGGAGCCCACCAGGGGTCACTGTCGAGTTTGTCTTTTACCTTGATGAGCTAAGAATAAATCCAGAGAGCTCGAGTGGGAGTGATTCCTATGATCAATGTTCGCCATCGTGCACCTCGCACATGAAAATCTATGCTTGCCATAGTGTCGTTGATTGATAGGTGTCCAGCCAATGATACTATACGGTTCACTTTGGCTACGACGCAAATCATAGCATTGACAGTGCTTGCGTGTGTGCCCTGCCCATACACGCGGTGGCACCATGGAGGTTAGCTAGCTAACAAAAGTGCGGGGTTCACCATGGACAGGTCGCTAGTCCATCGCAGGGCCAACACATAGAGACAGACAACCATTCACACTCACAGTCACACCTACGGTCAATTTAACTTATCTTTTGTCTGCTCATCTCTCCTCAAAGGTCATCATCAATTAATTTGTTAAACTGTGACACACGTCAGAAAAGAATTTCTGTACTTTTTGAGGCCTTATACACTTTAAAATGTTTCAAAGTTTAATCAGTGTAAAAGAAAAACATCTAAGTGTGACCATATGGCACTTCCATGTAAATTAAATGAAGAGTTCTGGATCGCTTCCTTCTAACATGTTGAGGAAAATCACCCTAACTGCCTGGACCAGGGACATATGTCCCAAACATGTTCATACATCCTAGTGCTGCCTGCTAGACGTGGCCTCACTCCACCTTACCCGTATTTACCCCATCCTCCTTTTGAAAGACTCATTACATAAAGACATATTTAATCTGAGTCATCCCCTCCCCCAATCCAGCTCCTATCTCCTGCACTCCTGATGAACGAGTGAAGCCCACAAGCTTGTTCTTGGTGTTGTCTCCATGCACATGATATGGCAGGCTCTGTGTAGAAAGAGCATCCTTTGAGCTGGATTATATGCATGTCCTCATATTCCATTAATACACAGTAGGCTTGGCGACTGGGTCTACAGGAATTTCTACCACATCGCCAGTATGTAATTATTCACGATGCTATCTACCGGTACTCTGGAAGTATACTGAGATTAGTTCACCAGCTGTATGAGGATTAAGTGATCATCAGGAGCTTAAAATATATCATTTAGCTCTCGCTGCCAAAAGGCAACCTCTAGTATTCCCTGGACAGTTAGCACGTCTGGTACTTGGGTGGAAAAAAATTTACATAAGTAAATCTTGTGCACTGATGATACAAATGCTGCTTTTTGATGTATTTCAACAGATGAAAATAGCACAGTAGAACAAGAAGAACAAGAATTTCGAAAAGAAGACTTATGGCACTGAATTCTTTTACTTTCATTGTATAACTTGAAGGGCTGCCAATAATCTTTCTTACTATCGTTGATTACTATAGTTCTTTATAATTATTATTATTCATAAAAAAACTACATTGAGAAGTATAAATATCCAATTCTGTTCAACTCAGTCCAAAACCTAAATCAACAGCAAGTCCTCAAATCATACAAACATACAGAGATGATCAAAATCATACAGACCTATTCAATTGAATTTTATGTGATTTTGAGGTTCTTCATGCAGTTACATTAGGAAAAACATCTACCTTTCAAAAGGCAGATGGGAAGGAACACAAGAAATTATAGTCATGATGGCTCCATTCCAATATTTCTCTGACTTAAGGCTGACGTTTTCATGTCTTAAGAAAATATCAGGGTATTTGTTGTACCATGGTATAAAGTTTTGGGCTGCACGGTGGTGCAATGTTTAGCACTGTGAACTTTCTGTGTGGAGTCTCCATGTTCTCCCTGTTCCTGTGTGGGTTCTCCCTGGTACTCCAGCTTCCTCCCACAGTCCAAAGACATCAAGAGGGGACGAGGCTGATTGATACTCTAAATTGACCGTAGGTGTGACTGTGAGTGTGAATGGTTGTCTGTCTCTATGTGTTGGCCCTGCGATGGACTGGCGACCTGTCCAGGGTGAACCCCACACTTTTGTTAGCTAGCTAACCTCCATGGTGCCACCGCGTGTATGGGCAGGGCACACACGCAAGCACTGTCAATGCTATGATTTGCTTCATAGCCAAAGTGAACCGTCTATGTGTGTTGGCCCTGTGATGGACTGGCGATCTGTCCAGGGTGAACCCCGCCTCTCACCCAAAGGCTACTGGGATAGGCTCCAGCTCCGGCTCGCAGCTGTCAGTCATCAGATCCACACCCAGAGTATTTCAGCCTCCTCTGTAGTAGGTTCTGGTGTCTCCAAGACTTCCTTTTTATCTTTGATGACACACACGACTAGTTGTACAGGTGTCATGACAAACATGCAGTAATGTTTATCATGCTTGTGTTCATCCATTCACTCAACATGTCAGTGATAATGCATACAACATCACAATGAAAAAACAGCAGCTTCACATATTCTTACATTTACACTATGAGAGGGGATTCCACAGAGATCAGTGTGTCACAGGTGCAGGAAACCAGACTTCTGAATGGAAAGCTTACCAGAGGAGAATGAAGGATAAATCATATGATGGAATGGGAGGGAGGTGGCATGGCTCAGAGGTCGAGTGGCTGTTTAGCAACCGAAGAGTCGCTGGATCGATCCTCACTTTCTCCGGTGACCATGTTGAAATATCCTAGAGCAAGATACTGAGCCCCTGATGGCCCTGCGATGGACTGGTGACCACTCCAGGGTGAACCTGCAAGCAGACAGCACTTCTCGCCCAATGTCGCCCTTACTCTTAACAGATAAGCAGTAGAGAAAATGGATGGATGATGGAATGGAAAGCATCCAGGTGTGTCTTTGAGGGTCTGGAGGTATGAGCAGGAAACCTCCACAGGTCTGGTTTTTGCACAATTCAAGGGCCTCTCTATAATAAGTACAATCAATAAGTACAATAGTATAATCGTGCAGTAAGAACACATAATCCTGGAGGAACTGCTGACAAATGAGATTAGCATCAGCTTGTTTTGTATGATGTGGCAGAGTCGTGTAGTGCCAACCCTCTCTTGGTGGAACTCATTGGTTCATTGGAATCATGTAACGTATTTGTCTTATTGTTATCAGAGGATGGCGGACAAGACTGTGGATCGTGGACCATGGACAGGATGTGGGGTTCTATTTCTGCAGTCACTCTGTCCCAATGTCAACCTGCTCCAGCTCTTCAAAGACCAACAGGGAAAGTTCATTGTTTTTAAAGTCATCAAACTGACACTTATAGGTAAGCACCATTAGGGTTCTAAGGTTCATGTGACAAAAGACGAAACCTGTCTGTGGGCTTTGCAGTCACTAATCAGTGTATTCCATGGACAGACTCTGCTGGAGGTCTTGGTGGTTATGAGATCCTCAAGGTCCATGATGCTGATCCCTTCCTGGCGGTGGAGGTGAAGTTTGTGGATGTAGCAGTGTGTCAACAATTTCTGGAGAGCTACAGCTCGGGAGCGGTACGTCAGTCCCTCTCTCAACATGCCTGCCGACTTCTTGCTTGGCCTGAAGAATTCACAGTGGAAACCCAGCTCAAGGCCAGCACACACGTCTTGGATCTCTATCTGGACAAGCTGGATCTCTGCCTCCAGCACATCCACCTTTCACAGGTCTGACTGTTTGCTCAGCCTGAGAATTGCGTTGAATTCAGTCAGCATATGAAATCATAGAACTTGGTTTTGTCATCTGCTTTGACATTTGCCCTCCAAGCTATGTTGATATTAGTGGGATTTTCCAACGTGAAATACTGCTCCATCTGATCAATGATACTTATTAATAGTACATGTGTCTGTTACTTCTGACTAATATCACACACAGGAAATCAATTGTTATCTTTCCAAAACATTAATTGCAGTGGAAGGGAAGCACAGCTTCCAGTGTATACTGCTGTTTGCCTGTAGCTTCTTCGGTTCCCTTCCAGACTCACCAAAAACTCTGTCCTCCTTCACTGCCTTAGCACTCGGACATTTTCCAATCTGCGCCGAATTTGTATGTTTTGCAAAAGAGACAACATTGCAGTGCACGCAACGACAACGCTAACTTTCGACTCAACGACATCCATGTTGTTTACATCTCAGTGTTCCGGTGCACGTTTATGTGAAACGATGACATTGTCAGCGCAATGACGTACGAGAGGGAAAAACACAGGTACGCAGCCCTCACAGCGGGAGTTCAGACCCTGGTCTTCTGGAAGCTTGAATTCGCCCTAATGCCGAGCAAATGCGGGTCCAAAAACCCGCGTTGACACGTGTTTTTCAGTGTGAAAGGGGTATAAAAGTGGCAAAGAAGAATTGATTTCCCGTATGTGGTATTCGTCAGAGATAACAATGCTAACTGGGAGTCAGGAGGGACTTGAAGCATTTCAGGACCTGTAAACAATGTTATAGCCTCAGATCAATGCGTAGACTTGCACTCTTGCCGATTCCAATCCTGTTTCTGCAGTTTTACAGCATTTTCTGCAATAATCAAAATTATGACGGAACCCATGCTAATGCTAACTTCTGGGCTGGCCTACAAAACTTCCTCTATGTACTTGAGTAGGAAGAGCTGTTCTTCATAAAAGCAGGAGATGGCGCTTCTCCAAGACTCCAAAGAAACTGGTGTGAAAAGGCCAGAGTGGCTGCCTGCTTGCAGCTGTCCTGACATCTTGTAGAATTGTTTATTTTCCTTCATTTTTTTCATCCGTATTTAAGAAATCATGTAAAATCATCATTACTGTTACTGTCTTCACACCTTCTTTCTACATGTCCTGACAGCCTGAGCGCCTACGTGATGAAGAGATTGAAGAACTTGAGAAGAAACTGCAGTTTGAGGTACTTGGCCCCGCCCCACAATTGACCCCTCTCCCGCAGGAAGACTCTCCTGTCCCCAGCAACTGCTTCAAGTTCCAGAACAGAGTATTTGGTGAGTCGAGCTGATTTCTGCTAGAGCTCTGCTTTGAAAAAGGTTTCATATCAATTTTGGTGGTTAGTATGTCAATTCATATTTGATTTGACTTTTCTCAAAACTCCAGTAATGTTGAGAGAAGCTCAACATTACTGTTAGCCAGCAACAGAACATAATTATTCAGAATCAGACTCGACAATGACTCTATTAACCATACTGCTGCAGTTGTAGTTGTGGACATCTCACATATGTTCTCTGTCTGGGTCCATGAAGTCATTTGCAGGCACACATCCATCTCCAGTCCTTGCATTGGGACGACTGCTGCCTCCAACTTTGATTCGGATCAAAATCACACAGAATTGATTTGTACTAAATTCATGCTATGGTACTTCTACATGCAAGAGGACAAGCAAAGTCTCAAAATGCTGGTTTTCCAAACAGAGTTTACACGGATACACTGATTGTGAAGTTCCAACAATACAGCACCTATTGTGAAGCCTTTCATCGCTCCATCTTTGAATGAACCTAAATTAACTTGTCTAAATTTGTGAAACTACTTTTAACCTTCTTTCATATCACGAGATCACATAGATGTCTGTGTGTCCTGAGTTGAAAACTCTTCTCCATCAGTCTGTTGTTAGCTCTCTTCCCTCATTGCTTTGTGCCTCATCTGCATCCTCTGTAATGGGTTCTAATGGCTTCTATTTATATAGTGCCTTTCCACCTTAACGGCACTCAAAGCCTCGACCATCACACACACATACAACGATGCAGGATGCAAGGTGCTAGATGTCGGTGGACAACAGTGGAAACAGAGTTTGTTGTATGATGAAAAGAGTTATTTCACCACTATAATCTATTTTTTAAGGTGAATTTCGACTTTAAGTCAGCACTTTTCTAAAACTTCTGCGGATGCATTATTTTAAAATTTGATAAAGTTTTTTTCTATTGTAACAAAGATTTTTTTTGGCCCTCAAATGACTTGATCAACGGTGCTTTTCGTTTGTGTGATTGAACCAATTCATGGTGTGCATGGCAGTTTCAAATTAGTGCAACTCAAATGAATTTCCTGTTGGCACTAATCTATTATCAACTCAGCTGAAGTGAGTCAGCTGAATAATAATGTTCCATGTACCATTTGAAAGCTGAATATTTGCAAGAAGTACTCCAATGCTTGAAGTACTTCTTGCTAATATTTAACAAGACACAAGAAGTTCAAAACTTGTCAAAATCCTCCCTGTGTTTTCAGTGCAGCTACAAATAATCTATTTCATAGAAATGCTCACAGAAAACAACAATTCCTTTTCTTCCTGGGTTTTGTTGGTTGTCCACGATTCTACCAGGGGATTTTAATGACCAGAGCAACGATCTGATGACTGACTTTTTACTGTTTGTGCTTTTAGTAGGACAAGGAAAGATCGGAGGAATGTAGCTCGTGATATTATTGAAATTTACAAGGTCGTTTTAAGCAAGAAATAGTATTTGCAGTATTAAAGGTACTGCAAAACCCGATTGATCGACAAGACTCGACTCAACTCAACTCGCGTCGGGTACAAGCATTTTGTTTTCCATTAACAAAAACAACTGCAACAATAGTTCAGGCGTTTGGATGGGTTTTCTCAGTTCACTTTGCTCCATCCTGCTCCCATCGGATTCTTTCATCTGAAACCAAACAGAAGGATGTCTGCACCGCCTCAGTTGACCATGAGTCGCTTTTCACTTAAAAGACTATTTATTCGTATTTCAACAAAATATTATACCACTTCTTTCCTCTGTGCAAACCTATGCCCATCCAAAAAAAAAAAAAAAAATCGACCCCTTTCACATGTCAGGTTTTTTTTCTTTTTCTGAGGCGTCATGTTAATGTGCTGGATAGGATATTTTGGTGGGTTCTGTCATTTTATACCTTTTCACTTGCCTACATGTTATAGCACCACACCACAAGCAGGCAGTACATTATCGCCCTCACCCATATTTTGTGTTTACATCATTACTGACTGAAGCCAGAGACAATGAATACTTGCATATAATGCAGGGTCATTTGAACCCAAATTGAATACCGACAACTCTTTCCCACTGCTGACAAAAGCCATATCCTAGCAGGTTTTTCCAGTGGAAAAGGGCAGCAGCGATAAACCTGACTCTGCAGTTCCACGCATCTTTACTGAAAGTTACAGCAGCTGGGGCCTTCAGCTTTACTGTAACAGCAGCAATCAGCTGTTTTTAACTGAAATCCTAACACCTTACCTCCAATCTGCAGACAATGTTATCAAGCACCTGTGAGTATGAAGTCACTCTGGACCAAAACAGAATGAAAAAAAGAACATCTGTCAGGGAGATGCATGAACGTAAATCCAAAAGACCTCAGTGTGCATGTGCCAGTTTTGACATGTGTTGCTGATTAATCGGGCAATGATGCTTTACCGCATCAAGACATGACTTGTTTATGGAGACAGACACTGAGCAACAGCTACAGACCAATGATATAAATCCTGTTAATGTCCCTGTTTATATTACATGTGAAAGTTAAACTGTCAGGTGTTTATCTTTTTATAAACCTCAGTTTATGTAATCACAGTTTACATTAATGGTTTCCTCTCATCCTTTGGTCCATCAGAGGATCGAATGCTGACAGCGGCAGATGTTCAGAGCTTTTCTAACGGAGTGGGCCGTCAGTGGAAGTACGTAGGGAGGGCCCTGGGGAAGAGCTGCAGAGCTCTGAAGGGTCCTGCCATAGACAACCTGGCCTACGAGTACGACAGAGAGGGGCTGTACGAGCAGGCCTATCAGCTGCTCAGCCGCTTCATCCAGGCGGAGGGGAGAGCGGCAAAGCTGAGCCGGCTGGTCAAAGCACTGGAGGACTGCAAACTCACCAGCCTGGTGGAAAATATTCTGGACATACAGCCATGAGAATAACTGTTGGTGTGGTATGAGTGCCGAAGTGAAGTCGTGAAAACTGAAGCGGGGTGGGGTGGGGGGTGTCTTGACTTAGCTTTTATATACAATCATTCCCGTTTGAGTGTGTGTGTGAGTGTATGACTGAGTTTTTTTGTGTGTCATCGATCATGTTTTAGATGAAATGATTTGTCAACACTGTCAAGATGTGCCACACCAGTGACTGTCATGCACTGTTTAAGCTTGTTTCACCATGTACCTTTTATTCCTGCTTCTGATTTACAGATGGAACCTGTTTTGCTTCTAATGACTGCACAACTGAAGGTTATTCTTTTTTTTTCTACAAAATGGGTGCATACAAATTAAATGGTGGTTAGAAAAAAGAGTCCTCATGTTTGTGTTTGATGCATTAGTGTAATTAAAGCTGAAAACATCATTTTGTCAAAATTCCCTCAGGTATAATTTAGTGCTAATCCTCCCTTGTACTGCCTCCCCACATACACATCATCACTCCTTGTCACTCACACACGTGCACATGCTCATATGATTAAACTGCTGAATGTGTGTGTGTGTGTGTGTGTGTGTGCGCGCGCACGCCTGCCTGCCTGCCTGCATGTGTCACGTTGTGGAAGCTTCAGCCTGCCTGTCAGAAAGGACATCCTCTGATGGATGGAGTCTCTGCAGGTTGAGCTCTGCTGGTTCCATTCAGTTCCAGTGTTAAAGCCCCCCCCCCCCCCCCCACCCTCCCTTTTACTCCACTTGACCATCCATCCAGATGTGAAATGTGGATTAGAAGCTTTAATCAAACACACACTTTATACTGTGACGTGACAGATCCACAACCCCCAACACAGACATACACAGTTAGAAAAGTTATGCTAAACAAACATTCTTCTGGCTCTGAAACTACAGCTGTGTAGCTGCTGAACTCACGTCACTTGGCAATATTCCGAGGACCTGAAGGGGAAAATTAGAGTGCGTTTACCTGACAACAAGTTTGTGTACTTCTCTGCCACATTTCAGATTGAAAATATTTGTCTGTGTGTTGATTTTAGTTTTCAGATTCAGATTTAATAAAGAATAAGTATTTCATGAAGTAAGATGGAACAGATGAACTGCTGCAGTTGCAAACAACATTGATGGCACGTGCACATTAAATCAAAACTTACTATGCTTGTATTACTTTGGCAGGACAGTGTAGCTTTGTGTGTACATGCGCTTTTACTTCAAGTACTTTGTGCTTTTGATACTTGTACTTTGTCTTTTGATTGGAGGACTTTAATATGTATTAGGAAGTTTCCATCCTGGGTGTTGGGGGTGGATCATAAGCAAGCACATTTCATCAAGTAATCTACTGCTTAACTAAATCTTTCAGGCACTTCTGCTTTTCCATATTACTTTATAATAAATACTCCACTACATTTCTTTTTTCTGACAGCTAAAGTTAGTTTGCAGATGAAGTCACTTATAAAACATGCACTGAGATTTTAAATCGCAATGCCTTGCTTGCCTTGTAATATCACAAGTACTTCTTAAGTGCTGCTGGTACTGGATTACTGAAGGAATATTGTAAACGAAGGACGCATCCATGGAGTATTTTCACACCGCTATATGACTTCTTTTTGCGGTACAGGACCTCAGCTACTCCTCCACGATGTAAAATTCGACCATATTTCCCTGTCAAACGTTCTTCGTTTTCCTCGTACGCGTCCATGTGTTTTAGGTTTATGTTTATTATCAGCGACCAAAGAATATCAGTGTCAGGATTTTAATATTTCAACCACAGAACAATTCCCACTAATACCGAGACAGCATTTGCCAGTTAAAGGGCTCTTTCACGGGAATAATCTTTCACAGGACGTGATTAAAGCTCCTGCCTCGGCCGCTCTGACGTCAGCGGGATTGTCTGCGTTAGGTGAGTCTCGCGCAGCTAGCCTCTTCTTCTTCTTCCTCTCGCGCCCCTCCCTTGTTGAAGATACGACGAAATCGCTCGCGCTCGCTGTCATCATCATCATCATCATCATCAGCGCCGCCCTGTATAGAGAGAGAGAGAGAGAGAGAGGGAGGGAGAGAGAGATCCCCCTCCCCATTCCCCACCTAACAACAACCCCAACCCCGCAGGCTCGAGCACAGCGACCCCACCCCCCAACCCCCTCGAAGAGAGGGGACGGAGCGAGACTCGCACTCAGAGTCGCGGAGAATAGAGTGTTTCGGGATCCCGGCTCTGTTTCGCCCTCAATCCGGGCCTAATGCTGTAGCGGGCAGCCAGGAGGAGAGCGAGCGAGAGACAACGCACTGATTGAGAGTCGGGAGGGACAGGGCGGACCGGGGACACGACGGGATTGCTCATTCGCCTGGAAACATGGGATGTACACTGAGCGCCGAGGAGCGCGCAGCTCTGGACCGGAGCAAGGCCATCGAGAAAAACCTGAAAGAAGACGGGCTGGTCGCCGCAAAGGACGTCAAACTGCTCCTGCTCGGTAAGACAGAGCCTCACCCGCGGCGGGGCTGCTGCCTCGGCTCGGCACGGTTCGACTTGCTTGTGGTGGGACTGCATGGGGCGGAGGTGCTCTCCGTGGTACTGATTTCACTGCCGGCTCTCACTCTGCCCTCCGTTCTTTACAGGCGGTGGAGAGTCCGGCAAAAGCACCATCGTTAAACAGATGAAGTAAGTTCACCTTTTCTTTTCTTTTTTCTTTTTTGTTGCTCATTTTAACCCTTCTGGTCCCGGGCAAAGTAAAAAGGCCCGAGACTGCACCTCCCTCCCGTATATGTGCTAAGGCAGGTTGATCCGCCATGTTTCGAGAGGCCGAAGCCCCGGAGGAGTGCCGGTGACAAGAGCACCTCCTGCAGACGGACAGGGAGGCTGTGGAGGCCGCAGCGGTGTGTCCCAGGATGCTGTTCACCGCCTGGGTGCTGAAATGTAGTTACCGAGGGTTTGCCATGGCTGCAGGGAGTGTGTGACAGCAGATATGTGGGTGTTGTTCCTCTGGGTGTGTGTGCGCGCGTGTGTGAGGTCACTCCATTAGTGAATACCTCTGCTTTTAATCTTAATGGCTTTAAGTGCCCGATATCGCCGGGAGTACTTTGCCTATAAAGCGGATTTACGTAGAAATATGGCTTCTAAAACCGCATCTAAACCTTCCCCTGTCTAAGCTAAAACACTCTTTGATGTTTTAAATCACTGTTGTTGTTGTTGTTGTTGTTATTATAAACCTCTTAGTGAAGTTTCTAGATGTTTCAGTGGTACATTGTATATTTTATCATGTGAAACGTCTCTCCCGGTGTTTGTGGGGCTACTCCCCGTCCTTCTCAGCGCATCCCGGGCTGCAGTGCAACCTGCATCCCTCCCCTCTCTACTCCATCACCTCATCACACCCTTCAGCCTTTGTTGTTCATAACTGCTTTGGACTTACATCCCAGGGCCAAATAGCGTGTATAAACAGTTTCACGGTTTGTTCCAGCCGATGTAACCATCAGATGGTCATTAAGTGTAGGTACTGGAGGGTTAATGTGTCTGGTTCGATTTGACCAGCCATCATCACATGCTGTTCAGGTGATGTTTGAAGGAGGTCTGGTTGTGGCAGTTACAGGAGGTGAGGGCTGCGTCCAGTCTACACCTGAGCCAGGGAGGCAGTTTAAAAGGAAAAAAAAAAAAAACCAACTTACAAAATCAATGCATAATGGTTGAGAGCGGCAGGAAAAATACAAAGTTTGGCTTTTATACTTGAACTAGAAGCAACCTCAATGGCGGATGATGCATGTTAGTTGAAATATCTATTTTTATACTTTTCTGTGATTGGTCAGGGAAGTTTTCATCAATTGCAAATACTGGATGAAGCTGAATCCCTTATATGAGCAGACTCCTCAGATTTTCACTCAAAATGAAATTTTGCCCTATTTAATTTTTTACCTAGGCTATCTTAAGTGTAGGGATTTATTTAATATGAATACGTCACTGTAGCCGCGAAATAATTCAGCGTTTTATTTAATGGATGGGTTGATGCACCTGAAAGATCAATAAACTAGACCAGAGAAAGGACTTATTTTTAATGAGTGTGTTTTGAAATTAATTTTAAGAAAAATTGAATGGTTGAAACTTTGATGACGTTGATCTTTGAGTTGATTTTTGACCAGTTGTGTGGATGCAATCACGATACATATTTGAAGCCACCATGAAATTCTTATGAAAGAAACGTGTTTGAGTAGAATAAAGCAGAAATAGATGATTAGATGCAGGCACTTGTGTGTTTATTTAAATTGTGAGTCTTAATCTAAATGTTATAACATAAAATATCCAAAAGCACATCTTCCTTCAGGTTTTCTTGGGCTGGTGTGGTTAGTGGTGAATGATAGTTATTCAATCTGCTGTGTGAAAGACTAATTCCTTTGCACCCCTGAAGGTTAATGTTTTATTCAGCAACGCTACATGATGTTAGCAGAGGTGGTCTTTGTAAGTAAAAAAAAAACATCACCCCTATTGATTTTCCTCACTGAGCTGTCAGTCAGGTTTTTTCTTTTCAAAAGGACACGAGGAGGAAGAGGAGCTGTGGTTATTAAAGTTTGTTAAATGTGTGTCACAGGTCAGTGTCAGGAAGTTTATGAGCAAGGACGAGTGTGTAACGTGATTAATCAATGAATGAATAAGACGCAGCTACGATATCATATTACAGATCACACAGACATCTCCGTCTCATTAAGCACGGACACATTTAAAGACGTATTTTAGTTGGGGGTTGTAGGAGGAGATGACACTGGGAGTTGGGAATCCTAGAAGCCTCTATCCTCTAAGGTGAAAATATTTATGTCTGCAGGGACATATGGTTGCATTTTCTGTGTCGTCCACACTTGTGCTAATATCTGTGCGCACATGCAGGATTATCCATGAAGATGGCTTTTCTGGGGATGACGTGAAGCAGTATAAGCCTGTGGTCTACAGCAACACCATCCAGAGCTTGGCAGCTATCCTCCGAGCCATGGATTCACTGGGCATTGAGTTTGGAGACAAAGATAGAAAAGTCAGTCACCTCAAGGCCTAATAATTCCATTGTTTTCAGCTAAACTACTCCCTCATTCATGGTTTTAAAACCAATTCCCTTGATGGTGTGACATACTCTGTGCAGGCGGATGCTAAGCTGGTTTGTGATGTGGTCAGTCGTATGGAGGATACAGAGCCTTACTCTGCAGAGCTCCTCACTGCTATGAAGCGTGTCTGGGCTGACGCCGGGACTCAGGAGTGCTTCAACCGAGCTCGGGAATACCAGCTCAACGACTCTGCCAAATAGTGAGTCAGACTACTTGTGTGAAAGAGTGCAACCAGGAGAGTATAAATCTTCCAATCCACATTCTTCCTGCTCTTGCTTCCTGTTGTCTTCAGCTACCTGGACAGTTTAGACCGAATCGGAGCAGCAGACTACCAGCCCACAGAGCAGGACATCCTGAGAACCCGAGTGAAGACCACTGGCATTGTTGAAACTCACTTCACTTTCAAAAACCTCCACTTCAGGTGAGCTGAGATGTTGTAGCTAGACGTTCTGTCTGGCATTTTGCCTGGAATTAGGTTAAAGGATGAAACTCCATATCTGAGGTAACTTCTTGCACTCTTCTTCTAGGCTGTTTGATGTGGGAGGTCAGAGGTCAGAGAGGAAGAAGTGGATCCACTGCTTTGAAGATGTGACAGCTATTATCTTCTGTGTTGCTCTGAGTGGCTACGACCAGGTGCTCCATGAAGATGAAACAACTGTAAGTGTTTAACACAGACTCAGTCCCTCTGGTGTACGGTTCAGGGTTGAGCTCCCATCAATAAGTCTGTGCTGAGGCCAATATTTGCAATAAAGATTCTCAGTTTAGGACAAATCACTTCCTTAAACCTTCACACAAGAAAAAGAGCAGCATAAGGGCTGCAATAAATAGGAAATTTCATCATGGATCAATCTTGCAATTATTTTCATAATAAATTGACGAAAGTTTTTGTCTATAAACAGAAGGGGCGTATTTCAAAAATGTTCATCCCAATTCCCTTTAGGAAAAGAAGAATGAAATGAAAGAAGAACGTTATTAGGGAAAATTTATTCTTGCACACTCGAGGACATTTTTGCCCTTCGTTTAGTCTTCCAGACAGAAAAGAAAGCCTAATTTGTGACTCCTGGCATCAATTGTGTACCTCTTGTAACTGTCAATCACTTAGACTCACAGAGACTTTACCGTGACAAAGAATTTGAAATAATAAATAGCCATCAGGCTGAGCTTCCTGTCAGTGAGAGTAATTTAAGGGCTAAAAAAGTCAAACATGTTTAAGAACTAAATTTTGCATAAGATTATGCAAGGAATAGTTTTTCCTTTTCCATCATAAATGACAAAAAAAAAATCCTTACATATTCAAGAGTCTGGAACTTGATAGTGACTGACATTTTTGCTTTGAGAAGGACAGTTCAACTATCAACAGATGGCAATCCATTTTCTTATGGTCGACTTGTCATTGTGTCTTTAAATCACATCTTAGAGAACTTTTGGAGGTCATTCTGTATCGATGTCAAAAAGAGAATAAAACGTCAACATCAGGGAGATGAAAACTTGTATTTCAGAGGAAGTTTATTCTCACGGTAACACTCATTGTTTTACTCTTCGTGTAGAACCGCATGCATGAGTCGCTCATGCTCTTTGACTCCATCTGTAACAACAAGTTCTTTATCGACACCTCGATCATCCTCTTCCTTAACAAGAAGGATCTGTTTGCTGAGAAGATCAAGAAGTCGCCGCTAACCATTTGTTTTCCAGAATATACAGGTGAGTGTCTGTTTTTGGGTTCTTTAGCTGAGCTGTTTCACCAGCCGAGCGACTGATCCTTTCCCGTCCTCTGTTTCAGGTGCTAATACTTACGACGATGCTACTGCCTATATTCAGGTTCAGTTCGAGAGTAAGAACCGTTCTCCTAATAAGGAGATCTACTGTCACCTGACCTGTGCCACAGACACGGGAAACATCCAGGTAGTGTTTGATGCTGTCACTGACATCATTATTGCAAACAACCTTAGAGGGTGTGGCTTATACTGAGGCCCGACCAAGCACAGAGGTTGTCATGGAGAGTACGAGGTGTTAATAATGATAATTTTCATGATACTTAAACACATAAATATGTAATTCTACACGTCCAAATGGACCCAAAGAGCTGCCGTCAGACATCACACTGGATTATTGTCATGATATGTTCCCTTCCTCATCTTATGATTTCAATACACAACCCCAGTTTTGTCTTATAAAAGTGTGTTTTTGAGCTGAATGTTTCATGACTGTGTCAACAACTGGGGAGGTCAGGAGCAGCGGCACCAGAGGTGTATTCAGCTGGTGACTTCTTTTACAAAACTCTAAAAAAAAAAAACCCTACTTAGAAATACAATGCAAGGAGTGCAAAAATCCCCTCTACACAATGTTGAATACAGTTCCATTCTTCCATTTTCATGAGCAAGTTTTTCAGGCGTTTATCAGAGCTGAATATGGCCTCTGGTGCTCCGTCTAAAGAGCTGCTGTGTGTGTGTGTGTGTGTGTGTGTGTGTGAGACAGTGGCGATGATCATGTCAGGGAGATGCTGTACTCGTGGCTGAGGGTTATGGTTGATAAGAAGGAGGCTATTTTAACTTTCAGAAGGGACAAAGCTCTCCTCTCCTTCAGATCCACACATGACTGAGTAGCCCACAGGTCTGTTCCACTTGTTTTCTCTTGTACTTCAAAACATAATGAAAGAGAGTATTCTTCTGTTTAGAGTGGCTGTCTGTTGCCATTGTCCTCCTGTAGTGTGAGGAAATGCCTATCAGCCAATGATATCTCAAAACAAAACAAACAACAACAAAACAACTTAAAAAATCATGTCATATCGGTGCCAACCATCTGAGAACAGATGATTAGGATCAGAGATCATAGCTCATGATATCAACTAATTTTATTTCAACAGATATATTATCATCGAATGATTTATTTATTTAAGCCTCATGCCCTACACGTCACCTCCTACCTCCTGAAATCCCGTGCCACTTTATTTATCTCCTGTCATAAAATAACTGGGGTAAACCGATACCCGCCTGCAGTTCAGAGGGGAGAAAGCAGCCCTCCAATGACATCATGTTCTCTGTGTGGTGCTTTACCCTTCAATGTGAATCTGTTTAGAAATAGAAGACTGCACGAGGAGAACAATATCATTTGAGGCAGCCTGTCTCTGGGGAATCAGGGTTGGATTTTTTTTTTTTTTTTAAACAGGAAACCATTACTCCCCCCTCCCCTTCCCCTTATCTGTCATATTTCTCTTCTCACAGAGAAAAAAGTACAGCTCTCCATTTTCACCTGTGCACCAAGAAATTCATCATCTCTCTCCTGTATACCCATCACATATCAGCCCCTCTATCCTATCCATTTTCACCTTAAAAGCACCGTACTGTATATATATATATTATGATTATACCAGATTTTTTTTTTTTACTGTGAATGTTTTTGTGCTGCACCCCATCCTATTCGGTAGTTTATTGGTTGCTCTCATGTGGAATGTTTGTGCTGAGCCAATCGAATGTTGTGTTTACATTAAAGCCACACTTTTCCTAACTATTCCTGTGTCCCTGGTCTGAGTTTGACTACAAAGGTGAGCGGCTGCTCCGTCACACAAACATTGACCTGCTTTTACTTATGCAGGGAATTAAGGATAAACAGGGGGAAATTAGTCTGTACATTATGGAAATGGAACACTATTTAATGCTTCATTGCCTGGTGTGTTTAGAAATATGTGTAAAAGATTGGGAACAGGCCACTGTTGGAAACGTTATTATATCAGGTTAAACGTGAAAACTCTAACGGATGGCAGGATCAGAAGCGTGGCACACAGCCTCTCAATTTATTAGGTTAAAAGTGTTCCATCATCAGAGACAAGGAGCTATTCCTATTTTGAATGACTAGGCTGGATCAGCTGTCTGACCTGCTTCTGTCAGTTTAATGGGTGTGACTTTCATTACTGCTCTGGTTCACCGACAGCCCCACAGCTCCTCTCTTCGGTCCCTGTGTCCTCGTTTCTCACAGACAGTTACAGGTTAAAAGGTTGGAACTCACACTATGGCACAATTACAGATTTAAACTTTTTAATTACACGTTAAAGATTATTCTCAGGTTTACAAGATCATTCATATCAAACAGATCCACCACACATAGCTGCAAACTCCACCTATGAACACTCGGCCCTTTGCAGAATCGGCAGGAGTTGAGTCTGAAGAGTCACCTGATATCTCCAAATCATTTGCCTGCGTCTTTGTAACGTCCATTTACACAAGCATGGATTGGAGAACCCTTCACACCGTGCGTACTGCTGTGCAAACTCTGATATCCAGCAGTTCACCAGTTAAAGCCGTAGCCTCTTGATATCTTCACTTCTGAAGTCGACACGCAACGCCAGAACCTGACGCACCTCTGCCGGGGTCAGACGCCACGTCAAGGGGCCAGAGTTTGGCCCCCAGTAATCCAAGATCTCAGTCACCTGCAGGCCAGACAAGCACAGGTACAAGTGAGTACAAGAGGTGGAAGAACTACTATAAATGATATCATTACCCCAAAAACTGTTGCTAGGAGTATTATACAATTACATAGTAAAGTCATCTTACATTGGTGTGTAATTTTGGTAGCTGGAGCAAGCTGGAGGTGATACAATGCAATATTATGTTGTTTGGCGAATTCTTCTACAAAACTGCATTAAAGCTCTAAGATTGTGTGTTTTCTATTAAGAAATACAAACTTTCCCATTGAAGTTGGATTATAAAGTAGCATTAAATGGATGTGGATCGTGTGTGTGTGTGTGTGTGTGTGTGTGTGTAACAGTTTATAAATTACCCGCTCAAGGTTGAGGATAGTGGCCATTTGTGTGAGCCGAGCAAACTTATCCCGAATGGTCCAGGTGGTCACTGTGGTCAGATACGCCACAAGAGATCGCAGCTCTTTATCAAACTGGAGCCCTCCCAGCTATGACAAAAACATTAGCATGGTTAAAAGCAGTGAATCCATTTTGAGCAGGTGCATTCTCAACTGTAAATGCTGTCACAGTTTTACGAGGATTGTTTCTCTGTTCATTCTATCAGGAAACACACAGCTCAGATAGGGAGATGCTGCCACACCAGAAGCCCTCTCCCAGGGGCTTTTCTGGACTCATCAATAAATTATTACTTGAGGCTTTTCATCACGTGTGTGTCAGTGGTGTGATGTGATGGGAAGTGACGCACAAGGTGCTGGCTGCCACCCTGTGGCTGAGTCCGGTGCCTCACCCTGCTGAATGAGCATTTGAGGGCCGTCTTTTCCATCTCGATAGAGATCAAGCTGGTCATGAGGCTGGTCAGCGTGTCGTAGATGACAGGAGAGAGGGCTGTCTGGAGACCACATAGCGAAGTTTATTGAGAGGCTGACATAAAAGGTCAAGGAAGGAGGTCATCATATTAATAATACAGATACCTTGAACTCTGCCATAAGCTGCTCCACATTGACAATGAGCTGCTGCACCCAGGGGTCGTTGGCTTCGTAATCATTGAATTCCTCCTGTGAGGAGCACCAGCAGTTATATGTTATGATGTATGACAAGTATCATGTGAGGTGCAGGTTTTGGGTGATCCTGTAACATTACCTCCTCTATGTTGTGTGAGATGGACAGGAAACTGCTGATCCAGGGTTTGACCTGAGGCTTGATGGCTGTTGTGTTTAACTCAGTCAGACCCTCCTGCGAAACGAAGTAATAATGTATAACAGTCAGTCAACAACAAATTAAAGACTCAATATGAAAAACAGGATTTTTTCTTGTCCAAAAATAAATAGGTTAACCTCTCTCTATTGCACAGAAATGCTGACGGAAAAAAACAAAGCTGGATTGGACAAATGTACACCTACAGATACTGTATGTTAACCCTTTGGAACAGAGACTCGCCCATCATTGCCACCATTCTGAACAGAGTGTCTACTGTGTGTTTGTGCCTCCAACCTGTAAAAGATCCTTGAACTTGGTGGATGTGTTGACAAGGTCAGACAAACAGCTTTCAATTTTGGCCTGATCCCCAGCTCCAGCCCCCTGACTGAACAACTTGGAGCAGTCATTCTGAGGAAAAGAAACAGACATTTACCAGCAGTAAGTTTAAGCATAAAACAACACAACGGTATGGATAGAAGAAGAATGCAGAGGAAGACGTTGTGAAACGTACCTCAAGGTTCCTCTTCAGAGTGGTGATATTCTCACTGCACACCTCCACATTATTCAGCGTCACCTGAAATCAAACTGATTTATTTAAATGGAGACAGTGCACATCGATGAACATTTAGAATCATGATGTAAATGTGCCAGATTCATCCACCAGGATGAACCTCATCAGGAGTGTGAATGATTCTTACAGCCTGTGTGAATGAGTGAAAGTGACTACTTTCTTATACCAGCTTCTATGAAGTGAATCAATCATGAGTCAAGACACAAACTTGATTGGTCAAGATGTTATTAGATCCTTGCACACAACTGTTGTATGTTGAAGCAGCGCTCATCCCCTGGGACTTTACTACAACATCTGTTTATGACCTCTTTGACCAATGAAATGACTAAATGATAAGTTACTGTTTGTTCATTGGAAAACTCAATCAACCCTACTGTTTTTATTTTTTTATTTTTATTTTTTTATTTTATTCACCAAATTCTGGTGAATCCTTAATTACTATATTATCTTTAAAATTAAGGATTCGTTTTCTTGAGGATTTCTATCTTTGAGGAATACAACCAAAAAATGCTGCATGTACAAAAATAAGGTTCCAGACAGTGAGGTGGGAATGTATATAGGTGTGTATGTGAATATGTGTGTATGCGGGTGTGTGTGTGTGTGTGTTTCTCCTCCATCTCACCAGAAAAGCAGCCTTTGCGTTTTCAGTACTCTCAATGCCCAGTGTGTTGAACTTGCCCTGCTGTAGGCTGCTCTGCATCATGCTGACTGCACTGCTGACGCCACGCTGGATGTCCTGAAGCGTGGTAGCAGGGAAGCCCTGCCGCAGCTTGTTACAAAGCACCTCCCTAGCAGGTGGAGAGAGAGAGGAAGGGCATGAAAGAGGAGAAGCGAAGTTTCAAATTTGAAGTGGAAGGTGGATGAGTCAGCACCTGAAGTCAGTCTCCAGCAGAGAGTTGGCATGGTTGATCATGGCACACAAGCAGTCGATGCTGGAGCTGGATAAAGCTCGACTGATACATTTCTTCACAATGTAGAAACAGTCATCCACCATGCTGGAGGTCAGCTGACCCTTTTCATATGTATCCATGGTAACAGCCTGTGAAGAAAAGGTTGTAAACTATCATTAAAATGCTAAATGAATATAATTACTACACTATACAACTTATTCTTGGCCTTGGGAACTGTAGTTTGCAGTACTTTTTTCAACCAAAACTCACTGTAATTACATGAGAGAAGAGAATTTCACAACTCTAGACAAGCCCCAAAACACATGCAGTAATAATATACGATATCTACACATGCTGGAGCATAACAGGGAGGACTTTCTTTTAGCCTTTATAACTATAGTTTACAACGGATACTGGTTGATATATATCAATGTTGATATCTGAATAAAAAACTGTTATTATGACATGGGTTGTATGTGTTCACATTCACGCAGGTAAAGATTTGAAAAAATAACCTTTATCTTTACTTTCAAAACATTTGGAAACATCCACAAATCCAATATTTATTACTCTTTCCTCATCACTGATGATGGATGGACTGATACATTGAAACAAATGAGCAATATTAAGATAAGCTGATGTACTAATGATTTTGTTTAGCCTTGAAGAATAAAAATACTTCATAAATGTGGGTACTTCACCTTGTTGACGGACTCCCTCATGTAATACTCCTCCATGGGAATGTAGTAACCGATGAGCTCCTGCATGGTCCTGCTCAGCAAGCAATGTTTCAGCAGCTTCTCCACATTCTGCTGATGCTCTGGAAGGTAGGAAAAGGTCAACTCAACTCAATTTTTTTTTACTCAAAATGAAATGCACAATTGTAACAGTGGACCCATGAAATAACCTTTTAAATCTATTTATAAAACAAGTAAATGCAGCTGCAAAACAGTGACTGGTGTAAAATATGTGTTTCTATGTGCTCTTGTATATCTACCCTGGGTGATGCTCTGCGCATCCCCAACTTCGAAGTCGGCCATCATACGGCGACGTAAAAAGCGCAGATAGAGCTCTGCCCTTGAGTTCATCAAGGTGACTTCTGTCAAAACAGGGTCCAACTCCCTGTTCATGGAAACAATAAGTTTAAAAAAACGAACAGACACAAACACAGATATCCCGTAAAATGCAAGAGACAAACACTGAAACCTGGGCTCCATTCTCTCCCCCGGGACGCTCTTTATCATGCTGCTCTGGACAATCTGAAACTACAGTAGCACTTCAGGTCACAGTGGGTGCAGGTGAGTATTTGGTGAAAACAACCATGTCATGTTGTTGATATTCCATTCACACCTTGCTGTGGTATGCTCTCTGCTGGATGAACTTGTCAACTATCTTGTGAGCCTGTTGGTCACACTCCTGCTGCAGGTGAGTGATGAGTGTGTACAGATGACCTGGACCGTAGTAAGTCTCTACAATAGGCTGGTGAGTCTCAACAACACGAGCAATCCCTGTAAAACATGCACAATTATTATTCAATCCAGAGCAAGAAGGGAAGAGACACACACACACACACACACACACACACACACACACACACACACACACACACACACACACACACACACACAATTTCAGCACTGTCATCTCACCTTCTAGTAAAAGTATCAAAGTATCTGCAAATATGAGAGCTGCTCTTTTCTCGCCCAGGTCTCCTCCCGTAGCTAAAAGCAAGTTCTCTTCAGCTTTGGAAGCAAGCTGGTGAGTGTGTGTGAAGTAGACAGACGTGATCAGAAGAGATATAATACAAATCATAGATAATTAATTTCATTTCTATAAAAAAAAAGAAATCAACCAACAACTCTAGCAAATCAAAACTCAAGATGTACTTACCAAAGAGAGGATATTTAATTCATACATCACATGAACACTCTTCTGTTGATCAACATACAACTAGAAAGCACCCAGACAGCACATGCTAACAACCTGAGATGATCTGACTGGCTACTGACCTGACTGCAGAGATACTGTCCAAAGCGCGAGAGACCCTGCTGGTGGAGGCCCAACAGAGGGAAGATCTTGAAAAACCTCTCCACCTGTGCTAGGTCCACAGCTGCTACAGCTTCATCCAGCTTCTCAGCAACGATGACCTTCAGTTTCTGCTCTGCCTCCTGCAGCATCACCAGACTGGCATCCACAGTGCTGCCTGTGCACACATTTGATTTTCATTAATCTGCTTATTGATATAGTGCTGTATTTAAGCATTTTAGTTGCATTTCCTTTTATAAATGTTCTATTTTTATGTATTCCTTAGTCTATACATTTTCAATTCATCTTTTATCTTTCTATAACATACCACCTTTAGCTGTATTTTGTAAAACAGTTGCAACTCAAAGTTCATTATTCCCAATATCATTATTGCTATTATTATGAGGACTGACCCTGCTACCATTTCTAACAGTAAGAAACATAATGAAGTACCCTCTGGCTCAGGCCCTAAAAAAATATGATATGATCAGAGTCTCATACTTTCTTCTCCCTGCCTGCTCAGCTCAATCACTGACTGGTCCAGAGAGAGGTAGCGATGGATGTGAGCAGCAGCCTGTTCATAGTCTTCGTTACGTAGAGCTGTCTGCACGCCATCCGTGCAGAACTTCAGATCAAGAATATCATCAGCACGCTGGATCACGTTATACAGACGTGTCTAGCAAAACAGAACGACAGAATATGAGCGGTGCAAGAATTGCTATTAAATCACCAGAGTACAATCAAAATATCAGAGGCAATGAAAGCAAATATTTTAAAGTTGCAGAATATGGAGGGTGTTGCAGCTTTTGACAGTAATGTTAAAAAAAAAAAACCTAAAATGTACTAGAATATACTTTGTAGTCTAGGGAGAGTGAGAGAGAGTGTGTGTGGGTGTATATATATACCTTTGCCAGGTCCAGCTGTCTAACTTTACGGCTGACGTTCTCTGCCAGGCTGCAGGTAAAAGCGATCATGCCTGATAGCTGACTGGCATCTCCTCCGATCAACTGTAGATTTGGCCTGAAAAGCAATGGCAGAGCGTGTCACAGCCGCTAAGAGTCGCTGTAGCTCAAATCAGTGATCACCAGGTGCCAACTGTACCCCATCCTCTGGAGCGCCAGCATCTTTGTGTGAATGGCTCCCTCCTGCCCCACCAGCCTGTCCAGCTCAGCTTCCACTTCGCTCTGAAACATCAAACAAAAACATAAAATGAGTGACAAAAATTAAGAGGGTTGCAGGGACTCTGAAAAATGAAACATAAGAGTGTTATCTGAGAAGGACACTGAGCAAGGCAAAAACACAAAATGAATAAATTAATAAAAAAAATGCATAAAAAAGAACTGGTTCTTATTTACTTTCAAGTTCTGATGCTCTATCCATTTGCTGCTGTTACATCTGGAATTTCCACATTTGTAGGACTATTGAGGGATTACCTTATTTAAAAACCACAAATGGAGTTATACATTTAGAGGCCAGTTCTGTATAACAATGCTTAAAAAATAAATAAAGAATAGAAAAGTTGTATTTAAACACAAGATGAATCGAATGGTTGCAAAAGGGTATACCCACTTTAATACCAATACATCAGTTACAAGTATATTTATAATATACAAGAGGAATCACTAAAAACCAACTGGATGACAAATAAGATCTTAAGAAACAGGTACGAGTAACTTTATGGGGTCCAAATAAGGGTGTTTAAAGCCAAGATTTCACTTTTGTGCGCCCAAATAATCCAGGTGCTAGTTATTAAGGTATGCTAGGTTAGCATTTCCTCGTAAATGACAACAGTAACAAGTCCTGACACGGTTGTTATGAAGCAGTAATATCATTAACTGCGTGGTTTGATTCAGGTATTGACTGCAATGTTTGGGGACGCCGACGTCCCGGAAGTTTACTCGCATTGATGACGACGGTGACAGTACACGTCAAAGGGAATGCTCTTCTAATGACATTCACAGTCGTTTCTACGAACCTCCTCAGCACAGAGCTGCTGATAGACTCTCTCCAGGTCCTCCAGCTCCGTCAGTGCTGAGATGGCCTCCATGGTCACCGAGGACAAAGTGCCGGAGTCGCATCTTTTGGCTGTGACGGGTCCACTGTCGGCCATCTTTCTCCTGGAAGCTGCTCTCAGGCTACATCGGGAAAAATTTCCCCTGGGTTCTGACTGTCAGTTTAAATTTATTATCAGGATGGCGTCCGCTAAAGCTCGCCGCCTCTCGTTTTAAAGCTGTCCGTCGTAATAACCCAAATACAGCTTGTAACACTACCTTATGATCAATGCGATCCATTAAGACGCATTGCTGTTTTTTTTTTGTTTTATTTGGCTATCATGTATACACAAAACTTGCCTGTAAACCAAACGCAGGGCATTTACGTTCCATTTTCTGCGCATGCGTTATGTGACCATGCCAGGGAGGGTAGCCTTTAATTTCCTAAGGACAGAATGTATGTATATATATATATATATATATATATATATATATATATATATAACTGAAATTGCAAAAAAAAACACCAACAAGGATTAGGGATTCATTTATAAATGAATTTTATTAGAAATTCACATTTTCATGTCCTCAGTGTTTGAGTTGGTGCCAAATGGTTGAGCATCGTCATCATCACCCAAACCCTCAGTCTTATTGAGGAATAGATAGCTTGTCATAGGAACAAGAGGCTGAATGTCCTCTGGAAAATAGGAGTTCTTCTTTTTCCTGCTCGAACTCTTCCCATTTCTTCTGCAGCTCTGCCCGTTCTATCTTCAGCTCTTCTCTCTGTCGACTCAAGTCTTCAGCTTCCTCCTGCTGTGCTTTCCTCAGTATCTCTATTTTCTCCTTCTCTGCAGCTGCCTCTTGGGCGTTTACTGCACGCAGCCTCTCAACTAGCTCCCTCTGATGCTCCAGAGCTTGCGCCTCCTCCCTCTGTGCTCTCCTCAAAGCTTCAATCAACTCCCTCTCCCTCCTAAAAACACGCCTCTCTCCTCCAGATGCTGCATCTGCAAGATGGAGGAAACAGAAGGCTGCAAATTTAGTCAACATCTTTGACAGTGCAAAACTCCATCATGAAAAACAAATTATAATCCACCTTCCATTACGTAATGTTGGTTGCTGAGTTACCCAGTTGCTTTCAATAGATTCTGTATTGATAACAGTATAATGGCATAATATATTTTATAACATAAAATTCAAAATTAAATATTACACTTATTTTCATATATTCTCCAGCTAAAATATGAAAGGAAATATATTGTGTAACCTTGTCAGGGTTGTATTCTGAAACTGCAGGAATGAGGATGTAAATCTTGCTGATATTTTTATCCAGGTCAATATTTCCATATGACCAGAGCTGGGTATGAAAACTACAGCCATAAACAAAAACACATACGTTGCTGGAGTTTTGACCTTTGAGTATTTTTTCTTCCTCCGTGTACACCGGTAGTAGATATTTCTAGGAGGGAAAGCCGGAACAGCAAAAGAGCTCAGTCTAGGTGCTGAAGCTGTTGGGTCACATGTCACTCCCCTAAACTGAGGTACACCGGCCAGGAATCCCAATAAATTCACACACTGGCTTGATGCGTTTAGTGTCACTGGGTCTTTTGGAGACTTTCTTACTTGACTGGTGGCTTAGATAGAGTTGGTTAATCGTCAAATCTCTAGAAGCTCACCTGAAAACTCTCTCTGCTCTGTAATCCCAATCATGGGTGCAGGGGCACTATTAGCAGTTACTGTCTTCTGCTGAGACATCTCCGGGTGTCTCTTTAACATATGTCGATGGAGGTTGCCGGTGCTGCCATTGTAACACTGCAACTTCTTCTGGCAAATACGACAACGAGCAGCAGCCAAAGTATCTAAGTACTCAAAGTGTCTCCAAATTGAACTCCTGGGAGTCCGTCTGAGCTTCGATGGGAGGTGAGCGCTGGCCTCTTCTTCTGTTCCTTGTCCTACTGAACCTCCTTTTGCGGTTTCTATGACGCCATTATTAGCAGAATCTACATCAGCGTCATTCGTGATGATGATATAAGGGTTTTCCTCCGGCTCCTCTGAAAAAGAACACAATGTTTAGTTATTTTGAGTTCAGTCTTTTGTTTATTCAATGATATAGATTTTTCTTCTTTTGTCCAATGAAATGGGTTTTGAAGGATTTAAAAAAAAAATAGGTTTCACTAAATTAAAATGGCTTAGAGAAGCCCACCTGACAGCTCTCTTTGTTCTGTCACTCCAACATTCACTGATGCTCTAGATGTGTCAGCACTTGAGCCTGGAGTTGAGATGGATGGCGGGGGCTTCTGTACATCACCAGCTCGCCGTGACACCCCTGGGTGTCTCTTTAACATGTGCCGATGCAGGTTGCTTGTGCTGCCATCAAAGAACTGCAACTCCTTCTTGCAAATCCGACAACGAGCTGAACTCTCCAAGCGCTCAAAGTATTTCCAAATCAAACTTCTTGGGTTCCGTCTAGATTTTGGAGGGTGGTGACCACTGGCGTCCTCTGTTTCTTGTTCTACTGGGCCTCCTTCTGCAGATCCCAGGATGTTATTAATTTCTGAGTTAAAGTCAGCTTCATTCACCGCAGGGTTGGCGTAAGAGTCTCCTTCCTCCAACACCACTTCCACTTGCAAAGAACAATACAATATTTTAGCTAAAGACACTCGTTTTCATGATTGATACATTTATTTTTATCCAGTTGCTGTATTTTATTGTTTAACATATCAGAAAACAGTAAAAACTGATATCTGCAAATATGCAAGTCCAGGCACTGACTGAATATCACATGACCTAACTTAATGGTGACCCTGCTCCCTCCCAGTTAGCCCAGTTCCCTTCCACTAACATTACAAACAGAAAAACGAACTCTTCCTCACCTCTCTAAAACAGGAGTCTACAGTGGAAATTGTGTTGTAGTGTAGAAATAATACCTGGTATTGATTTGCTCACATGACAAGGAAGCCATAAAAAAACCCAACAAATATTCCATTAAAAATATTGATTTAAGATTTAAAAAGAGTGGTGTATAACTTAATGGGTGACGTTATGATATCTAGTACATGATGTGTAAGCAATTTTTTGAAAAAAAGGCATTTATATTTTCTTAAATAAATTCATCCCAAATCCACATTTAAAATGAGTGTGCCACGTAGGACCAATGAATGAATGAATTTTTAATCATAGTTTTCCAGTAATATGTGTAAGTCAGCAGGTACTGAAAATAATCATGACTTTATGGCTATTCAAACATTCATTTAATGATGCTCCCTTGGTGAAACGACTACGGTTCGGAGCAAGTGTTGGGAGTATCGTTGACCTCCCTCTTCACTTCCAAAACCGGGTAAAGCAGCTGAACCCGAGCTACATCACCAAGGTCCCTCATTCGCTGTCAAAGTTGATGGACAGAAGATACACGTCGCCATACCTGAGCAGAACTGACTGTCGTCTGCCTCCGTGAGTTGCTGTCCATTGCTGGGGAGAGTTCGAGGTCTCCGCCTTTCATTCTTCTTGGTGAAGCCCACCTCAGCGGGATGCTTGGTGCGCAGATGCCTCAGCATCGCCGTCGTGGTCCCCTTCCCGTGTTTACTCAGGAAGATTTTACACAGCAGGCACTGGCGCGAGTCTGGGCCGGTTGCTTTAAAAAACCGCCAAACGACACTTCTTTTGCGGGTCATGTTCATACCGCTATAGTCGTTTAATAGATGCGTCCGGGAGCAACTTATGCTGAACTAGACACAAAATGACATTGAGTTGTATTTGTAACAGAATATAGGACGCTCAACCAGGAAGCGTCAGCCGAGCTAGATGGAGCGCTTTCTTCTTCTCCTTCTGTTTAGAGGTTGTAATACCATCGGACGTATCCATACCGCCACCTACCGTGCCGGAGTATGTAGATCAAGTCTGTAAAAATAAAAAAGTATAAATCACAAACTACTGATGCTCACTGATAATTTACCTTTAACACTTGCAGTCTTTCCACATTCATTTTCTGGAAAAAAACTTGTGAGTCATGAGACAGTCGTTATTGCACGAAGCGAACCATTTAAATTCCAGGGTCGACAATAAAAGATTATTGTAATTAACATGAAAAACAACAGTACCTTATGAAAGGGAGGATTACATTTGCAATGTTATGTGTATACTGGGTAAATGTACATATCAGTAGGAGTACATGAGAAAGAGCTAATGTTAGTGGTAAGGGTGTTAAGTCAGCCTTCAGGTGTCAAATACAGAAAAACATAAAATTAGCATCTGCATGCTAAAACTAACTAAATACAAATACATGCTAATGCTAAAGATCAGGGTATGGGGATATAAGCCAAATGTCCAAAAATATAAAAAATAACATCAGGAGAAGAATACTCATGCTAACACTTGCCAATGCTAAAGCTGAGGGTGCAGCTCAATGAGCTAGTAGCAGTTACTACACTTCTTTCCACGCAGTGTCACACACAGACACACGAGGGCAGTAAGCTCTTCAACAGGGGCTCTTGTTCTTAAAACCATGACTCCTAACAAATCCATTTTGAACCTTAGGCACACTGAGATCCCTCTGACTGTGGATTGGATTGAGATCAAATGTAAACACACACACACGTTTATGTATATATACGCTGTATATATACTGTATATTGTGACTGTGTCATAGCGGTTATGTGTGTGAGAGATGCTGCCAAACAGTGTTTTGTTGTACATCTGTATATAATAACAGTAAAGCTTGTTAAATCTTAAAATGATGACACAGAGGTTTGGTAACTTAATAGAATCCAGCAGAAAAATGTCCCAGGAGTCATTGGGAAAGCTGGAGGTCTCATCTGGTCCTTCCTGTTACCAAGAGGCCATGAGCTTTAAAGTGTTATTAACACTTTTCTTGTAATTACCATTTTATTATCAAATGGAACAAACCAAACAATCTGAAACAATGTCCAAGCATTGACCAGTTTAAAAACAAATAAACAATTTTTGTTGTTGTTGCAAGATACAGGTAAGAGGAGACACAAGGTTTGTGTATGTATGGACTAATATGTATGAGGTGTGTTTATATCTTTTATTTACATACATTTTGTACTTTTGTACTGAAATTAAGGATACACAAATTATTTTCTGTTTCAAGCATGCTAATGATGATCCATGCATTTTTTTTAAATTTTACTTTATTTTTTGGGTGGTTTTGTATTCTTATTTACCTTTACTTAAATATTAAATATTATTTTTTTTCTTTGATTTCACTCCTGAATTCAAACCAAGATCTCAATCAAGAAGAGCGTGACAAACACAAAGCTTTACAAAATAATGTCGCTGCCAGCAGGCTTCCTTCTTGACACTGAACAGGTGCACTGCGCAAAAATGTTCAGAGTCGTATCCAACAAGGTCGGTCTGTCTGTAATTCCTCTGCGACGCTTCCATATACGGCAGATGTGCCAAGATGAGAGAGGCAACTTTAGGATATTGGAGAGTAAATATTTAGAGGGACACGCAGCTATTTGAGTCCATGGTTAGTCAAACACAACTCTTTTCACATGAGATTACAGACATCTGGCAAGTACAGGCAAGGTTGTTCTAAATTTATTCCAGGTCAACTTGATGTTCATGTGTCATAACTCTGAAGTTCAGTAATAAACAACACACACTAACAAATACCTTCGTGTTTTCAGTTGTGAGATCCCTGTTTATCAGCGAGTTTATTCCAGAGAACAGAGATCTGGATTTTATTCGAGGAACAGATGTTTGGATTATTTGTGACACCTTTGGCTAATTTAATATCTAAAAGTTACTTAAATTGGAATAGACTTCTTCCAGGAGGTGAGACCTGCACTCAGAGTCTTCAACTGTAGAATCAAGAAGCACGTTTTTGTATTACTACCAGTTTTTCAGGGTGTCCTGGTCCACATGACTGTTGATGATGATGATGATGATGGTTACAGCGTGTTTGGGAAAACATATTAGCCGAAGTTAAGAGAATAAAAAGCTCCTTGGTTGGTCTTTTGCTTTGTCCCATCCATTTGTCACAGATCCCGAGGACTGTCAGCTGTGAAGCCGTGCTTGCCCACTATTGTTGTTATACATCACTTCATTGTGCAGAATACATGAAAACATTCTGTTCGGGGTCATTTTCTTTCTTTCTTTCTGATACTTGGAAAGCAGGAAAAACAGTAAATTCCCTCCCAAAGTACATGTAATACTGTATACTGAACCACAACACAAACATTTAGACTGCTCTTCGTCAATCAAATATTCCGTCGTCTCTATTCATCCATCAACTTCGGGAAGAACAACTTTTGTTTGGGCCACAGAAACTACATTCTAAATGCAGTTTCAGCTACATTTCAGTTTCAGCACAAATACTTCCCGAGACTGAAATCCTAAGAACATTTGGTCCACAGATGAACTCGATTGTGACTGATATAAAACCAGTGACAAACAAGCAAACAAACAGGTATGATAATGTAATAAAATCAATTGTAATTTAGTCAGCTCATCCTTTTTAAACCTTTGAGAGTGCTAAATTTTAAGCTGCACATCTAAAATAAAGCTAAACCTAAAATAGCCAACAGAAGAAACAACTCTATCTTCACTTGACAGGGACAGAAGTAACAGACACAAAATGAATACATCTGTATTTATTAAAGGAAAAATCTGTCAGTCAGATGAATGGTACAGTTAAGAGATAAACACTACAGCTTTAACAGAAATTCACAGGCTGACCGCACCAACACTGGACAGATAAAACACGAGGACTCAATCTCCACACCAAAACAAATAAATACAAAATAAAAACTTCCTTAAACAGAGTGAAACCGCGGAGCAGTGAGCTGGCTGGAACTAGAATAGCACTGCTTTTTAAATAATGTGGCATAATATTAAACATCAGTGCAAAAAACAAAGCAAGGTAAATTAAAATGTGGTGGAATGTCTCAATAGTGGCGGTCATGATGCAGTCAAATGGGATGTGTGTTATGAAACACTTGATGTAAACTCGGCTCACTGTGACTTGTAAAGCACTGTTGGGTTAGCGTGAGGTAAGCGTGCAAGTGTCCTAATATTTAGATCCTGAGAGGGTCGTGGGGGGGGGGGGGGGGGGGGCAAACCGATTTAGGTGCACCTTCAACAGCAGCATCAAGAACAATCCAGGCCCATACTGTTGAGGGATAATCAGTGATCAACTACAACAACCATACACATGTCCAACCTGGTGGGCTGAGCCACACATTTATACCCTCACGCACAGCAATTCCAGTGGTTTCACACGGGGAGCACATGAGTAAGGTGTCAGGACTTTAAGGTTAAAAGCTTCCAATGCACAAATGAAATTAAAAAAAAAAAAATTCTAAAATGACCTCAAATGGTTAACAAATGTAAACAAATGTTTTACACACACAACTTAAGTCATTTAACTGTCAAATTTCCTCAAGCATCTTAACTAAAATGGACAACCAAACAAAATGTCATTATTCTGAATAATTAAGGACATGTCTCTCAGTGCTTAAATTTAATTGACATTCCTCCCTCAATCAATCCCTTCGGTACCAACGCTTGAATTGTTCAAACGTGCTACTTCCCTCCTTAAGTCCTTCCTCAGTAATAGTGGATTTATAATGATGATGTGTTTCTGATGTAAAAATCAAGTTATCCTAAGTATTCAACCCCCTTAAACTAATGTAAACCTGTGAAATCTGCTGCTTTGTCTTAAAGAGGGGTAGGGAGGGATCAATTAAGGGGGAAATATCACTTTAAGAACTGGGCATTTCAAGGGGGTGATGATACCAATTAGACTTTGTATTTTTTGTTCTCTATATAGCTTAGTCCTAACAATCCCTGGTATCTTGCGTGTAATCTATATCCTGTAATTCTCATCTTCCAGTTTCCATGCCATTGCACAAAAACCCACCAACTCCTCTTTTTTAAAATAATTAGCTTCATGCTGATCACACATTCTAAAAGTTAATACAAAACAACCTAAACTCTGCACAACTTCATTATTCTGAATTTTCAAGACACATGAACTGAATTCTGCCAATTCCATCCAGCAAAGATAAGTTGAATCCTCCACATGTGGTATTTTTTAACATTCACGTCTGAGGTAAACACTCCTGTTCAGAATAAGGTGCTAGTAGCAGTGGAAATACATTAATGGTAATTTAGACATCCACAACACAGAGTCAAGTGTTTTTTTTTCAAGTTATTAGACAACTAGAAGAGGGTCAATGGTTAAGTGATGATTAACTAACTGATAACAACAGGACATCACTCAAAATGGTGGGAGCTGCTGGAAGGAAGCCATGTGTCTGTGATAGTGACAATATGTGTTCAGAGTTCTACAGGCAGATATTTCTTAGGGGATGACAATGTTCCCTAACACATCAGCCACTGATGTTCTGATGATTCTTACATTCAGATGATCTGCAGTCATGACCTCATTAAGAAATGTTTTTCTGCATGCATATAACACACAGCTCAACAGGGCACAGGCCAGTACAGATACAATCATGATATGTTTTATCTACAGTTCAATCAGAATAATGGAGCTGTGCTTGACTGAATTAAATCATGACCTTAAGGATGCAAACATCCACAACACTACTGTCTTCTTTCAAACAAAATATTCAGAGATAAAATGTGGGGAAAAAAAAGCATGAAGTAGTCATGGGTGGTGTGAGTGGCCTCAGCAGCTGAGCTGAAGAGAGAACATTCAGGCCCAGTTTTGTCAGACATGTCATTGTTGCTCCGGTGTATAAATAGATTCAGTTCTTATTTCTCTGGAGAGCCTCACACAGGTTGTGGTTGGGGTCTGGCTCTTGACTCATTATCTCAACACACTCCCACTCTCCACTACAGCTGGACCGCTTCACAGCCTCTACCACAGTCTGTACGTACAGGCCGTCTTCAAATGTTGGTGCCATGGAGACAGGTCCACGTGCCCATGACCTGCGCTCCTCGTGAGCCTGAAAAGACTGTCTCAGTGCCTTCACCATGGAGCTCAGCCCCCGCAGGTGAGGCAAGGGCATCTCTTTCACCTCAGGTCCAGCCCATCCACTGTCGCCTAGCAACAGCTCCTCACTTTTACTGCCATTGCGTTGACCGTACAGTTCTGTCCCCCTGGCAACCAATCTCCCGGTGGATCCAACGACCATAACCTCATGCATGAATGAGCCTGGCATGTTAAAGTTCAGGGTCACAGTGCAGCACACGCCACCAGAGCAAGGCCCAGGCCCACCCATCAACATTTGGAAGAAACAGAAATCATCGCTGGTGACCCGTCGAATGCCTCGAATTGAGCCATTTTGTTGTACAAATGTCCGTAGTAAGCCATGAACACGATGGGCTCTTGCCCCGGTCAGGTAACTCAAAAGGTCAATGATGGCGGAGCCAACAGTGTGCAGGCCACCGCCGCCCATCAGCTCCTCACAAGTCCAGCCGTATGACTGGTCCAGGAGACTGGGGCCATAGACTCGCACATCACACACCTGCACCTCCCCAACATATCCCTCCACCAGCAGTTTGTGCATTGCAGCAAAAGCGGGCAGAAAACGCAGGGTATTACCCACAATGCTGAGGAGCTGGGGATAATACCTGGCAGCAGTCACCATCTTGAATGAATCCACAGCAGTTGCAGCTTTCTCACATACAACATTCTTACCTATACCTGTGTAGAGAGGGAGATGGAAATAGTGCATTACTCTTCAGATCACTGTTTGTTTGCACATATGAGCAATTTAAAGCATGACACAACACAGTGTTTGCAAATAGATGTAAGGGGCTTGAAAAGGGACAATTCTTTAGGTAGCATATTACCAGATATAATAGAACATTCTAGACTTCTTAAATACTCCCCTGTAACATTGTTTACTACAGTGTAAAAGCAACAGCGCATGCTGTCTTTGCAAATGGAAACAATGTAAATGTCTATTTGCATAAAGAGCAGAAGTAGACGAGGCCTTCTGAGACACATGCAGAGTTGCACTGTAATTCCAGGCATGAACTCACATGCATGTTCAATGTCAGGTTTGAACAAAGTCTTTGGCAGCATGACAGTGCAATTCCTCATCCTTGGTGAGAATAAAAAAATAATCAACTTCCTACTGCCTCCATGCATGTTAGAACAGAAGGCATCAATAGGATTTTAAATGCAGAGACAGGCAGCCTTCAGTACAGTGGACAGGTTCTATGGCGGGGCCACACTCAGGAAGTTGCAACTATCAAAGGAAGCTGAGGTCAACACTCAGGAATTCCATTAGAGATGTTAACTTGATGGACCTACCCTTCATTGTATGTGTTCACCATATATGATAAATGGATGGGAAATAAATTTCAGTTGTGACCAGACAATGATCACATCTGAAGAATAAAATACACAAACATACTGAACAGCATAAGCAGCAATTTTCAATATAAGAAGATTGCATCTGGTTTACGCAAACCTGCCATGCCCATGTGAGATCACACTAGAGGGCTGTTCATTTTAGTATTTGTGGAGCTTATTAGTGGTTGTATAAATGCACAGCTAACACCATGACAGCAATTCAATTAATTGAGCAGCACCATACCAGTTCTCAGAAATACTGTATGGTCTATGGTTGGTGATATGTGTATAAACTCAACCTTTTTGTGAAAAAAAGCACACATTATACATTTTGGACAGACCCAAGGAAGCTTGTCAAGAGATGACCCCCCCCCCCAGGCTTGTGTTAACAAACTACATAATCATACATAGCAAAAGTTTGTTAAGGTGTATTTGTGTTGGTGACCTCTTACCCAGTGCTTTGACAGCAATCTGCCGCGTCATAGAAGGTGGAATATAGATACAAACAAGATCGACATCTGGGTGCAGCAGGACATCATCAGATCGGCTCGTGTGAAATGGGATACCAAGTTCCTTTGCCAGGCAGCACGCTTCCTCTTCACTTCGGCCCCAGAGAGCATGAACCTCAAAGCCTTCAGCTTTCAGCAGTGGGACCAGCACTCGGGCTGTGCTCCCTGTACCAAACACTCCAACTCCTGGTAACATGGCAGTGCCACTTGTCACTGCAACCTTATGTCTGAACCATGGCGAGACTTGCTTACATCCCAACAGCAAGTGATTCACTCGTCTGTAAAGGCCTTCACTGTGGTCTGAAAATTAGGGAGCGCTTCCTGCCCCTGAAAACCAATTAACAGACAAATAAAGCTAGATAACAAAATCAGATATCCCAATTTTCTCAATGTTTCAACATAAGTCTTCAAGATGATTACTACTTTCACAAAATAAAACGTACATGCCTGTTCTGTTGAAGTTTCATTATCCAGCAAAAGCTGTTGAATCTGGATTTAAGACTACAAACAGACATCATTTTATCTACATCACAATGTTACCATTACCAAAATCCCAGAGCACACTATCTTCATTCCATGAATTTATCCCCAAGCTCTGCTGACAGTAATAAGAAACAGGACAAACGGGTCAGATTGATGTCTAGACCAGTTTTTCTTATCAACAGTTTCTGAAAACCACTTTATCCTGCCACATAGTTAACATGCCATTCCTCAAACACTCCACACCCATCAACAGCAACATCATCTGTACCACAGCAGCGAGTGTTATCTGTGTGTGTGAGACACACTGTATCAGTAGCACTTTTAAATAAATACATGCTCAAGTTATCCTTGAAATTCCTTTATGAATTCATAGTTCGACGAGTCTGTATGGACGGTGGATTTCAGCAGTTAACAAATATTTGGTGGCAGCGCCTAGCTTAAGTAATCACATCATTATGAACATATATGTATGGGAGGTCACAGAGGGTGACAAAGACCTTTACAAGTTTTTGATAAGAAAATGTGATTAACAAGGTACCTTCTCAATTTCTGTGGCCAATTTCTTTTATTCCCAAAGATGCTCAAACTCTTCCCCACTTGTAAACTAAAATGGTCATTCACAGCGCTGAATAGTAACGCAAACTAGAACAGCTGTGATGCCATCAAGCAGTCTACTATTCAATGTGCTTTGGTCGTTATATTATCACTTTTAGGAGATGGTTCCCAGGTTTCACTTAATCCCGGTTTTCCAAAAACTAGCAGAAAGCACCAGAAACAATCAGTCATTACCCACAGTTTCACTCGGCAAGCTAGCCATCAGTCAGAGCGCCACGATCAGTAACCATTATAACGTTAGCTAGCACAGTCATCAGCTAACAAGCTAGCTAGTAAAGCGAATTCTACCAGCTCCCCAAAATATATGACTGTAATGACTGAAAGGACTTTAGTTGTATGCGTAACTCGCCTGACTTCCCTTAAACTGAGCACAAATCCCGCAGAAAACGAAAAGCAACGTTAGCTACCTGCTGTATTTATCCGGTCGACAGCGACAGCTGAGGTGGTAGGTGTTCACCCGGGCGCTGGCCAGTTGCTAATGGTAACTTCAGGAGCAACGGTGGGGTGGAATCAGAGATGCTAAGAGAGTAGAGATGCGTTCTACAAACACGGCTGCAGTTGCTTTATGCAAAAAACTCCAAAACGAGCGACCTTGTCCTTCTGAAACATATTATTTTAAAAATAAAAGTCGAAAATAACATGTAAAACACAAAAATGATAGGATGTGATTTTTAAAATAGCAAGGTCGTCCAAAAAGCATTCTTTGATCAGGCGCCATGTTTTTCCAGGATTGCGTGAGTGCTGCAAACAGTCCACCTTTAAAACTATAACATCTAAAAGACGATCGCGAGGGGGAACTCAAACTCCTACGTAGCGGTGTGCTGTAACTCCGCGTTTCCTTGACCAACTTGAACTATTTAAAACAGATATTATTCAGGTACAGATGTGTATGTGCGCGCGTACAGGCACGCGCACACACACACATACATATATATTTGCATATGCAAAACGCATTGGGTCAGGGGTGGACTATCAGTGGCATAGGAATCAATTTCCAATTTGATCTCAGAAATGCAGTCAGTGTAGACGTTCAGTATCAAATGTCCACTCTTGTCTTGTAACTTCCAGGACTGCTTTGACTTTGACTCTCAGTGTGCCTCCGACAATCAGGTTTTTGTTTTTTTTGTTTTTTTACACCATAACACAAAGTTGATCTACACTGGAATGCATGTGTCACATTATTTATGACATTTGTGGAATTTATTTGGGAGCCCCCCCCCCCCCATGGTCTTGCTGAAGACAGCATGTATCATTTTTAGTATAACAGTAATAATAGCAGTAGAACGGGGAAAAAAACCCAACCCATTGTCTGATTTCTTTAATATCTCCCTCTGCAGCTCACCGAGTCAGTCTGTGTCCTGCACTTCAGACTTAATGAAATATTTTTGTCAAGAGAATTGAACACTATTAAATATGAACATATATATCATAATAATTGGCTGATTATTAAAAATATATCAAAGATAATACATCATGTAAGGTATGAAGGCTCTGCTACATGCTGACACTCGGCGTTCCTTACTTAAATAATGTCAACAAACACTACAGCATTTATTTCTCCAAGATGAGCTCGAGTGTACACTATCACAATATGGCCAGCAGGGGCAGTAACTTCCTGGTGGGGCTTAACGAAAAGCGCAAAGAATTCTGGGAGTTCAAGTCCCGAATGGCGGACGGTGGCTTCTTAACATCGTGAAGAACAAAACACGGTGTTTGCCCCTGGAAGTGAAACATCACCCTCGAATTTGGAATAGATGAGGGCTTCGTGTGCGTTGAGTCCAGGTAAAGACGGGTGGCTTCAGGTCTCGCACAGCGAAAAGCGTCTCACTTTTGGTGGAAAATAAACAGGAAGTTGTTAGCTTTGTGGGACGTGTAGTTCCGCCAGTAGGCCGCTGAGCTTGACAACAACGCATAGAATAAAGAAACAACGATAAAATAATCCAAACTACATCAAAAGACTGTATTGTTAGGCTCGGTGTTGGGGGAAAGATGCCCGGGTTCACCTGCTGTGTCCCTGGCTGCTACAACAACTCGCACCGGGACAGGGACCTGCGCTTCTACACCTTTCCAAAGGACACCACGCTGAGAGAGCTGTGGCTGAGGAACATCTCCCGGGCCGGGGTCAGCGGCTGCTTCAGCACCTTCCAACCCACCACGGGACACAGAGTCTGCAGCGTGCATTTCGCCGGCGGGAGGAAAACCTACACCATCCGAGTCCCATCTCTTTTCCCTCTCAGGGGGGTGAATGAGCGCAGGAGTCGGCGGGGCAGGGGCAAGAAAGTGTCCGCGGCTGCTCCTGCGCCCGCCGCTGCTGCCACATCCGGAATTGTTATTAACACTGTGCTGGGCAACACTGCAGAAGGTGCCGAGGGCAATGCTGGCGGCGAGGCGAGCGACGACACAATCACCGTGGTGCAGATAGGCCAAAACGGGGAGTATCTGGGCACGGCGCGACTGCCTGCCAAATCAGAGGGGACTTGTTACACCGCGCCGATCGGTAGCTCAGATGAGCTGACCACGGAGGAGGCGGTGGAGACCGCGGTGCACCACTCGGCCCTGCAGTACGTCAGTGTGACCAGCAGCCCGCTGGACCACTCGTACTCGCTGACCACCGGCACCACCTCCGCCGAGCTGCTGCGCAAACTGAACGAGCAGCGGGACATCATCGCACTAATGGAGGTGAAGATGAAGGAAATGAAGGCGACCATCCGGCAGCTACGGGTGACCGAGGCCAAGCTGCAAGAAGAAGTGCGGGAACGGGACCGGCTGCTCTACGGAAACTCGGTGGCTTTTAGCATTCGCAAGAAAATCTGATGGATGAAAAGCAGAGATGACAAGGACTCGGACTTACGGATATGATACAGATACAGCCCGATTTTGTACAAAACCACAAGCGATGACAATTTATTTTCGGCAAGTAGAGCAGATTTTTGTAGCCCTGATGTAAAGAAGTTTTCTGGGTAGTTAGGTAGCTCAAGTAATAATCTCATCGATAATCACCTGGAAACATGCAGCCGAACTAAGGTCCATCTTTTGTTTTATTCATCAGCCTTGCAAGGTAGACGGACTAGCCTATTTATAAATCAGATGAGGAAAGGGCTGAAGTTGCATACAAAGTTTTTCTTTGTAGATTTCCCTTAAAGTTTTTTTTGTTTCCTTATGTATCAATTAAAGTAGGAGTTTGTTGCAAGGAACATCTCACACAGAGTGCAAAGTTAAATTAAAAAAGAAATGAAGC
The DNA here is from genome assembly GCF_037954235.1 of Aulostomus chinensis. Taxonomy (NCBI): domain Eukaryota; kingdom Metazoa; phylum Chordata; class Actinopteri; order Syngnathiformes; family Aulostomidae; genus Aulostomus; species Aulostomus chinensis. The sequence goes on from NC_141321.1 coordinate 21,487,558, forward strand.
CTCCACACAGCAACAAAACACTATTCTTGGCTGACAATAGTTGTTTAAACAAAACTATTTCTGGGTTCCCTTTCAAGGTATCTTAAGTTTTTCTGTTGCTAAAGATAATTGTGCAACAGAAATAGCCCTTAAGGGATCTCTTAAAGGCTTGAAAGGACAGTCATGTATGGAATCAAAGTTGGTCTCTCGGAGATGTTAATTTCCTTTTCTTCAGATAGTTTTTGGTCATACAGAGCATTTTGTTCTGACAGCTTTAGACATGTACGTCTCCCATAAGTTGTTTATGTGTGATTCACGAATGTCATGTGCCTATTCATGGTCAGATGTTTCCACACACACACTTTCAGTGGGTGCATCTCTCTGCCCTAGGATGTTACATACGTATCTGATTTTTGAACTCAGACTGACAGCTGTGCCCTACACTCATTTTGAAGTAAAATTTGTTTTGAAATAGTGCTGCTTCATGCTGAGTAATTTCATTGAATCATCAGTTGTGTCCTGAGTTATTTTTTTGGTCCAGTTTCGTGTTAATATAAGAGAAACCGGATGTGGGTCAGAGCATCCTGTTGGGTTTTTATTATTTCCTCCTAGGAAGGAAATGTTATTGTAGCTCACTATGTTTCTGTTTGAAAGAAGAAGAGCAAATCTGGATTTACAGTGACTTATTTGGACCTATTGCTTTACTTTGACGATTTATGGTAAATCCGTATGGAAGACTTGTGAAGGCAAAGCAAGACAAAATCTCATACAATTTTAGGGCAGCGTTGGACGTGAGCTGATATTTGAAAAAATGTCAATGTCCGTATAAAGAAACCTTAAATGTATGCTTATCATTTTTGTGTCTTTGGAATAGTTCTTGGAAAAACAGGTTCTACTCAGGTAATAAAGGCACTGATAAGCCTTGTTCAAGTTTGGGAGGGGGATTGCACAAATAAAACTAATCTCAATCTAAATTATAAATGGGAAGTCTCCTTCAAAAATACTCCCGGGCAACTAAATCCACAATGACCCCGATCAAGACCTGTGTGGGTAGCCATGTGTTTGTAATTTTTAACTAATATCAACATGTGAAATAGAGGGATTTTGATTTTGCACAAACACTTAAACATACCCTGGACTTTGTTTGAGGTCTGCTGCAATTTATATTTTGATTGAGATCTAAAAAAATCCCATGGTCCGAGTGACTATCGCTAAGAAACAAACAAAAAAGGCAAAGCAGCGCTTGATTCCGTTGTCTTCTCACACTGATAATCCTGTTGACATTCCAAGTTGGATTACAATTAAGGATGAAGCTTCAATAATATATGCCTCAATAATATCAGATTATGTAAAAATGTTATTGCCCTGAAATACACACTGTTGCCATCTGAAGATCTGTGTAAACTATAAAGAGCAACTACATGCAACTTACACTTCATAAATCACCAAACGTTATAAATAGTGTCTGTAATTTTAATGAGTTTTCTTGTCAGTGTGCACATGTATGAGGGATAAATGTTTTTTTGTACAGGTCAGTTGTAGAGTTGACCGTTGACCGACAGAACAGATACAAGCGATGACATGTTTGTTGGCATGAGTCGGATGTTTTGGCGCCACAGTGTGACAAACGCTGTGCTGTCTCACCTGCCGACTGATGGCTGGACGGTAACTTTATTCTCTTTGCAAATCACTGACCTGGTGAATATGTGAACGTAAAACAGAGCTTCGTAAATTTTTACAGCTTATTTTGAACACCTCTCATGATAATGTGTCACAGGAAACAGAGAAAGAGGGAGAGACGGATGAACGACAGACTCAGTATTGGAGAGAGTGAGGATCCCGATCCTAATCTCATCTGGATTTATTTTTTTTTACTCCCAACAGTGTTGCATAATGCCTTAATCTAGTGATGTCAATCAAACTTACACAACTCTATCCTGCTTTTTAAAGGCTGCAGCCATCACTGTAACGGTCTTTACATTCACACCCAGGAGAGTGTCTGCAGTCTAATTAAGTAATGTGACTGGACTTAGTGTTGTGTATACAGTATAATGATTGAACTCTTTCATAATTATTCAATTTTGCTCTCATTTTTATATCACATTTGGTTTACTGAACAAACAGAATTTCAAAACCCAAGCATTAAGACAATACTCCACATTCCTTCTACACTTTGGGACACTTGGTCTGATAAATGAGCCTCTTTTCTAAATTTTAAAACTGGGTCATTAGTTTTGTAGAACATCTTTCTCAATTTACAGATTTTGACACGAAACATTTTTGTGACTAAAATGATTGACGCTTTGACAGAAGTAAACCTGCATATTGAATATCAGGACTTTTTTTTTTTGTTGGTAACAATCGAATTGTCCGAGTTAATTAATGGAAGCTACAAAGTGTTTGATAGATTTACAGTATTTTCAACCTATTGATTGAAATCCAAATGTCACCAATGTATAGACATTTTAGAAGAAAGCGTAGAAATAGGGACGTATACACACTTACAGGAAATATATTTCCATGTAGAATTCCACCCTGTAAAATGTTTGTCCTGATGTTACAGCCAACATTCAAATGAAGAAATTTACAATTATATACAACAATTTGCAGTAATGTGAGCTAAAGATGGTGGGAGAAGTGTATTCAATAAACAGGTTAATATCTTTCTTGGCTTTTTAAATGAAAAAATCAGCTGCTGCAGTTCATTCAAACATTTGTAAATCTAAAAAATGGATTTAAGTTTTCAAGAATTTGAAGAACTAGCGCAAGTGCAAAGGAACAATCAGACAAATATATGTGATTTTTGAATATTTCATTTCAAACCAAGGAAAGACTGTTGACATTGAGAGATACCAGTGTGTACTTAGAAGGGAACAAAAGCTTGTTGCTAAGGGGAAATACCCCTTTGAAAGGTGAATGTGTATCCTTGTAGCCTTTCTTGTAGTCAAAATGTGTACCCCCCATCTCCAGAGGATCAGTTTTGAACTGTTGTTGGAGCCTGCTTCACGGACCCTTAGTGAGGCACGCACTGCTTTAGCAATACCAGACACTGTAGTCACGTCTCAGACAGAATCATGTAATATGCGTGTAATGTAATAGCTTATGCTGAGTTCATATATGATGGTAAATAATCTGAAGTCTATGAGTTTGTTAGACTTAAGGAAGCATTTCCTAGATGTGAGTGGTCATATAGGTTTCCTTTTATTTCCTGGTAAGTATGTCTCATTAGATACAAAAGCAAGATATTTGGATATTTATGCATTTAAGTTTAGTTTCTCAAACAGTTGGAACTGAAGCCTTCAAACCTTGAGATGAATCAATGCTTTTTCAAGTGAGAGCAACACTCATTGCTCTCACTTGAAAGCAGAATTTAGATGATAAGGTCTAGTCAGGTGTCCCATAAATCCCAAAGATGTGTGATGAGGTTGGGGGCTGCACAGTTCAATTCTTCCATGCCTGACTTTAAGCCCGGAGGCCTGTCATGTTGTAATTGTGATAGGCCCTAAAAGTGTGGCCACAGATTTCGAAGCACACTTGCCTAAAATAACACCATACGCCGTAGGATTAAGATTTTCACTGCATGAAGGGAAGCAAAGCCTGAAAAGCAGCTGCAAATACAAACGACAAAGATGTCCCTGACATCTCCGATCTCTCTGAAAGTGTCGGGATGAAATGATAACGCAGGAGTACTTCATAAATGATGGATTGATCCAGGTGAGAGTGTAAAATCCAAATTAGTAAAGGTATTTTGAGATTGACTCGCAGCTGCCAAAGTAGCTTCCATGATGTATTGATTCGGGGCATCAGCTTCAGGCGCAGACAGATTATTCTGTGGTTAATGGTTGTTTTAAGCTGCAGATTAACAATGGGTTACCATTCCTCCTCTGTTAGTATACAGATGTGAAGCAGGACTTACACTAATGCACGGAGTGTGAGCCATCTGGGGGGCGTAGCCAGGGATTTGTGGGCTATGAGGTAAAGGAGGGGGATGTAAGACAGAAAATAAGGTAAGGAAGGCTTTGTTTATTGTTGGGAAATAATAAAAATCTGTCTTTGCAGATGCACAGTGTGCATGTGACTTTTGTATAAGTCACATCATGGAGTGCTTCAATAATCTTTTATGACCCACATACTCTTGCTTTAAATGATCCTCTTGAGGGATGCTACAGTTCTCGGGGGGGGGGGGGGGGCTGCGCTTCCATGTTGATTCCCAGGTGGGCATGACTCTCTTATTTTCACTGGGACTTCATCCATCTGTCAAAAAAAACAACAAAAAACCTCACCTCTGATCATCTAGTATCCTTTGTGACAAACACAGCAATTGTAAAAACAGGATTTTGTTAGCAGGTTGATGCATGATGAGCACACAATCATCATTATACTATAAATAAAAAAAAGAATTTATATTTGTATCCCAAATAAATGTTCTAAATACTAAAGACCGGAAATTAGAATGCTTTAATCCACTGTACTGTGTTGTGATGCTGTCATTGGTTTATGGCTCTCGCCTTGTGCCCCTCCCTAGTGTATGTACTCACACACACACACACACACACACACACACACACACACACACACACACACACACACACACACACACACACACACACACACACACACACACACAGTCGGGCCCTGTCCCTGTTAATCCAACAGGGTTGTGTCTCTGTGCATTGCTGTACTTTTGCAATCTCACGAATTCCCATCGGAAGGCAGAACGCATCACACTTTAAAGCAGCAACTGAAACTGTCTGGATTTACAGCCAGCAGGAGCTTCAGAGCAGAAGCTCTGGTTCAGAGGTGGGACTCAGCTCCACGGGACCCTGCTGAGCCCGACGATGAAGTCCCATGCAGGCGCCACGGCTGTGCTACTTCCTCTCTGCTTCAGTAAGATGGTTTCTGCCTGGATAAGTTGACTGAGAGCGTAGGATGTGTGTGTGTGTGTGTGTGTGTGTGTGTGTGTGTGTGTGTGTGTGTGTGTGTGTGTGTCTGTGTGTGTCTGTGTGTGTCTGTGTGTGTGTTTGTGCGCAATTAAGTCTCCTGGACAAAAGTTTACTCTTATCTTGTCTTGCACTTTACTATTTTCCTGTGTTATCATGTGTCCAACACCCAGATAACAACTGACACTGATCATCTTAATAGGTTTGACAGCAAAAGCCCAAAGTAGTTAAGATGACCGCTAAAGGATTTTCTGTTTAGCCTGTTCTGAAATTGAGGAGCGAGTTTTACAAATGCACTTACCTTAATGAAAAGTGCTGTCATGCTGAGTGTGTATTCATGTGTACGGGTATTTAGTGTACAACTTCTTGTATTTCATTGTGAACTTCAAAATATATGATGTAATTTACTTTAGAAAAAAAAGCTTTCCAGTAATATTATCTCCAATTATGAACATTTTCAATGAGATTGTAGCGATGACTCTTCTTACCCCTTTGTGTTGTGTTTGCTGAAGCTGACAAATCTCTTTTTTATACATTAAATTTACATCAGATGTATATGCAGCCTTGTCTCATGTTAGTTTGGGGGTGTCTGTCAATGGAATTTCTGATGCTGTAGCACAAACTAAGATTTAAGACAGTGGTGTTCTTTCATCCTTGTGGCAACAAACTATCAAGACTGCACATAAGTTAAATGATTAAAACAAACAAAAGCTGAAATGGAGTGAAAAATTAATCCAACAGCCAGCAGGGGGTGCAGTGGTCAGCACTGTTGCCTCACAGCAAGAAGGTTCTAGGTTTGAGCCCCGGCTCCAGCACGAGATCTTTCTGTGTGGAGTCTCCATGTTCTCCCTGTTCCTGTGTGGGTTCTCTCTGGTACTCCAGCTTCCTCCCACAGTCCAAAGACATCAAGAGGGGACGAGGCTGATTGATACTCTAAATTGACCGTAGGTGTGACTGTGAGTGTGAATGGTTGTTTGTCTCTATGTGTTGGTCCTTTTTCAGTAGAATTTCTCCGGTTGAAACGTTCTTCTTCCACAAAGATAACAGCTATCAGTATAGTGTTGGGATCCACTGTAGGGAACACCTTCACCTGTTCCAGCAGGATCTTGTCTGCATGGACTTAAGATTGTTCGAAAACTATAAGAAAAGAATACCATAAAATGTAAAACATTTTCTGAAAAATTGGAAAGGACAAATATTGATTGAAAGCAGACAAACGTACACACTTATTCCTCATAGTCATCTCATGAGAATCATCCATCCATCGTCGTCTTCCGCTTATTGCTTACTAGTAAGGGTTGTGGGGGGGCTGGAATCTATCCCAGCATCTACGGGCGAGAGGTGGGGTTCACCCTGGACAGGTCGCCAGTCCATCGCAGGGCCAACATATCGAGACAGACAACCACTCACCCTCACATTCATACCTACGGTCAATTTAGTGTATCAATCAGCCTCGTCCTCTCTTGATGTCTTTGGACTGTGGGAGGAAGCTGGAGTACCAGAGAGAACCCACGCAGGAACAGGGAGAACAAGCAGACTCCACACAGAAAGATCTCACGCCCGAGCCGGGACTTGAACCCGGAACCTTCTTGCTGGGAGGCCACAGTGCTGACCACTGCACCATCGTGCAGCCTTATGAGAATCAATGCAAATTAATTTGTCTGAATAAATGTGAATGTTGTTCACACATCCATAAAAATGCACACACCTATTCTTGTAGGATTAATAATATAATCCCAGGATTCCCTCTGAAATATTGTAAAACACTCTTCTTAAAAGTGCAAACATGCCTCAGTATAGCAGCTCAGTCTCGACTATATGAATTATCTTCACAAGGAAGATTTGTAGCCATAAATACAATGTGATGATATGATATGCAAAAACTTGTCAACATGAAACCCCATCAAACCACCTCAGGATGAACTGGAAGCTGCGTGAACAGCATGGATCACATACTGGTGTATGCTCTGGTGTACTGGTGTACTAGTGAGCACCAGCGATGGGTCCCACTCACAAGAAGGGATCCAGTCATTCACATCCCAGAACACACCATTGTGTACTGATGAATGTTTTTTATTTTCTTTCTTTCTCTAGACAGTCTCTGTTTTAAATAAATGTTTTCATATTCCAAGAAGAACTCAGGGATTGTGTTGTGTTTGAGCTGATCGATGCATTGGGACAGTTCACACAAGCTTATGTAACCCCACATTGACTTTGGCTTTTAGTATACATAATCCCTCCAGATGAATGGAATACAACATATTTCTGCATATTTGATCCATTCAAGCAGCAGTTGGACCATGTCTCTGTAAACATTGTATTTTACGAGAGGAAATCCCCAGACAAGCGCATTAAGTTTTATTTGATCTAGTCTTTTGCCATCAATTCATTTATTGTACTCATTTACACACACACGCACACACATACACTCACACCAGTGGGATTGCATATGCCTTTGTATTGTAATTATCCTCATTTATATTTGGTTTCTCTTATCTTTTCCTCATCAACAGGTTTGATTCGAGTGTGTAGTGGAGCTGCAATTCCTATCTCGTGTGGTTCCATCTACAAGAGCTTTGCACAGTGTTTACTCTCACTCGGGGACAGTTTGGTAGAAACACAAAAAGGCCAGAGCACACAGGACATCGATGCCATCTGCAGGTGAGGATCTGCTTGTCACCATGACAACCATTATGTCACACATGATCTCACTCGATATTACCTCAATTGTCATTGTAATCCTGCATTGATTGTTGGGAGCACAACAATGAGGTATCATTATAGTACCTCATTTATAAAAACATTTGCTGAGGAGTCTCTTTGAAATAAAAAAGTGGTCAAACAAGACTTGGAGTTCTAATGCTAAAAGGAGCTCTGGTGCAAATTCTGTATCAGGTCATCACTATGATATTTGATGCATTGTAATGGTGGAAAAAAATGATTACAAGTGTGATAGGGTGACAACATTTGCTTCCGCACCCCAGCACCAGGTTGTTTTGTGTACCAATACACAGATTACAAAGTCTGTGTTGTGTGGAGAGTTTTCTGGATGGTTAAACAGACCAGGGAACCCAGACCTCCTCATCTTCCGCATCCTGACATTTTTGTCCCAAAGCTGTCTGACAAGCTTGCCAGACATTCCTCTGGCTCTCCTTTTCTTTCGTAATGTAAACAAAAACTGTCCCACAGTGGACTTGAGCTCACAACCACGGCATAGACAGCAGACATGCCTGCAAGGAGAGTGAAACTCGCTGTTACTGGCATCTGTCACAGCACATGACATCTGTTAAGGCTACTGTGCATCACATTTTCTCATAAATTAAAATTCCTTACAGTCAAGCTACAGAAGTTCACACAATCCTCATTAAGCTCATCACAGTTTGGTGAATGTCACATTTCCAGTGTTTGTAGTGGTGACTTTCCTGCTCTAGAACATGTGCTCTCCGCTACCTTGAATGAGGATAAATGAGTTGATCATGCAGCTCTTCTAGACTTTGCAAACATTATTGGACCAAATGGATCAAACTGTAGCACTCGGGACACCAATCATTTCACCGGAGTTATCTGATGCCAAAACAAGTTCCCCACCGTTTTACAGACGCAGCAGTAACAATGAAGCAAGCTCATGACCTAAATGCGTTGTGTTTGTAACGTCACTGCTGGAAGATGGAGGCAGATGTTCTGCACTATAGCTTCAATGTGTCAAGAGAGGTTTACTCACATTAGCTGCTGTGAATTAACACATTCCTCTGCCACTTTACTGTCACTTATGTGTCAATGCAAGTTTCACCATCAGTTGTCTTTCAAGGACAACTTCTATTCTGGGACTTGCTCTCTTGAAGCATGCCACCAGCTACCACGAGCGACCAAATAAAGCATAATTAACATAGACTTTATCATTTGCTTGGGTGTTTACCGTTTTTAATAATGTCAAATCGTTGATATGTCTCAATGCTTTTATCTTTCCTGGTGTCTGAGTTATTGCAGTAAATTTTTAGGGCCAGAGCCCGAAGCAAGGCTTCAGGGCGAAGCCCTATTGTTATTGTTTCTCCATCTGAACACAACGTTTCTTCCTGGTATCTTGAAGATCCTGGAATGCGTTCCATGTTTGTGCCAACTCTGCCCTGGCTGGTTGTCCTGGAGAAGCAGCAGCAGTCTGGGAGTCTCTAAGACAAGAGTCCAGGAAGACACAGTTCTCTGGTAACCTCTATGACATGTGCGCCAGCCGCACCACGCTCCCGCCCAGCACTGTGCCTGCACCTCAGAGTCCTCCCACCTCTGACCAGACCAACCAGGAAACACTGAAGGGACACACACACAAGTACAGTCCCACCCTCAACACACTGATCTTTCCCATTTGCAGCACTTTATTAGCATTACCCAGATTTTAGTTATGGTTCTGTGAGTCGCATGTAGGCTGATGAGCTGTGTTTGCTCTGAGACACAAGTGTTGCTGAGTCTTTTATACTTGTATATTTATTTATGTTTTTTCCGACCTGCCTCGTGACATGAACTGAATCCAGACATCAGCATGCTCCACATGCAGCTGGAAGGTAAATGTTGGCTCATCTGTGAGACCTGTGAACTACATTACCCATTATTCCCTTCCCTGCATTGATGTGCAGCCATATTTAAACTTTGGAGAAGCACAAATCAGGCTTTAGTCTTTTAAATCAGAACACTTAACAGGTCCCCCTCTGTGTGATAATGTAACAACTCTAAAATCAGGATTTCAGAAGCTGAATCAAACATTTGGTTCATTGTTTCTTATGTGCAAAAGGTGGCATATAGTACTCAGGCATTTAAGAAGTCTTAACATGATCAGAACAGAAGCTGGCTAAGAGGCTGCTTTCTTTCTGGTGTGGATACATAACTGTAGTATTCTGATTACTTCAGACAAGTGGACTGCACACCTGCCACCCACCCTTAACCTCTGTGTTAGATGACTTATTCGCATGGTTCTGATGTCATTTTCAAGCAGTTATGTTTAATCTTTTATGTGCTTAAGACTTGATTAGAGTATTTAAGTTATTGTGGTCATCCCTGGTGAGGGAGTTTAAATGTAGGGAACAAAAACAGAGGATGTTACAATAAGAGGATATAATCAGTATGAAAACATATCAATGTCTCTGTATTATTTTGACTGTTGTTGGACACATAATGGAACCAGTTCCCTTTTGCAATCTACCACTTCCTTATCAATGTATCCACGGTATGATTTTTGGTTTGATTTGATTTGCATGATTGTCAGTATTCACAGTGTTTTAGAGTGGCTCAAGCCTCATTGTTTCACTAGCATTTGTAACCCAACACAAATGTTATTAAAAGAGTCTTCACTGTAACATCAATTCCATTGTTTAATTTTTGTCTGTTTCTTTTTTAGAATTAAATCTTTTTTTGTCTGTTTGTTAGTGAGAGAAAAAGAGAGAGAGATAGAGAGCAAGAGAGAGTAGGAGCGTGTCTGTGTGTGTGTATCTTAATACTCTTAAACTGTTTCGTAACAGCAGTGTCATGTGTAGATTAATCTCATCTGTCTTCATTCATCTGGTGTGTAGCAGGTTGCACCTTGAAAGCCTTGAAAACAGTCTTAGTGCCCTCAAAGAACCTGCGCAGATGACAAGAAGGAAGGAGGACTGGCTGTGCGTTACGTTGCTATGTCAACATGGTCGCCAACGACTGGCTTGACCACAATGATAAGATATTTTTACAGTAATAGCTGAAAGTGATGCCCTGCTTTGTGCCTGTGTCAGATTTTTCCACTACACTCACCTCCTGATCAGTCTCCCTGCCTTATCTTTCCTTTTCTTAACTATCTTTCCATCATTATCTTGATATACGGTTGTTCATGTCAGTTTTTAGATGTTAAATATTGGTATATTTCTCATGCAAGGAGGACAGCGTATGAAGTGTCCCCACAGAATATCTGTGTGTTTGCTCTCATGAATCTGTCCTCATCCAGCATTTCACTTTAGAAAATCTGAAACTTCGACGTGAAATCTTTTTAAGGTAACCCTAAGTCCTCACATTCTGCGCCGAGCTGTTGAAAGGTTTAAATTACAGCAGTGTTTTTTAAAATTTTCTCCTCCTGGTTAGGAGATGCTGAGCAACAATTTCAGGGTTTTGCCCAACACTCTCTTTTGGATAACAGATGGTGTGTAAGCAGCATCAAACATGGTTGGGATTATGGCATCCACATGTCAAAGACTGCATCATCTACTCTATAGGACCAGGATGTAAACAAATGCTGCTGACCCTTCAAACTATATCCTGCACACCAACAATCTGTGAAAACATTCAGTACCTTTAAAAGCAGGACATCTATTGTGTGTGTTGTACAGAGACTGATAGGATGTTGGAGTGTATGAATGAAATTGATGTGACTAATACTTCACAATCACAGGGTGCAGCATGTTTCTATTAATGAAAGAGTGACAAGTGACTTACATTAATGACATTTTAAAGAATTCAATTTTAAATAATATAGCAATCATTTTAAAGAATTTTAAAGGAAAGAGGAAGCTTCTCCATTGTTGCCAGAGTTATTAAGCCTGATGTGAAATAAATACCAAATTAAACCTGTGATGATGGTACATCATCTCTGAATTCTGCAATGTATGTAGGTAGAACATAAAAAATTACATAGATCTTTGTATTTATGTGTTACACAGTCATGATTTCAGTACATTAACAACAAATATTCCTGGGGCCTCAACAGGAATGTTGTCAGTGACTGTATGTGTGCGTAAAAGAGGATTCTGTTTCTTCCTTTGATCCAGTCATTGTTATATATATTCATGAAAAATTAAACAATAAATGAAAATTTAAAAAACTAATTAAACATTTTTTCCAGCTTTGTGTAAAAAGTGTAGGCTTTAAAGGACTTAATGACAAAAACAGCACAGTGTGCTTCATGTAGTAAACAGCTCTACAAATTGTTCAGAGAACTCAGTGTACTACATTCATTCCTCGTAGCAGTTTCAAGTACCCCTGCTTTCAGTTCAGCTGTAGTTCCGCTGTAGTTAGGGCCTGCCACTCAATAGCGGGGTCAGTTGTCCAAGCCATTAGCCCACAGTGGGCCCAAAAGTCCCCCCAGACCTCAAATCTGCTTAAATAATACATTGGGAATCATCTTATTCCTAGACATGTACGAGACGCAGGGTGGACCTGGGTTGCTGTAGTACCTTGTAACCATAGACCCAGAATGAGCGGGGGGAACTCCAGCAAACATGCTCACTTTAGTGACACATTTCTCACCTCTAAGTGAAATGTTTAATAGTCAAAAAGTCCAATTAGACCACGTGAATCAGGGTTATATATTTTCATGGTTCACTGCTCACCGGGTTTCCTTCAGGAGATGCAGAATGAACAAGACAGCTAGAGTAGTTTGGAGAAGTTAGGCTGAGTCCAGAACAAGTGTTGTGAGGTTTGCAGAGGCCTGAGGTCAGACCATGGAGGAACTGGCCCGGGAGAGCATCAGCCTGCTGGCTCGCTCTGCATCCCACTCAGCGCCTCCACAGCTTGGCTCTTTCGGTGCTGTGTTCATAATGCTGAAGTCTGCGCTGGGTGCCGGACTGCTCAACTTTCCCTGGGCTTTCCAGAAGGCAGGAGGCGTGACCACCGCCATCAGTGTGGAGCTGGTGAGAACTCACTCCAACACCTGCAAGAGTTAATGCTGAATTTGTTTTATGATTTGATTGAAAATAAATTACTCAGTTGTTATCTGAACTAACTGATGAGAAAGATTATTCATGAGGTGTGTGTCAGTTGTATGCACAGTGTGTATGTGCGCAGTAAACACTCTTGCAGAACTTTGTCTTCTCAGTGTGAAAGGGGTGCATGTGTTTCACAGGTGAGCTCTAATGAAGCCTCCAGTTTAAGTGAGGACCAGAACTTTCACTGCACTGCATCTACTGACTGTTGTCTAAGTAGCCTGGGGCCTCAGTAGGTCAGGGGCCCCTGAACCTGGTTGAAAGGATAGAAAGAACCTTCCTGTTTTTGTTCCCATTTCCCTTTATAATACTGCTGTAAAGTGGACAAATAAGTTTAAATGAGCCTGCTTCTGAATATGGAGGACAGATGTTTGACAGTTGAATAAAATTCTCAAAATCAAAATACATATCTGGGGTCACAAGTTTCATTCTGTGGTTTCTATTTTGTTTTGTGTGTTGTGTATAACATGTAATTCTATTGCTGGAAATCCTTAATGATGAACTGAAAAAAAAAAATTCTCCTCCTATCCGTGAACAAAATTTTAAAGTTTTGGGTCATTTTTCAATCTTGTTAGCTCAGTGTCTGTTATCAGCGTTGTGTGTGAATGGAGATTACACTGGGGTTTTTGGTGCTTGGGCAGGTCTCACTGGTGTTCCTCATCAGTGGTTTGGTCATCCTTGGCTACGCCTCATCTGTCAGCAGACAAAAGACCTATCAGGATGTAGTTCGAGAAGTGTGTGGACAAGCTGTTGGCAAACTCTGTGAGGTCTGTTTCTGCTTCAACCTCTTCATGATATGCGTTGCCTTCCTGGTAGTGGTGCAGGATCAGCTGGAGAAATGTAAGTATAGCCGAGTCCAACCAGAACACTCATGAATTATGTTAGATTTCATGATTTGGGCTCAGTCAATCATTGCTTCCAGTAAACCACATTGTCATGAACAACAACCTCAACAAATATGTAGATCAATTGAAACCTCTCCGACAGTTTGAATCAGAATTGAACATTTACAGTTGAGCTGTAGTATTCAATCCCACTTAATACGGTAATGGGGCCTACATTGAAGCGCTAAGTTTTAGTGCTGTGGATGTTTTCAGGAGTCCATCCATCCATCCATTTTCTTCCACTTATTCCTGTTAGGGTTGCCGGGGGGGGGGGGGCAGCGGCGAGAGGCGGGGTTCACCCTGGACAGGTCGCCAGTCCATCGCAGGGCCAACACATATAGACAGACAACCATTCACACTCACAGTCACACCTACAGTCAGTTTAGACTATGTTTTGAGCAGTATCGTTGTTATTTTGTCAGTGTAGCTATTGTTAGCCATCGGGCATCATTAGCTTCAAGCTAATTATATGTAACTGACTCTTTCTACATTTTGAAGTCATAAAGACGTAATGCAGGAGGAAAAACATCTTTCTTAGCTGAAGACATGCAGTTATGAGCTCTTGAATGGCAAAATATACTTTTGTGGGTGAAGTATCATGTGGGCATAGCTACCTAAGCCACAGATCAACCATTTATGGACCAGGTCTGATCCGGATCAAGCCCAGAGCTGTACATTTTTAGAGACTAAAAAGTGTCATTGAGGCACTCAGTTTGTGGATAATTGAAAAGCTTTTTTTCAATATCATTATACAATGTCTTTCCAACCACAAATCACCCACACTTTCATTTTCATTCAGCATGCAGAAGGATAAATGTGACTGCAGGCTGTGGTAAAACCCTTTTTCATTTTTCTTATGTGATTTTGTCCATCTGAAACCCTTCTAATCCCTTTAATGTTTTTGCTCTGTTCCAATTTTAAACAAAGCATTTGATTGGATTTACAAACACACACCCCCCAAAAACATTTTGATCAGAAATTGCACACTGAGCATAGGGCAGATGGCTCGAAGCACTTAGTGAGATAGGACAAAATGCTTTAAACACATACACAGAGATGTTCTGTTTTCATTATGCTACTCAAAAACAACCAGGCTTCACAATGTTCATGAATGTTTGGTAAATCTGAAAGGCACTGAGGTGAGGTTAGTATCTTCACAGCAGCTAAATAATCAATTTGCAAATGTTTTCCAGTGTCTATTTCCTTGTATGACACGGTGACGGGGTCAAGTGAGGGTGAAATGCCGTATCACTGGTATACTGACCAGCGGTTTTCCCTCTTCGTCATGTGTCTCTTCATCATCCTACCACTGTCCATCCCAAAAGAAATTGGCATCCAGAAGTACACAAGGTACATGAGATTTTATCTCCCACATTTAGATGAGAAACTCTTGTTATCTGATTATTCTCTCCTGTCTTCAGTGTGTTGGGGACTCTAGCTGCGACCTATCTCTGTGTGGCAGTGATTGCTAAATATTACCTCATGGAGAGCAACGTTGTCGTGATAACTCCCGAGCACAGCCAAGGGTCAGTGTTTTTAATCCATTCATTACTGGCCTGCTGTTGTTGTATTGTGTACACCATTTAATGTCTGCGTGTTCTGTTTTTCAGTGCGAGTTCATGGGCATCGATGTTTAGTGTTGTGCCAACCATCTGCTTTGGCTTCCAGGTAGGATTATATCACTTTCAGGCTGGTTTTGTATTTTTTCAACAGTGCATGTAGCCAACGTGTATGTTATGTACGCATTGTGTTCGATGGAACACATCAAATTTGGGGTTAACGTTGTTTGAATAAGGAGAAAATACGGTAAGTGAAAGTTCCCAATTTAATGCTGAGTGCCAGTCATGGACAGATGGGGTGATTAGGGGTCCATCCATCCATTGTCATCTTCCGCTTATTACTAGTAAGGGTCGCGGGGGGGCTGGAGCCTATCCCAGCATCTACGGGCGAGAGGCGGGGTTCACCCTGGACAGGTTGCCAGTCCATCGCAGGGCCAACATACTGCGACGAACAACCATACCTCATACCTACGGTCAATTTAGAGAATCCAATCAGCCTAGTCCCCAATTGATGTCTTTGGACTGTGGGAGGAAGCTGGAGTACCGGGAGGCCACAGTGCTAACCACTGCACCACCGTGCAGCCCTGTGATTAGGGGTCATAGATGCAAAAACAAGCAGCTGCTCTTGTGAACTACGACCAAAAATACTAGGCTGCTTGATGCAGATGCAAATTAATTAGGATCGTTTTTCATGGTGGGCACATGGATTCTAGGTGGTTGCTGTTGGATCCTCAAGAAAGACCACATTAGAACCCAGGTTTAAATGGTGGTTGGTACACTGGACTTTACTTTGGATGTTCAGGTTCTTTTTTTGTCCTGTTTATAGATGTTTCATATCATGAACACATCATCATATTTTCCTGGTCTTTACCAAGTGTTTTTATACTTATAGAATTGTTCTCATATTAATAATATTGTCATATTAAATGCCTCAAATACTGACAAAAAATGCAAGATCGATATTGGAGAACATACAAGCTGAGATCCAGTACCACATCATTTACCAGTCTTGAAACAGGATCCTGTCACTTCCCAGTTATCTCAGGTATCTCAGCTTAATATCAGGCTGCATACAGGAAATAATTTTGTTGCCACTCTGATAAAGTAGCCTACACAGAAAGTTGTGCTTCCACTGGTGACGACTCATTTAGAGCACAGAAGAAGAATTGATTTCCAGTGTGCAACACAAGTTGAACAAGGCTAGCAAAGTCTACGCAATGTGTAAATATTTTTCATGATAAAATCCAACCAATAAAATGTTAATATGTGCAGTCTTGAGGCTTGAGTTTAGAGGGTTTTCACATGTTTTTATGAGAGATCAATATAATTTATTACAACAATTTACATGTTTTGTGAACACTTGTTAGATGCTTGCTGCTGTATTCCTGTGATGAGACAAAGTAATTCAATCACCCCCCCCCCCTGCAAATATTTGAATAATCGCTTGTGTGTGCTCGCAGTGTCATGAAGCTTGTATAGCCATCTACAGCAGCATGGAGAACCAGAGGCTGTTGCACTGGGTGGTCATCTCCGTGGTCTCCATGTTCTTCTGTTTACTCATCTACACTCTCACTGGTGAGTTGCCCACAGAGCATCAACCTCCAGGAGTCACGAGTCACCTGAAAGCTGCTAACTCTCTCCATCACCAGGTGTGTACGGCTTCATGACCTTCGGCCGAGATGTTGCTTCAGATATTTTGATGTCATATCCAGGAAATGATGTTGTCATGATCATCTCCAGGCTTCTTTTTGGCATATCAATTGTAACCATTTATCCTATTATTCTTCTTCTGGGGAGGTAAGCAACACCAACATCTGTAGACAAAGAACTTCTATGATTACTGTATAACATGTACAGAAAGTCAAACACATCTGTGTGTCAAACAGATCTGTCATCTTGAACCTGATGCTACGTGTCCAAAGGAATCGCAGGGGAATTGTCACACACTCTTTTGAGAGTCGCTGTAGAGTAGTTCTCACTGTCATCTGGATCACAATCACGCTTCTTATCGCTATGTTTGTTCCCGACATGGGCGAGGTCATCAGCATCATCGGAGGGATTAGTGCCTTCTTCATCTTTATCTTTCCTGGTATGAAAGTAACCATGATTCATTCTAAGCTATATTTTATTGATACCAGTACGTGAGAGACAAGTGAGAGGTGACAGGATACAAACTTCTATGCTATTTGCTTGTCAGTTACCAATCTGTCCCCAAACATTGGTCCAGACGGCATACTTTGCAGGTGTGATTTAAAAAAAAAGTGAAAAACTATCAATAAAAAATGAAGTAGAGGTTGACAGATCACATTCAAATGAATGAAGTCCTACAAAATATTGGACCAATGTGTTAATTTTCATACAAAACCATGAATGTTTAAACCGAGGATGTTGCAATGACAACATATGGCCACCAGGGGCCGATCATTCCTAACTTTACTATGTGTATCTGTATTTCTTGACATTAACACGCGTTCATAGAAGTGGCTCAGTTCCACATTATATTCATATCTATGCTATTTGCTTGTCAGTTACCTGAAAAAAAACCTTTGAGTTGCAGCAACCTGAGTGTCTGTAGGCTGCCTTTACACAGCGATTAATGACTTTACACAAGGTTATGACAGTGATTGTGTCTGTCTTGTATTGCAGGTCTTTGCCTGGTGTTCATAATGCAAAGTGAACCTGTGGGTCCGAGAGCCAGGTGAGTCACTTGAGGCTTATTGAGCTCATCACTGCCAGATACATCCTCATGTCACAGTATATGAATCTATGGTGACGTTTGCTCGCTGCTCTGTATGGGCAGCACATGCATAACTTGGTATCTCCAGTCAACCCTTTGCTAACTTAAATATCCATCCATCCATCCATCCATCCATCCATCCATCCATCCATCCATCCATTTTCTTTCGCTTATCCTGTTAAGGGTAATGGGGGGGCTGGAGCCTTTCCCAGCGGCTTTCAGGCGAGGGTTCACCGTGGACAGGTTGCTGTCTACAGTCTAACTTGAATACATAATTTGATTGAATGGCTCTTCTAGACTTTCCAAATGATGTTTTCAGACAATTTCTGGTGGTGACAGGGGTCGTTTCATGAGTTGTTCTGATGGGCTGTGTAACCACAGTGTAGGCTGTTCGATCCTATGATGTCAGCACAGTGACAATTTGTGAAAAATTCCATCTCCATAAGATGGAGACAAATTTTCAGCACTGTGGCTTTAAAACCTCAATCAGCATTCATTTCCATGTTGGACTGTTGAGAAAATAATAATATTAATAATAATAATAATAATAATGATGATAATAATAATAATAATAATAATGATAATAATAATAATAATAATAATAATAATAATAATAACTTTATTGCAGACTCTAAGGTCCAGATAAGAGCTAAAAAAACCAATACATACATATATTTATAAAAGACACAATAAAAGAGCCATCGCAACAATTCACAATGCAACATGTACAGATCACTAAAACAAGTAAAAATGTCAATACCTTCAAAGGAGACTACCATACCAATGCTTCCATATCTTGGACAGATAGCGTGTAGTGCTAAATTTTATGCCAGTCAGTGCCATGATCAACAGTTCTCTGAGTTATTCAACCGACATATAAATTTATACATCAAATTTCTCAACGTGGCATGCAGTGTATTAACACCTGCAGCCACAAACATTTCACTGGCGCTACACCAACGTGGTCTCCTCAGCAGAATTCTCAAAGCATCATTGTAGGCTACTTGAAGTTTACTCAGGCTTGCTTTGCTGTAATTAGACCACAGGTGGGCAGTATAGAGAGGAGTGCTGTGTGCTCTGAACAAAGCCTCCTTCACCTCATCAGTACACGCTCCAAACTTGCGAAGCAAACTATTTGCTTGAGCATTTAGACAACGGCATTGCCTGTAAATGTCTTGGTCATCCTTCAACTGGTCAGTAATGAGATGCCCAAGATACTTGACTTTGCTCATAAATCTCAAGTTATTACCTGCCAATTTGAATGTAGGAAACATCAGACACTTGTCATCCTTTGTTCTACAAATCATGACCACACTCTTATCTGTATTAAATTTCATGTCATGGACAACACCATATTCAGAACAGACATGAAGAAGCTGCTGGAGACCAGCACTGCAGGGACTGAAGACCACGAGGTCATCCGCATGCATGATATGATTCGCCAAAGTATTGCCTATCATACACCCAGTGTTACAGGTGTTCAGGATGATAGAAAGGTCATCAGCATACAGATTAAAAAGAACTGGAGAGAGGATTCCACCCTGTCTGACCCCATTCCTGACCCCAAAAGGCGCAGAGACACAATGACCCCACTTTACATGCATTGTCTGGTTGGCATACCAGTAGGACTTCTCACACTACATTTAGGTACACCTCTGTTACTCTTTTTGTCAAATAACTTGAAGTGATTGACCCGATCGAAAGCTTTTGAGGCATCAATAAAACTCATTAAAACTGAGGAATTCTTATCTCTGTAGGTATTGACAATTTCCTTTCAGGAATAAATGGCCAAGTCTGTGCCATGCTTAGCTTTGAAGCCGAATTAGTTATCAGTGGAAGAAATAATCTCCACAATTCAAAAACTTTAGACAGTACACTGGCAAGGGCTATTGATCTGTAATTATCAGAGCAGCCAACTTTACCAGATTTATCCTTGATCACCAGAACTAACAAGACAGATATCATTGTATTCAGCAAGAAACCATGAATTAAAAAAGCATTGAAGCAGATGGCAAGAAGGGCGGCTAACCTCATGCTGGCATATTTAATGTGCTCAGCAGTGATGAAGAAAATCTGTGGTGATATGCATCTATCTATCTATCTATCTATCTATCTATCTATCTATCTATCTATCTCTCTATCTCTCTATCTATCTACTGTATCTATCTATCTATCTATCTATCTATCTATCTATCTATCTATCTGTCTGTCTGTCTGTCTATCTATCTATCTCTATCTTTCTATCTGTCTATCTATCTATCTATCTATCTATCTATCTATCTATCTATCTATCTATCTATCTGTCTGTCTGTCTGTCTATCTATCTATCTCTATCTTTCTATCTGTCTATCTATCTATCTATCTATCTATCTATCTATCTATCTATCTATCTATCTATCTATCTATCTATCTACTGTATCTATCTATCTATCTATCTATCTATCTATCTATCTATCTTTCTGTCTGTCTGTCTGTCTATCTATCTATCTATCTCTATCTATCTATCTATCTATCTATCTATCTATCTATCTATCTATCTATCTATCTCTCTATCTCTCTATCTACTGTATCTATCTATCTATCTATCTTTCTGTCTGTCTGTCTGTCTATCTATCTATCTATCTCTATCTATCTATCCATCTATCTATCTATCTATCTATCTATCTATCTATCTATCTATCTATCTATCTATCTATCTATCTATCTATCTATCTACTGTATCTATCTATCTATCTATCTATCTATCTACTGTATCGATCTATCTATCTATCTATCTATCTATCTATCTATCTATCTATCTATCTATCTATCTATCTATCTATCTATCTATCTATCTTTCTGTCTGTCTGTCTGTCTATCTATCTATCTATCTATCTCTATCTATCTATCTATCTATCTATCTATCTATCTATCTATCTATCTATCTATCTATCTATCTATCTATCTATCTATCTATCTATCTATCTATCTAGCTATCTATCTATCTAATTGTTCACATTTCTCTGTACTCATTATTTTCTTGGTGTCACAAACATCCTTCTCTTCTTCTTCAGGGTGATTTTAACAGTCTGGGGAGTCATCACGATTGTCGTCGGAGCCTTCATCTTCGGACAGAGCACAACCATCGCTATCATGGAGCTTTTAAACAAATTCTGAAGTTCTCCTATGTCGTCCCAGTTTCCACTATCTGCAGCAGCTGCTTCTCGGTCGCCTCAGTGTGTTTCATGACACTCGACTGTTTTGCACAACTGAATGTTTCATTTGTAAAAGTGTTTTTTGGGTATATGAGATCTTCATCCTGGTCTTCCATGACCTGGATATAAAACTAGTTAGTTGTGCGTGTTGTATTTGTGTGATGCGTATATGCTGACCAGATGGACCATTCCTTGACAGTATTTTAAAGACAAACAAATATTTATATATGTATACTAAAACTGTAATGTATGTGTTTGAGTTTTCTATTTTGAGTGACAAATGCAGACAGCATGCGACTTCATTTTTGCTGCAAAGTGCTACTAGGGGGCAGTGTTGCATCAATTTAGGAATTATATATTTCTCTGCATTGTTTCTCATTCATATAGATGTAGACAGGTTCTGCTCATTTGGACCTATAAACCTGTCTACATCTATATGAATTACATATTTCTCTGCATTGTTTCTCATTCATATAGATGTAGACAGGTTTATAGGTCCAAACGAGCGGAACCAGGTTTTTCATGGTTTACAGCTCATTGTCTTTTTTTTTTTTGATAGATGGATTCCTCGTCCTTGAGATGCATTTAACTTTTGTTAAACAAGTGAATTACTTCAATAATTTTCTTCTACTGCACAATTCTTACCATTTCCCTGCATCTCACCTTGTATTTTTCACTGACTTCCATATGGCCTGAATGATATGAGTGATGTTAATCTGCAGCTTTCACTGAGCAAAGAGTTATTGCTGAGGTTTGCTGAATATCACTGTTTATTGTTTATTGACTTTAAGCTTAAATGAATAATGGCACACAGGCTGCAAGTGTGCATGTGCTCAGAGGAGTGTTGAGTGAGTAATGATTTACAGAAAATACAGAAAAGTGGCATCAATGCCTAAAGGAGTCTTCCTGTGAGTAACATAGCCAAGCTAACTTCTCTGAACTCACTGGAGGAGTACATCTTAAATTAAAAATAGATAATAAAAAAGTAATATCCTTACGGAAATACCTCATACTGTGATACTCTGCTTGTGAAGGACCCGTGGGATTATATTCTAACCTTCTGGCCAAATAACTTAATCCACCAAATGCAGAAAAAGACCTTGAAAATAACACAGATCACAAATTCCCTGCTGAAAACTATAGCTGCAGTTACTTCAAACTCTATGAGTTTAAGAGTGGCTGAGCCTGATGGGAAAGTCACTCCTTTTCTAAGTATTTCTAATTGTGTAATTATAACCTGAGATTTTGGATAAATGGACCTGATGATGGGACCAGATGAAACATTAAAGGATCACAAGTTATTAAAACTCATCCTGTTGGAAATATCTATGCAAAATTTCCATAATCCATTAAATTGTCATTGAGTTGTTGCATCCAAAACCACAAATGTGAACCTCAGTGGTGCAGAGATTACCAATGTCAGCAGAATACATTATCAAGAGCCATGAATGTCTGTACAAAATATTGTATGAGCTGGTAAAGTAAATATCTTAACTGAAAAACTGACAAACATAAAACAAATAACCCAAGTTTTGAAAGTGATACTTTGCCCAAAAAGTGGATTTTGCCTACTGCATCACTTCATTGCAGCTAAAGAATGCAGTGAGTCAGCCATATTTAGCTTGAAGCTAATGGTGACTGATGGCTAACAACAACTAAACTCTCCAAACATGAATGTTTACAAATTCTCAGTGTTATTGTGCAGTTTATCCATGTCCTCTTTAATCCAGCTATATACTTAATAATCCACAAACACTTTGATTTATAAATAATAATGATAATAAAAAACTTTATTGGATTGTTGTTTGCCATTGGTCCCAACTAGTCTGATGCTAAATATACGTTGCTAGCACACGTGTGCATTTCAGTGTCAAAGTTGTGATGCAGCAGGGAAAAAGGTTTTAGTGAGCTCAAGACACTCATATGCGAGTACTTTAGATGCCACATACGCTTTTTGGTTGAAGTTTCACTTTATAATTCATCACACATGGACCAAGAACATCTGTAGTGTATCTCTTAACAGTAAATATTTGTTGGCTATTTAAGCCTGGACCAAAATGCCAGACACACATGAACACTTCCCTGAGGCAACGATCAAAAATTATCCATTATTCTTTGCATTAGATTAACTTTTCATTTTCCTTGGTCTTTGGAAAATAATCCACATCATTATGCCGTCCCCCATAGCCACTTTGTTATTGAATGATTGCTTGTCACGTCAGCCTCTTGCAGCACTAATTAATGAAATGGCAATCTGTGGTGACATCTCTTTTTAATGCAAGCCCATGAGATTTCTTTGACTGTGTGTGTGTGTGTGTGTGTCTGTGTGTGTGTGTGTGTGTGTGTGTGTGTTTGTGTGTATGTGTGTGTGTGGGGGGGTTCATTCTCAAAATGGGGAAAAAATATTTGGCTTGTGGTTAATACAGATGATGACAGTTTTATGATCCTATCTGCGTGTTAATGATGTTTCCTCGTGCTGCTGTATCTCTGCTGTGACTGCAAGCATTTAACAGTGTATTGTGGGTAAGACATTATTGTGTGCATGTACAGTATCTGTATGCCCTTGTTTTGTATGCATCAAGGTTATGGCTGCCAGACTGAAATCATTGTGATAGTGATACCGTGCGTCCATCATTCTGCGGCAGAGCCTTTATTGAAGCGTTGACAGTAGATCTTTGACCTGCAGGCTGCACTTGGCAGGATAATCACTGCGGTGGCAATGAGTGCAGGTGAAGGAGAGGCCTTCGCTTCCCTGTGCGTGTGCAGCTGATTGGGATCATATTTAATCCTATTTGAGCCACTAAAGGTGCACTTATATTCGTCCTCATCGTCAGTCCTCAAATGTTTCAACGAGGGATGAGCTGACCTGCTGTTTTCCTCAACTGGACTAAGAGGTATAAAAGCTTTGAGTCTGTTTTTTTAATTGTTTAGCAACAATTTAACTGTTTTGTTTCAGCCTTGTTAATCTCACCAATAATTCAATAACAACTGATGTTTAATTTCAGTTACAAGGATTGTGAAAATTTCATTAATTCACAGAATGATATTGATGATTTTTGCTGTCAGGCAACTGGTGAACTCAAATAAGTTTACAACCTGTTGTAGAGTAATTATGTTGTTATTATATGATGGTAAAATTCAATTAAATTAGCATTAGCCTTATCTCTTTTTGGTCAAATACAGGGCAGATTCATTATTTGTCAATTTGAGAATTAGCAGAGTGTAGCACTGTTGTAACATGATTTATTAAATTGGAACAGTTGCTAAGAGCTAACTTAATCACCAGCAGTAGGTTAGAGCCATCTTTTACCTTTAAATTTTTTGAACATCCTGTTTTTTTTATATACAGTAGAAGTGTAAGCTAGTGTCTACCTGATAGCAGCACTACAAGCTAGCAGAAGGTTTGCTCAAGTTTCTTTATGCTGGAACAGACGTATGGTGCACCAAGGAAGGATGAACTTGGCAACATTCTCCTTATACACAAACCAGTATACCATCAAATTTATGTTAATGTTAACCATTGATGACACCCATAAGCTGTTTAATATTGCTTTCTGTAATTGCAAATCTGTATTTTTTGCAGTTTGTTTCTACGAATATTATTCGATAAAGTTAGAATTATTTTACTTTTTTGTAATTTGTATGTTAACCACTTATTAGAAGCAAACTAACATGAAGTTATCTGAAAATTAGAAAGCAATCAGGGCTAGGAAATAATCAGGAACTTTCAAAGGAAAAAAATTAAATAAATACATAAATCACTGATGCTGTGTCAAACCTTGTGTCTTTAAGTGCCTGCGAAAGATTGGTAGATGCAGTTTATGTTGAAGAAAAATTAAATTTCTTGTTTTGCTGAGGACCTGCAGATACACCTTCAAGGACACCCCGTGGTCGTCTGACCCCACTTTGAGAACTCTTGGCTTGGCTCTAACTGTCCTCTCTCAGTTGCAAAGAAAAAAAGAAGAAGCATCCAATATTACATCAATATCAGGCGTTGGCTTTGACTCCACATCAACACCACTATGACACTATAAGATCATATGAAGTATCGACGAGGTGGCAGTTACAGCACAAAATGCCTGAGCCTCTGATAGAAGGCTATTATCTATATTCTCAGTATCCTATCTGCACTTTTCTTCCTTTATGGTTTTCAAAGCACTTAATTCACCCACACTGATGGTAGAAGCTGCTATCGAAGGTACAAACCAGTGACCGCTCAGTTTCCTGCTCAAGGCTTCTTCCACACCGTCTGCAAGGGAAGTGAGGATTGAACCAGAGACCCCTCAGTTAACTGACCACCGCTCTGCCTCCTGAGCTGTCGTTCCAATGTCAGAGGAACAGAAAAATGTGTGGAGCCACGAAATGACTTCATCCAGGGCAGCATAGATGTTTCTAGTAATACGTTTTGGTGAAAGATGTCTTCTCTCTGTGCTTCCAGCCCGTGTGAGTGAAATCCACCTCGTAAAATTAAAACCATGTCAATGCCAAACATCTAAATTGCAAAGCAATTTTAACAGTCAATCTATCATGACATATACGAGGCACGATGTAGTTTTTATCATTTACATCCACCTCATTTTTCATTACACAGCAGACATTAATAGAAAAATGTCACCGGCTCAGTGGGTGTTGGTGGAGACCTGAGTGGGCTGAAGGGAACAGTACTACTATGCAGAGTATCGGTGCAGTTAGTGTATGTTTACCGGGCACATTTAATCTTTTATAGTCACACATGACCTTTACAAAACACAGTCCCCTTCATATCATATTGTAACCATGGTAGACCGTTCCCTTTTAGCCCATTTCTTGAACTTTTTTTTTTTTCCAGATAAGCTGTACATATCTTAAATGTTAGACGCCCTCTTAAAAGTGAGGATGTAGAGTTTATTTCATTCTTTCAAGCTATTATTTTTCATTGTTATTTGTTCTTAATTAGGAGACATGGCATGGTTTGACTGCTGCTGATCTTTAAGTACTGACTGAGAGGTGGTACATGACTTCAGGCTATCAACACGGATACAGCAGCTGCAGCCTCCTTCAAAAACTACATATGACTGAACAACAGCATTGATTGAAGTGCTTTATTTAAAATGTGGTTGAAAAAAAAGAAAAATTCAAAATTTCAAGTTAAAAAAAAGCCCAAGAATAACAATTAAAATACCAGAGCAGCACAGAAAGTTTATCCAGGTCATACTGAGAAATCTACAACACCACTCAGAGCATGAGTGCAGCTCATAGGTGATATGGACAGTCTCTCCTGAAAACAGGAATATCAAGTCTAGAATCCTTAGCTCTAGAAACAAAACCTCTCTGACTGTGAGACTTATAAGAATAAGAATGCAAGAGTATTGCTCACTGATGTGGTACAACAAAAGACTATTATATCTTCATAACTCTCATAATTCTCTGGTATTTTCCAACTGTTTGTTTCCCACTATTCAAACATCTGCTTTGAATCACTGCTTTCGTGCACCTACCACAGTTTCAGATGCAGTTTTGACAGAACTGAACATAAAGAAATAAACTGCAATGTACTCCACAATGCACACATGAATATTACAAGAGGTTTTAGCAGTAAATTGTAAGAAAAAATGTTTACAACCACCATTTTTGGAAACTCTAATTGCACCTGTATATCCCAGTGGTTCATTATTTATTAATGAGACTCCCTCTGTGGGTGTCCTGCTTTTACTTTAGTTATGCCCACAACACACACATTTGTACCGAAACTATAAAGTACTCAGATGAGCAGTATAGGCATATCTACTGGATATGAGGCAGCCCTGGAGGATGCAGGGAACATAAACACACATAATGCCCTACTAAATGTCGCAGAACAACACAACATCTCAAAAGCCAGTTTTCATCAGCTTACACGCCCGAGCGCTCTAATAATTATATAACATGATGACACAGATCAGTTCACATCGGATTGTCTGACTGGAAAGCTGCACACACATGCTAACCTAGTGGAAAAGAGGATCTTCAGCCAAAATAAAGGATATTTCAAATACCTAAAATGAACTGAAACAATTTTCTTGTAAACATTGTAATTTGTCATAAATATTTCTCATAGCAATACATCCATCCATTATAAATTTAAGACTCGGGAAAAATCAGGAAATTTAAGACAGTTGGTTTCCTTTTCTCTAATTGTGGATAAAACTGTCAGTGGCAATGACCCAGATGATGGGTGGGCTGGGTTGCAACGCAGGGTCAATTTCAATGAATATTGCCATGTAGAATAAAGGTATTTGGATCTAAACCAACAGAGTGCCCTTGAGTTTTGTTTTTTTTTTTAAGCCTCACAATTTCAAATTACAATACTCACAATTTGTATTTAGTTAATTTTCACCAATGTCATGCACCCTTCCTGAGACTGAACACGTGAATAAATCTCCTCTAAACAACCAAGATAAATAAGACCATTTGTTATTTCAGAGTTAAAAAAATGAAACTGTGTATATGATATAGTGCTGTCAGGTGATTTAAATAATTAATCTAATTGATGAAAGGAGTCGTAATGAATTAATCTGATTAATTGCATTTTAATCTCATATGTGCTTAAGGTCCCCAAATAAAGAATTCTAGGACATTACAAAATTGTCGTGCATGACTAATCAAATGAATACACTCAGAAGAGAAGATTTGAAATCCACATTTGTACTGGTGACTGAATAAACCTAAGTCAGGGCATCTTAAGGCTGAGTCGCCATGACCTTGGTGCATCGCTATCTTTTTGAGATAGTTTGATGATTTTAGTTTCAGCACTACCCCGGTAATTTCTGAAAACATGTCATGGAAACAAATGAAATAAAACAGTTTCAACCACCAGCAGTACTAGTGTATTTCGCTCTCCTCAAAACTGATGGTGTTTTCCAAATTAGCATCATATATTATATAGAGAATACATGTCAGATATGCAAATGATGCGCATCATTTCATGGCTATTTTTTTCCCTCCTTCACATCTGCATTAATCAATACAATTCCATTACTGAGAACAGTTCCAGAGCATTTTCAAATAGACACCTCACTGTCACCTGATCCAGGCCCTAATATACATCAAAAATATCACTTAAAGAGTGAAATAAAACAAATAAATAAATGAAAAATATGAATAATGGCAACAAAATGTAGGAAAAAATATTCATGTCGGAACAGACTGTCAAATTCATCCTTTCTTAACCAGTCAAAGAGAGTTGTCTTAATCTCTTAAACAGATGTGAATAAAATGAGGATTTTAATTTTGTTACATATTCTTGTCAGACCCTGGTTAGGTTTGAGAGAGCTGGAGTGGCAGCCAATGGGGTGCTGAGAAAAAAACAATTGAAGAAATAAATTCGGACATATGTATAACATTTTGGATGTGGATATGTATCATCTATGTACTTTCTATTTTCTTATTTTCTTTTCATTTTCTTTCTCTCTTTATTCTATACCTGTCTCTACACTGTTTAACGCCGTTATTTTTTATGTTATTCATACAATTGTACTTGTTCATAAAAGGTGATTGTTCCTTTAAAGGAGGCCATGGAGGCCACGCCTATTCATGCATGAGCATGCGCAGTGTAGTTTCAAGTCACATGACAATGTGTTTCCTTTTCCTGGTCGAAGCTCAGACTGGTGAGTTACTGCTCGGTGTTTTCGGGCTGTTTGTCCCTCTGCTACATGTCGACAGTGACTCAAAGTGCTTAGGAGAAAGAAAACTCCTATAAAAAGACTTTTCTATCGCACTGTGCCAGAATAATAAGTGTTTTTGGATTTGAGTTGATAAAAGTCGGTGTTTCCTTCACGGAAGCGTCCCACTCCCTCAAGTTTGTGCTTCGACCTCAACGTCCATTCTCATGTGATTGGCCCAGTACTAGTCCAAACACTGGCAAGTTGCTGTTGGCATATTCAGATCATGGCACGACTTCTGTCTTCATCTTCCGCCTTTGGTTCGGGAATATAGATGGTTTACATCAGCCAAAGTACTCAGTGTGTTTACAGATACACCAACGTTATGTCTTTTTTATGTGGGAGGCCGTAACTAAATCTTAAGGTGTATGTTCATGAAATTTCTTTTAAAAAATTGTTTTATTAACTTACTTGAGGTCAAGAAGCACAGGAACACACTAAAGATAAGATTGACATCATGACTAAATACCTCAGAACAACATAACAATAACCTAACTCTATAAATGACGCAATTCACAGTAGAACAGTTCCACACGAAATCAGGATGTACATGAGGTGTGGAAGAGAATAGATGAGAAAATAGTAATAAAATAACCTACATTCATCAATCAAACCTTTCTCCTTTCTTCCTCCTGTAGTATTGTTAGTGTTACATAGTTAACACAAGTATGATATTCATTATATCCAAAAATTTGCTGGTGCGTGATGACATGTCTGGGGCCCAGTTTGTTAAAAAAAAAATTAAAAAAGGCATTCATTTCTTAGGAGACAGAAAGAGTCATCATAGAGGTTTGAATGTTTATCATTAATTTCATACTATTATGAAATGAATGTTGTCATTTATTTTCTCTGAACTCTGTTTTGTCTCCAATGGCTCAAAATTAGAATTGAATTTTACTCTTACTCTTAGCTAAGCTAACGCTCATTTGTGAGCTGGTATGCTTATGAGTCACATTTGTGACGACACATGCAGACCTAATTTATAATTGATGAATCACTCACATGGAGCAAATGAGAACATCAAGCTGTTTTTCTTGCTAGATTATGTTTACAGCAGCTAACAGCAAAGAGCGGATGACTTTCACACTCAGGCAGTGCTCAACAACACTGTGATTTATGGGAAACTAGCTGGAAGAAAATACAGTCAATTACATGACATGAAACCTCATGACAAATCTATTCATGACTCATTTATTCTCACAGGAAAACAAATGAGAGTTTTTTCAAATACAGTTTCAGGCTTCAGGGTGTAATACAACATAAAGGTTTTTCTCTACAAATCATTGTTGAACAGGTAAAAAGTACATCCAGATCCATATTTTTCACTTTGATCTGATTTTGATATGCAACTGCTGATATTGGTACTGATTCTGATTGTAGAAAAATCCTTTTTTTATTTCTTGATTATTATCACTATTATTGTTGTTGCAGGCATTATGTGGAGGTTAACTTCATAAAAGCTGGAATCTGGATTTTCATCATTCTGATATCTATCCACTATCCCGCTTCTAAAAGTACTTTTACTTGAGTACTGTTCTTGTACATTTTTCAACTATCTGCATATAGATATATATACTGCAGTATTATTTGCTTTGGAATCTCCACTCGAGTTTGAGCACTCACGCATTCACTCACTCACTGGGGACAAATGTGTTGTCAGATGAAGAATTGTGATTGGATGATGTCAGTGATGATGATGACCAGCTGAATGATTCTGACTGAGATGATTCTGGACAAAGGAAGCAATTTAAACTTGATATGTTTGCCTCTGGGAAATTGTGATGAGCATTTTTCAAATTTCCTTGATGTTTTATAGACTAAACAATGTATTGATTCATAAAGAAAATAACTGGCAGATCAATTGATGATAAAAATAATTGTGAGTTGCAGCTGGAGATTCAAGGACTTGGTTGTGTGCTTCGTCCGTCACCATTTAAAATACCATCCTTAGGAAGTCAGTGTAAGTTAAACTGTCCTGGGACCTTTTTATTCAGGTGTGACTGAGACAGACGGACTAAAGACTTCTATATTATAATTGTAGGGATACACGGACTGTGGCTTTTGTGATGTAAAAAAATGACTTGGCGAATATCTACAGTAGTTATAGTCGACCCTGATCCCTGAGGGCAGCACAGCACAGTGAATCAGCATTAATAATTCAGCATCCCTCATGCATGGTGAAAAATGAAAGTTCTCCTTGCCATAACTAACTTTGAAATGTACTGTTGGCTGATTTCTTTTTCTTCAGATTATTTAAGCAAGTCCCTTAAACACATCAGCGTCTTATTCAAAAGGTTTATATCTAAATCTTTCTTCTACATCAGCAGGTGTGGAGGATGAGCTCAGGCAATGGGGCCAAGAGGAAAGTTGGCAGGCTGCAGCAGCTCAACAACATGGTGGCATTAGACCCTAAAACACTGACTGAGATCAAACTTCTTTTCAATAAAGTCAGAACCTTCATCAAGCCGTCCAGCGGGGAGTGGTGCATCCCTCAAACAAATGTTGCTCTCAAACACCCCGTGAAAGAGCTTTGCCAGCTGCAGGCCCTGAAGGCATCCCTGAATGCTGTGAAGAACCAGCTCAGCGATAAGAACGTCCAGGTCTGGCATCAACACACCAACTCCACCAACCGTGCTGGGAAGGTCATCGCTGCTGTCCGTTCAACCGCTAACGCAGAGATATGCACTCAGGCCTGGTGCAAGTTTTATGAGATCCTGGGGAGCTTCAGTCTTCTGCCTGCGGAGGCTCTCCTCAGCGGCGAGCTGAACACCGTCCACCTGTGTGAAGCTCCAGGGGCTTTTATAACCGCTCTAAACCACTTCATCAAAACCAGTGAGTCCACACGCTACTGTGACTGGAGCTGGGCTGCGAACACTCTCAACCCCTACCACGAGGCCAATGGGGGAAGCACAACCATTGCAGATGATCGATTAATCGCTAACACGCTGCCCTGGTGGTTTTTCGGCTCAGATAACACGGGTGACATCATGACCCAGAAACACCTGCTGGGACTGCAGGCATTTGTGGCTAACATGCGTAGAGTGGATCTGGTGACAGCAGATGGTAGTTTTGACTGCCAGGAGAACCCTGATGAGCAGGAGGCGCTGGTGGCGTCCCTGCATTACTGCGAGGTCACAGCTGCACTGCTCCTCCTGAGCCCTGGTGGCTCCTTTGTACTGAAAATGTTCACTCTGTATGAACTCTCCTCCGTCTGCCTTCTCTACCTGCTGAACTGCTGCTTCCAGACTGTCAACGTCTTCAAACCTGCTACCAGCAAAGCCGGGAACTCTGAGGTTTATGTCGTCTGTCTAAACTATGACAGCAAGGAGGCTGTGAGGCCTCTGCTCTCCAAACTCATCCGTAACTATGGACCGCACCTGGCTGCCAGAGAGTCACTATTCCCACATTCTCTTCTCCCTCAGTCGTTTCTAAAACAGCATGAAGAGATGTGCACGTACTTCCACACTCTACAGGTGGAGACGATCACAGAGAACCTGAGGTTGTTTGAAGGAATGAGCAGCGAGCAGAGGCAGCGGCTGGACTACATCAGGGATGGCACAGCACAAGAATACCTGCAGCGATTCCAGGTAGGAGCTCTGAACTCATCACATCTTTATTATGTTATCTAAACTCTATTTTCCGAGTCTTAAATTACATTTTTTTTTTCGTTTGACAGTATACTTAAATACATTATATTTACTAACGAGACATGTACCTTGAGGGAGAACCAGGACAAAACATGACTGATCAGCAATGGAAGCTGGGACATGTTTGACTGATGTGGGACCCCTGATTAAAAACTGCAGTAACCGCAATGGCCTTGTCACCCAAAGTATATTACATGTGTTGTTTGGATTGCCTCTACTTGATTCCTGGAGTAAAACTCTTTTGCCTGAAGCTGAGATCACATGACACTAGACCACATTTAAGGGTTTAACATAGTCTGACCAAATTTCCCAATTTTATTGGTGTTTATTTTTTAAACATTTAGTCTAAAAATTTAATTTCTCATCCATCCAAGTGATGCATTTTAGGTTTTAACTGACCATCATGAAGAAAAAAAACACTTGATAAAATTATGGGTTTTCTTGTTTTTCCTGTTTCATTACTTTTAATTATATTAAACCCGATCAGCTCCTTAACCAACTAACTGACTTTGTGGCCCCACTCCAAATATCTGTTGCAACCCAGTTGAGTCATTGTGTAGCTATCTGGATTTATTTGACCTGTTTAAACATTTTAAGACTTAATTTGCAAACTTTTTTACTTAGCAACAAAAATTATTCAGAGATGAATTTTGAATTAAAAATTAAAAAAAAAAAAACTTCACTGTGTGTGCGTGCGTGCGTGCGTGCGTGTGTTTGTGTGTGTAGGTGAGTTTTCTTCCCCGGAGTCGCTGGATCTCTCGTCACACGGTGAACCCTGCCTGCAGCAGGGTCTTAGCGGCCCGACCTCTGGGACTGAAGCAAACATGCTCCTACAATGAGCGTAGGGAGTTGCAGACCCTGAGCTGGAGGGAGCGCATTGAGAGGAGTTGCCATGCTACATGGATACAGAGACACTCCAGTGACACCAGTGGGACCAGCTGTGTGTTGGAAGGACCCCCGGCAAACTGTCACGTGGATTCCTGGTATGTTATTGTTGGTGCAGCGCTGCCTGCCGTTAGGAACTCTCCATTCTGTGAAGGAGGATTGTTGAACCACTTGAATGAAGCCTTGGTGGACACAACTGAAAGCTCAGCAGTTGACTTAGCGCGGGTGCCTCCTTGTCCCTCTTGCCACGTGACATGTGTCACGTCCATCCTGTCCGATGTGGCAGGTCTTTGCACACGCTCAAGTGACAGTGAAGGGAGCAGAGAGAAGAGGCAGTGCCTGGTGTTTGGCAGCCGTTCAGTGTGGGATGTCTCTGAGAGGAATATTGGGGATTTAGTCCTGACATTTCCTGCTGGGACCTCATTGGCTGAAAGAGGCTGCATCTTGCTGCACGACGGGGAGCCGCTGTACCAGCATGAGCTCCTGGGCTGCATTGTGATGTCCCTGCAGAGCCTGAACTCTGGGGATGCACTGCTGCTGCCTGTGTTATCTGCCCTCACACGCGTCACGGCTGCAGTTGTGCTCTGTTTGCATGCGTGTTTTCGCTCAGTAACATTCAGATGTCCGCCCCCTTCAGGCATGCATGGAGCAGTGCTTCTGTGTGTTGGATTTTGTTCCGAATCTGCTGCCCAAATACTCCCGGCCCTTATTGACGTTCATAACTGCATGGGTCAGTTGTTAAGGGGAGAGGAGGACACAGGTAAAAATCAGTCATCTGCATGTGACAAACAGGTGCTGCAATTTGTTCCCATGGAGGAGCTCCTCACAGGAGGGCTGACTGTGTTCCTGTGGACCATGAACTCTGAAATCATTCAACACAAGCTGCATTTGCTCACACAGCCATCGTGCATTTAAGTACAAGCTAGCCCAGCAGAAGCGATGTCATTATGTTAGTCTGTTTTATTCATATTTTCATCATCGCTGAATATGTTTTCTCTGTTGAGATGGAGGTTAATCATGATGCTCTCCATGCAGCAGAGACGCTATATGAGGTTATTTGTTGAGATTGTCTTATTATGCTTTGTTTTTGAGGCCTTTTTATTTATTGATGACTTCTTACAGCATCGAAGGGAAAGTTCTGTTATTGTAATGAGGAAGAAATGGCAATAAATCATTTTGAAGAATGTTTTACAAGATTGTGGGATGCTTGAATTTAAATTTTGTAGTAAAAAAAACATTACTGTGGTGAAACAATCAGAATTTAGCTAATGTGCTGACATGGTCATTAACCGTTTTACACACACACACACACACACACACACACACACACACACACATCTCACATGTCTATTTCTCAATTGCAAAATGTCAAACTCAAGACAAATCTCACAGTGTCACAGTTAATAATCTGAAATATTTGACCAATCAATATTTAACATCAAGAGTGGGTCAAAAGACTTTGTTTATTGTGAAATATATTTTATATGTCATTCACTTGGAAAGCTTCCTCAAAAAGATAAATAGGTGATCATAACACAGTTTCGAAAACAAGTGTTTACATTTTGCTGGTGTTAAAATGTGATCATATCATATCATACCATGTCAAGTGCTCACCTGTGATTATCTGATGTGGTACATGTCAGTGATACTTAATGTTTGCTGGTCTCACTCCGCCAAGCATTCATAGTGGTGGAACTGCAGGGTTCTCAGGTGCTTTTTGACTACAGCCCAATATCTCTTGGATTTGTTAAAGAAAATGCGGTGACTGGTCGGTTTACCAGGACATGTGCACCACATTTACTCCTGATTCATCCGATCGTACGGCTGCGTATTAACATCAAAACATGTTTGCTACAGGTACCTTATTGATTCCATGACTTGAATCTTGAGTGATCCTTTTTTTCCCCCGATAACGATTACAGTCTTTACAATGTGAGGGAAATTTATATTACAGCTTATGTTCCATATCTGTGGTTTTCCTTTTTATCTCCTTCGCATGTTCACACAACCAAAACTGTAAAACTCAAGTTTTATGTTTCAGCACGTTTGCATTTTTCCACTTGAAGCGGTTTTATATCATCAAAAAAATGTATCTCACTTTAAAATTAGAAGGATTTTTCTCCTCAGATATTGAAATTTGACATTGAATGATGAGGCATCTTTCCATATTGGTATCTATAAATGGTATTGAAGAAATTTGGTTGGTGCCACAAAGGTACTGAAGTTTGATACTAAGCCCAGTTTAGGCTTTTACACAATCATTTATTGACTAAAAGGCACATATGAACTCTATATGAGTGCTTGTTTTGAAGTACTACAGTTCTAACGACTGATGAACTTCCAGGCAGCAGCAACACCACTGGATGATAAAAACTTTTAGTGCGTGAAGATGCACATTAGTTTCAGCAGAACTCATCTGTTACTGAATTCACTGAGGGATTTAGGGGCGGTTGACTAAAAAAAACAGTCCAACCCTCAGCACCAAACCTCCTGTCAGTCACAGATGGTTAGTGTAGAAAGCCAAATCAGAGAGAGCTGGGCGTTTACCCTTGAGAACTTCTTGTCTCCAGAAATGCATGATTTTGTCCCTGGATCGTTTAGTTTTTTCGCCAACATGCAGTGTACAGTGAAATTAATTTCAGTCTACACTAGAATGTCTCATACTGCAAGAGTTACGCCAGCAACAAAATGTTAAAAAAGGAAGAATAGATCTTTAATTTGTTATTTATTATCAGTGTAACAGAACTCAGTTTTCATTGAATAGAAATGTGCACTGACAAGTTTGAATGTAAGAGGAAAGATTAAAGGGGAATGCAGCTTTTTTTTACTGCAGACATCTTGACTCCAACTCTTTCCTTTAGACTCCTACTGAATTGTAAATCCGTCAAAAAAAAAAGATGAATGTCTGATTCCTTTTTGTCTCCAGAGTTCAGCTCATTGTTCCTCATACCACAGTGTGGATATGGGTTAGCAAGTTGGCTTCTGCGTAACAAACACCCCATCACTGGCAATTCCCCCAAGATTACTCATCGAATTTTAATTTGTCAATTTAATATGGCTGAAGTCTGCTATCACAGTGTCATGGATTACTGTTGAAAACTGGATCACAGAGCAAATCAGTGAATCATAGTCCACTAATCTGACACCTCCACCTACACAAACCGCCCCAGTCAGACAGATTAATACAAATGATTTAGGAGATTCTGCATTTTGTGCAAACTAGAAGGGATGCACTGAATAATTGCCGTGTACAGTGTGTGCCAACAAAATGTCAGAGAAAAACTAGTGACCTTTGCTAAAGTGTATGTGATTGAGCCAAGTGATTAGAGTGTGTTGTGGACCAGAAATTCAAACCGTCCTCACTGCAAGACTCTTCTGTCAGCAGTCTGCGTGCGCGCGCGCACACACACACACTTTTCAATCACTTCAGAGGACATTACACTGACTTGCATTAATTTCTTGGAGACATCCTAACTAACCGCCTCTTATCCCACTGCAACATCTCCTCAGCCAAGCCAAGGCTCTCCAATTTAATTATTTACATAATAGGCAGTTGGGAGTCTTGGCCACACAATGTGACTGTAAAGACTTCTCTCCACAACATGAGGAGTACCTGCTTCAGGCACTATGTATTTCTATGGTGATGAAGACCCTCATCAACCAAAAGCATTCCCTATTCTCTTCCTTAACAATTATCAGCGTGTGAAATTACTCCACCATGGCTCAACCCAAGGGTCGCTGGTTTGATCCTCACTTCCCCTGGTGACCATGTGGAAGTATCCTTCGATACTGAACACCTGATGGCCCTGTGACAGACTGGCGATCCGTCCAAGGTGAACCCCACCTCTTACCCAATGTCAGCAGGGATAGGCTCCAGCCCAACCACAAGGAGTACATGTGTAATGCAAGCAGGAACTGCGGCAGTTACCACAACGAGCTACAGTAGCAAGCTAACATCGGTTAGCCCAGGAAACGGCCCGCTACACTGAGCTATTGAGACGGAGAATGTGAGGAAGAGCAAGTGGCCCACAGTCAGTGGACAGGCAGATGAGTAATAATACATACACGTATATTAGCGTTTATTTAAATTATTATTATAAATTATTGTCTATGAGTAGACATCTAGTCGACGTCCATAAATAGACGTATATTGGACGTCCATAAATAGACATTTTTTTGACGTCTAGTTTGCTGTAGTTACCACTGGGAGCCCACCAGGGGGAACTGTCAAGTTTGTCTTTTGCGTTGATGAGCGAAAAAGAAAAGACGGCTATTGTTCTCCAGAGAGCTCGACTGGGAATGAGTTGTACCACTTTTGTCAAATGAGAGTTATCACTCTCCCCTGCAGGAAAATGGAGCCTTCCAGCCGGATATGGGCCCCAGGCTACGATGGATTAGAGAGGTTGTAAGGAGTACGTGTGGAATGCAAGCGGGAACTGCGGCAGTTACCACAACGAGCTAAAGTAGCAAGCTAATATCGGTGAGCCCAGGAAACGGCACGCTACACTGAGCTACTGAGACGGAGAACGGAAGGAAGAGCGAGTGGCCCACATTCAATGAACAGGCAGATGAAGAATATATATATGTATATTAGTGGTTATTTAAATTATTACTATAAATGATTGTCTATGAATAGACGTCTATTGGACGTCCATAAATAGACCTCGATTGGATGTCCATAAATGGACGTACATGTTGAGGTAGGACGTCATGTGTGTGACTGTGCCTCTGTACTGATTGTCAAATTTGTTTTAGTCACCACTGGGAGCCCACCAGGGGTCACTGTCGAGTTTGCCTTTTGCGTTGATGAGCGAAAAAGAAAAGACGGATGTTGTTCTCAAGAGAGCTCGAGTGGGAGTGATTAGTGTGACTCTTGTCAGACGAAAGTTATCAATCCCCCCGCAACAAAATAGAGCCTTCCAGCCGGATATGTTGCTCACATTGATCCTCAGTGTGCTCAGGGAGCTTGTGTGTATGCCCAGACACATGAAAAATTAGAGGGAACAATGCTCGCTGCCATTCTTCTGAATCTCCCAGTTCTAACTGGATGAGAAAGGCTTCGTGGTCTGGGTAACTAGAAATGCTCTGCAGAGACACTAGCGGCCGGCAGACCTAATATCTCTTCCTGCAAAGTGCGGAACACCGGGGATTTGAACGAGCCCTAATGTATCGATACTCGCGGCTGAAAAATAGATACTCTCTGGGGAAACAAAATATCGATATAAATTGCAGAATTGATAATTCTCAGCCCTACTAGCAGACATCTACTGTGTAAGAATGAAATATTTTAAAATAAGACAGTCAGAGCATGACTGTCAATTTATCAACTCTACCTACCTTTACATTGCATGTATGTTTTTAATATAAATATATGTATCTAAATCTGAGAAGCCATGACAATTGCATTTGTAAAAAGCAATAAATCATGTAAAAAGCAAAAAGGAGGTGCATTTATGATGAAAAGACCATAGAGACATTCATTCACATGAAAGTAATTATGATTAGATAAAACTATTTTGAATGCTGCAACAAACAGAAGTCCTATTTTAAAACCTGATGGTTCTGTCACTAACTACATGATCAGGAACTCTGTTAAAATGTGGCAAAGTAAGTGAGAGGTTGGCTTTGACCCTGGAACCTGAGAGCCCAGTTGCAGGAGATCTGTGAGGACTCGAAGGTTTCAACTATCAAATAGGTCACAGAGGTATTTAGAACACTATTAAGACCCAAATGTAAAGGGATTTTTAAGTCTATCCTATCCAGCACAGTGATTTGAGGATTGGTGTGATGTGCTCCACTTTTTTGGTGTTAGTAAGGACTCTGGGAGCAGCTTCCGGCATGAGCTGCAGCTGTGTGAATTTTTTTCTAAGACCTCTGAAGACACAGTTCCAGTAGCTGCCCTACTGAACATGTAAGTTTTTGACTGCTGAAATTTAGGCCAGAATACATGCTGATCATGAGCTTCCCAGCTAGTTTTTACTTGTTAGGTGATTTTCACTATGAATTGGTGTGTGAATCGTGTATAAGCACTATGAATTGCCCTGTGTATGAATGGTGCTATACAAATAAATTTGCCTTTGCCTTTCAAAACCCACCTTCAGGTTTGTACTCACCCTTGGAGGATGTTAGGGAGCATCAGGCTACTGACTTGTTCTGTGTGTTATCCTGGGGAGTCACCTGATCTGTGATTGCTAGCCCTATGAGATGGACAGACTTACATGTCATCTACATATCTGTGGCAACCATACATCCTTTAATGACATCAGTTTACAGGTAGGTGCATTGAATTACAGAGGCCCGAGAATTGAATCTTGCGGACCACCATGTTTTTGGGATTACGTTACCGAATTTTAACCCTCAAACTGCACATTGCAGGTGTCTTCTTGAACCAAAATGTCCTCACTTTCTGATGGCAACGCATTTCTAGTCTCTGTAAATCAAGTGATCACACTGCATTGAATTTAATCTTTTTTTTCAAGGTGAATGGGCTTTCTGAGATTTGACTTTAGTGAAACCACAATTGACTGGAGTGTTGTAAACTATTTAACTGCTATAAATCTCCGTGTTACAGGCTTGTTGGGGGATGTTTTTTGGAGTGCTATTGTTTTACATCCCTGTTGACTCTGCTGTCTCCAGAGAGAAGATGTTGAGAGATCAGTCATTGTGAAACTTTCATTATGCAGCAAAAACAGACAGAGGAACTCAGCTCAGTCAGTCGGATTTCATTTGCAGTGAATATTCTTAATCTGAGTGAGAAATAAAATGCACAGCTGCATTCCTGAAAATATCAACACAATTGTTAAAGCCTTGATTGAGAAGCATGTTCATGTTTATCAGGTTGCACAGCGAGTGCTGTATTTATATTATATTTTTATATTTATTGTGTATATTTATATATGCATTCTGGAGTCAAATTTTACACAATAATTCAATATTTGCAACTAAACTGTGCTAATTTTCATTCCAGTTGAAGATGAAATTAGAATGGTTATACCTCCCTTTTGGTAAATGTACAGCTGTAGGTGGTTGCTACGCTTAGCATAGAGACTGAAAACATGTTAAAACAACTAGCAGAGATCCTCCAAAGCGGTGCCGCTGTATCCACGGGGTGCCACAAGGTACAGGTCCATTGCTCCTTTGTACTGCATGGTGGTGCCCTTCCCTCAAGATGGGGGGGTAAAATTAAACCAGCAACAGGAGAGAGAAAAGGGCAACCTAAAGAAATAAAGACTCAGATCCACTCAGACTAATGTACAGAATGTGTTGATCCAGGTCTGCTCAATGACTTGTGTCTGGGGGTGATACCAGGATGTGTCAGTTTGGCCCCAGGACAAGTGGACATGGAGGTTTATAGTGCTGAAGCATCCAGTACAGAGGAGGCACAACTGGAACGCACTCAGTGGGCCACAGACGGTCAGCATTGTAACCCCCATCACCTTCTTAGATCTGCAATGCAGCATTCTCAACAAATCCCCATAAATGCCTCGTGTGACTTTGCATAAACCCTGGATTTGAAGGCTCTGTGGACAGGACAAGTCAATTCCAGTCCCTGGAGGGGTTTATCGCAGCCAGACACTGGTACCTGGACACCGTGTGGTCTATTCAGGTGAGAGTACCTAAATGTCTTGGAGGGTCTTGGAGCACAGGTGTGTCATCCTCATTTTTTTTTCTTGTTTTATACCAGTTTTTTCAGGCTGCAGGAAGTGTTGGCCTCCACTCACGGGGGCTGCTCTAACAGTAATGTGGGAGTATTTTCTCTTTGGATTAGAAGCCTTTATTTTGTGTGTAGATTTATCTATGAACAGAGCACCCTTCCAGTGAACCAGGCTGCTGACTGGTGAGCTGCATCATTGCAGCAAGACATTACAATTTTAACCTTGTAGAACTCATGTCAGTGACCCTGATTTCTTGATTGTATAATAAACCAGCCAGTTATGGCACTTTGACCCACACTGACTGTCGGCTTTGTTATTGAAGTTCACTTGCTTTCACATTAAAGCCTAGAAGCTAGAGGTCACGTCTATTTATTAGTGCTCCTCTAGTCCCTCCGTGCTGAGATCAGCAGTATTACGTCCTCAAACATCTGCTTCTTCTCATCAAACCTACTTTGACTTATTATCAATGGCAACACATTTGTTTCGACACCATGGTGGAACCAGAAGGTGGTGGAACTTCTCTTGCGTGTGTAGGGCTGCTACTCAGATTGTGGGGTAACAGTTGATATGTTTTGGCTCTTGACTAGATTCCTAAGCACATTTTGGACACTCATTCTTGTTCCTCTCAGTATGAATGATTATCACAGTGGTTTCCCTGAGTTTATGTTTGAAATACACATTGATCCAATACGAACAATTACCTGAAAAACTCATGACATCCCCATCTGCTACACTTTGCCCTCATTCATAAATATGAGCATGCTGACAAACTTAATCAAGGCGGTGAACATTATACCTGCTTAGGTTTGTCATTGCATGCTACCGTACTTAGGATGTTAAATACCAGAAGTGCGTCTCTAATATTTCACCACAAACTTTTGTGTTCAGTGACACTTCACTCTTCTCGGTGCTCTCAAAAACTTCCCATCCTCCCAGAGTGATATTCCAAGTTCAACAGGCATTCTGTGTCCATTTCAGAGGCTGAAACTTTTCACCAATTGATTTATTATCCCCAGACCCTGTAGAGGTTTGAAGTGACTTGAGAACTTGCAATGGCTTACACTGTTGTCTAATGATAGCTGGCTAACCATAAGTTACGCTCCAATCCACAGGCAGTGTCCTTGCTAGCCCAGCAACGCAGTCAACGCAAAAGTCCCCTTCTGAAACGTTGTAAAAATAAAGAAAATGTCTTGCGGGTTATTATGATGTTCCAAAGAAGATAATTTCATCAACATTGATTGTTAACTGGCTGATACACT
This sequence comes from Aulostomus chinensis, assembly GCF_037954235.1. NCBI lineage: Eukaryota > Metazoa > Chordata > Actinopteri > Syngnathiformes > Aulostomidae > Aulostomus > Aulostomus chinensis. The sequence continues at coordinate 21,529,685 of NC_141321.1, forward strand.
AGTTATAACTCATAACTAAACAAACTAGCAGATTAACAGGAGTTCAGCAGGTAAGAAAACCGTTTGCTTCCATAGCTCTCAAGCACTGACTGAGCGCCATCAAACAAAAGAACATCGTCCGCACGAGTAAAACCTTAAAGATTAAGTCCGGTAAGTATGAACTTAAAGGGTAAGTACAACTTTTTACTCACATGTACCAAACATCATCAAAATATGAATTCTGTTATGCTCTTAACATTCTTAACCATTCTATGAACTTCTATATGAAATTATGAAATTATTTATCAATGAATCTAATCATGACATTCTGAATTCTGTGTATGATCAAATTATTTATCTTTTTAACACATTTTAGTCATGTTAACCATGTTCATCACATGAACTATACTCTGGCCTCTACAGAGCCAATGAAGAGGCCAAAGAAATTCAATGATCATGTTTTCTGTAAAATGACAAACACGGAAGGTAAGTTTTTAAGGTTTGGGTGATTCCAGGACAATGCCTATGCTGGGAGACTGTTGTGGATGACAATTGTGTTCGAGCTCTGATGTGACGGGGAACAGAGTGAACACACCACTGAACAATCACGGTGAACATCTGCTCTCCGTCACAGCAACGCCGCAGCGATGCAAACGAGTCGCTGCCTCTTCCTTCAGCTGCTGTCTGACAAACCCTCTTTGTCATCGAAACAGAGAGATGAGAGATCAATCTCTGCTTTATAAAACGAGAGATGAGGCGTGTCACATCTGGCATGGTTGACACAAACAATACTTTATATCACAAACAGGGATATAAATAAACATGAAGGCCAGATTTTAATTTGTGTTAACAGCCCTGGAGAAAAGCTGATGAAGCCAATGACTGCCATCCTGCAGAGGCTAATGGTTTTGAAGTTAAGTGCCTAAAAGTGAGCTGAACATTTACTGATCGTGTGTGGAGCTCAGCTATTTTCTACAGTTTTGGTGGAAAGAGGAGAAGAATTAGAACTGTGAAGATGTAATCCAAAGAAATTGTGATGGGTTGACTTGGACTCATCTCCCTGTGAGATAAAACCAACCCTCCATATATAACAGATTATGTCTGATGTGACAGATATATTCTGCACTGTATATGTTTATATTAATCCTCGCAAGGATTTACTGTAGGAAAAAAAAGTTGGCAAACCTGTGGGAGCAGTTGAATGTGATTTAATTTGTGTGAAAGGTAATGTTTTAGTTCTTGATGCTCGACCTGAAGGCTGTAGATACACAGTTTAAGTGTCTGTTGGGAAAAATTAAAAACTCACCCAAGGGGAAAATAGGAATTTGGGTTCATAAATCTATCACAGTGGCAGGTGTTTCTCCATTCCTAAACAACAACAACCAATTAACCTCTGACACCTGACCAGAATTGAAGTGTCGGTTGGTGGAAATATTGCGGTTTAGTTCCTATTTTAACAGCCTGGTTTATGGATTTAGTATGTAAATCATGTTGGATAATCTTAGATTTATAGTCCCACTGTGAGGGTCCCTTGCTTTGTCTTCATAAAATGCGAATCAGTTTAACTCTCTATTTGACAGTTGTCTGGGGGGAACCAGCAGGGAATGTCATGAACTGGCAACCTTGCTGATAAAATTCTGCTTAATTCTAAGAGGGTTTATCTAAAAATAATAAAGCATAACAGTCTCAACAAGTATGTGACATTATCATGGTCTTCATGGCTCCATTCTTGTGTGGCTCTTAGCATATGTGGTATTAATAAACATAGGATTCTCTGACACCAAATGTGAATGAAATTTATAGTGTTGCTGGCTATTTGAATATTAACAGAGACTGTATATTTCTTTGTGAATTCCCTTAGTTTGGTATTTATTTCATTTCCTGTGTCAGTATCATTTCCCCATGATGCACCAGAAACCTGGTGGCGTTCAGCCGGGTCAGAATGCAACAATCTCCAAATAAAGGGAGGATTATTACCTGGCAATTATTACCTGACAGTTGTCTTTTTCTGTACTTTGTTTTATATTTGATGTATTTATTATTTCTAAAAAGGCGCTTTATGATGCTTGGATGTAAATAATGCTCATAGAGTATCAGTTTGCACAGGATCCTCCGATAAATGTCTGATGCTTGAGTTCTACATAAAGTCATGTGACTGGCCATGTCTCCTCTGGTCATACATTGACCTTCCCCAGGGTTTCTGTATTTCCCGAGAAATTAATGAAAATGTCCAAATGGTTTTCTTTTCATGAAATAAACACATCATGACCCACCAATGAGTAAAGTGTCTGTGTCTGAGAGCGCAGCAGCAGTAATGTCTCCCTCAGACGTTAGTCCAGGGTGGACTGGTACCATTAATTACTGTGAGTCAGTGTGTTTGGATTCAAAGTACATCATAAAACCACAGTATAACAATACAAATTATTTATTTGTGGTATCAAATATGTTGAAAATACAACTACAGTAATAATATCAGTCTCTTTTACTTGTCCTCATGAAAATTCTGATCACACTCAAGCTTTGAGTGTCTGGATGAGTTGGAGGTCTGTCCTCTCCTGCGGAGGGCCATGGTAAAAATGTGTGTGTGTCATTCTAAGGCTGTGCTGACAGTCTATAACTTGTAACTTTACTCACTGTAAAAAGAAATTAAAAAGTGAAACCTGTCATATCTGAATCCAGACCCAAAATGTGTGTTTTTTGTTGTTGGTTTTTTGTTATTTATTGTGATGCTTCTCCTGAGGTGAGCAAATATCAGAGATTTAAAATAAAAATCTAGAATAATACTCCAGTGTGAATTTTATTTTATTTTTTTTAATTTTGTATTTTATTTTATTGTAATTTTGCCAGCTGAATTTTTTTCTGATATGACCTGTATTCATTTTATTTGATGAATTAGGTCCATCACAGTTGGGTCGAATGATTCCACTGCATTTCCTCTCCTACAATTGAACAATCACAATCAATAGCTGATAGATTAACTCTTTGTCGGTGCTGTTTACTTTACATTTCTCGCTCTCTAACTCTCTCGCTCTCTCTCAGTGTGTCACTCACGCTGTGCTTGAAGGCACATCAGTGGAACTCCGTTCACCCTTTGAGAGGCATTGACGCAGTAAAAGGAATTGCCTGGGGGGGGGGGGGGGGGTGAAGAAGCATGAAGGGCACAAATCAGACCACAAGGCCACTTGTTGTCTGCATTCAATTTGAGGACTCACACGTTTATAATATATTTATACACAATAACAGTGGTGCATTCTAATCTGAATGTGCTTGTGGTGCATGCTGATCCCTGTTTCTTTGCACACACACAAAAAAATGAGGAATTGTTTCCTCGTAAAGACAATGGTTTATATCTTAGTTTTGGATGTATAGTTTAAAAAAGCTGAATAAAAAATTGAAGCTTTGTTTTTGATCATGAAGATATTCGGCATTCTTGGGCGTTTTGACAAAATGCTGCTGTTGGGATATATATACATGATTTAAATTCTTGAGAACTTCACATTCTTATCAATTCCTCCAACCGGAGAAGCACCTGCATGTTGTTGCAGGCCTCACTATTGCATCACGAGGACAAATCCTTCTTGTCTCAGGTGATGTTATTACTCGTGGTGGGGTTGTTTTGCTCTTCACTCTTGTGGTCTCGGGAGGTCCAGTATCTTAATTGCTCCCAGTGGAGGACGCATCGCTCTGCGCTGCATTCAGGGAAACACTGTCTTATAATGGGAAACTGGCCATCAAGCTCAACATCTCAGCTCTGAGATGCCATATGCTGATGTTTGCATCACGTGTGCATTTCAGCTCCTATCTCAGCAGCGGGGCCACAGTGTGATGGGGGTTTCTGGTGAGCTGCTGTTACTTTATTGTGAGATAGCATTCAGTAACTCACCAGTTCTCATTGTAAGGTGCTGCGTTTATCTAGCCCTCATGCGTTTATGCTGAGAGAAAAAAAACACACACAATATAATCGCCAAATAGAATGGAAATTGGATTCTGTTTTATCTATTTCAGCAGTTTTCTGGCCTTTAGAAACGTACTATCTGGGACGATCTCCGTATGGTTGCTAAGTCTACATTGTGCAGCTGATAAAACAGTTGATTACTGCGATGAGGCACACTGTCACTCCAATTCACACGACTCGTACGCTCCCACTCTGATTGCTGTTCAACCACATTAACGCTGGAGAAAATGTCTCCGGCAGTCAAACCCAGAAAACCTCATTTAATCTACTTGCACACTTCCACACAGATAATCCCACACTGTGATATTCATTTCCACCAACAATATGCACATTTATTTATTGTTTCTCCGAGCATGTAATTATGCAGTTTTAGATGTGAGTTGTCATCCCAGTGGCATCACATCAGACGGAGGACTTTGGAGTGGTTTTGGCGAGGCTTTGCCACTGATCTGAATGACGAAGAGCTATAGGAGTAGCTTATTTTTAGGAGGAAGTCAAAGTCCAGGCTTTTGAAACGTCATTCATTAGAGAACACATCAACATGCTTGTCTTGAGCGGCTGTGGTGCTAATGATGTCAGGTGGGTGAGACAAACAGCTACATGGGTCACTGCACTACTATCCACAGAGGCTTGATTGGAGAGCCTTGTCGCTGTTCAGAAGAGTGATTGTCTGCTGAATTGTACATGTCTTTATGTGGCCTGATGATGTATGTGTTAATACCAGGCACAGGCGTGTTGGAAGTGCAGCAGCCTGCATGCTTGATGCCTTATATTGTATGGAAGTGCAGGAATAAAGCTGCAGGGATGATTCCTGCTTGCAGACTGAGGTTCGCTCACACACACACACACACACACACACACACACACACACACACACACACACCACACACACACACACACACACACACACACAAACACATATGTCTCAGCCATAACTACTCTAGCATTCACATAACGTGTGGTGGTTTGATAGGAGCACCAGCATCATCATTCCTATGCGGTCTTGCCATCCTGACACCTCCAGCTGATTGTCATTGCAGAGTCTTTCCACTCAAGTTGTCTTGTCATTCTCATATTGGATTACTGGGGGTTGGGGTGGGGGTGCGGGGCTTGTCACCAGTCTATCACAGAGCCAGCAATTTTTTCTTTTGCTAAAAGAAAAGAACAAAGAGTATGTGGATCATTGAGCGTATGGCTAGACAAAGAAGACATAGACTACAATGGGCTTGAGAGTTTGTCAACATAACTTTTTTGGGGGGCACACTCTTTCTACATTCTGGGGAACAGTTTTAATACAGTTTGGTGAACTCAAGATGCCTATTTATGAGTACTTAAAAGACTAAACAAACATTAACCACATTGAATAGTCTTTGGCGCTTTGACCCAAGCAGAGCATTAATACAAATATACATAATTGTAGGAGATTATATGGATTATACGTTGAACAGGTGTAGGAATCCCCCTGGGACTAGACAGCGGTAATGATCGCAAATAAGCTGCTTGGATTTCTCTGTGCGTGACATGTAGTGGTGTGGGGGCCAACACTCTGTCAGAGCTGATTTGACATTGATTTGACACCAATGACAGCAGAGAGACAGATAGCTGTTTTAAATTTGACGAATAGTGGATGATCAGCTGAAAAGCATCACTGTCAGGTTTTGAATGTTTGGACACGGTTGAGGGAGATTGGTGCTAGTGACTTAGGGCGTGTTTGCACTGGCTCACTTCGGCTCCGGTTGGGTCGGGTCGGTTTGGCCCCGTTTCCGCTACTAACCTTTACCATTTTGGTCCCTGCTCTGCTGGTGTTCCAAGCGAGCTGAGACAGAACTAAAATGAGATGTTAACACATAGCAGGGCGTTGATTGGGTAACTTCCTCGCTTACGTCATCTACTTTGTATCATCTTGGCCTCATCGGAATACTGGTCAATTGCTTGGTAAAGTCTTTTATACACATCTTGGGTGTTCTGTTTTGCCACTTGAAGCCTTGCCTGTCTGTCGTCCCTTACATTTAGTTTAAGCAAAAATCACTGACAAAGCAACAGGCATAATGCTGCCTCCATGTCGTCCACTGATGTTGTTGTGTCGCACACAAATCACGCCGGGGAACTCTCGGCTGGTGAGCCCACCCACGCTGATGTGGTACCAAGTGCTAGTGGAAACGCACCGGTACCGAGCCGTACCAACCCGACCCGAGCTGAAGTGAGCCAGTGAAAGCGTGCCATTAAAGAGCAGCCTGAAGGAAATAATCTGATACAATTTTCACAAAGATTCATTAAAAGTTTGATGCTGAGAATACAAGATAGTAGAAAAATCTACCAAGACAGAGAAAAAAGATCTCAGATGGTTGTAAAGGAACTACAAAACATTTACTGACAGAAAAACTGTTTCTTGCATCCAACATTCACTCAAGATCTGTTGACTGGTGATGGAAGATGCATTCATGGATGAGATCTGTGCAAATCCATCCCTTCATCACCCTGTGGAAGTCTGATGGTTTTTATCAGCTTGGTTACTGTAGATTCATTTTAATTGTTGTTAAAACAAGTTCAAGCAGGTCTGTCACTACAATGTTGTCTTTCCAAACACTAATAACTAATGATGATGAAGTGTATCCAGTCCTGGAACTGCTTACTGCTGTTGATTATATCAAAAATGCACAATAAAAACGATTATCTGTGTATTCTGTCTTGTCCAGTGTCTAAATGTGTCTTTTCATCTTTATTTTGTAAAAGTCCCCTCTCTTTTCACCTCTCACTTCCTGCTTCGTGCTTTCCACTTCCATCCTGCCCTGATGTGTTTCACCTGTATTTTTTGGTTTAGTGTGTCAAGTGTTCCAGCAGTTTACTCCTTATTTTCTCCAGAGATCTTTGCTCATGTTTTTGACCTCAGCCTGTTTAATTTACCTCAGAAGGGCTTTTGGAGTACTGCATTCTTCAGCAGAGACCTATCCTCCCGAACTGCGTGAGATTCATGGGTCCTCATTCTTACGGATCCCTCTTAAAATTCTCTGTTTGTTGTCTCCTCTCCTTAAAACTTGCCTTTGTAGAACAAACTCACATGGTGCACCAAGCCTGTCCAGTTGCGTGAGAATGTTTTGAGTTGCCATGTTTGTCAGAAAGGTCGCATCCAGCTAAACCTGACTACATCTGCTGAAGCCAATGACCGCATCTGAATGTCTGCAAACAAGGTCAGTGGTAGGGATCAAAGGTCAATTGATTTTTTTAAATCTTTTTTTTTTAGCAGAGAACAATTCCAGTGAATAATCCAGCCAAGATAAATGACTTGTATGAGAGATGGTGTTTATTTTGCTCCGGTCTCATCTTTCATTTTCTTGTACCTCCTTCCTCACAGCGTCTGTCTTGTCCTACATTCTTATTTTTGTTTGTGTTTATTTTCTCTCTATACGTCAGGTGTAGTTACATTGACAGGTGATTTGGCTCTTTGAGTTTTGTGTTGTTGGTTGAGCCAATATCAGAGAGAGACGCATCAAGAGTTTCAGCTCGGCTGCATGCTGGAGGGTTTCATTGCACGCGAACATCAGCAAAGGGCTCATCAGGCAGCTGCTGTCCTGGGCTCAGGCTCAAAAATATCCCCCCCCCCCCCCCACACACACACACTCTCTCTCTCTCTCTATCTCTCTCTCACACACACACACATACTCTCTATCGCTCTCTCTCTCTCTCTCTCTCTCTCACACACACACACACACACACACACACACACACACACACACACACACACACACACACACACACACACAATGCTTCGAGAAACAAGTTTGCCAGGATTTGAGGACAGTAATTATGTTAGTAGTATGTCAAGCTTTGCATCATCTGTGTGACTTGCTGGCTGCAACAACATCAGATATTTTCCCGCTCTGGATAAACAAAATTATGTAAGGGATTTAATTCAGGCAAAATGCATTCGACTTCCTCAGAAGACATTCATTTTTAACATGTTTAGGTCTCTGCCTTTGTTCTGAAACATGAGAGTCTTATGATATAAACCTCACATAGTGTCCCAGGAACAAAATGAAAGTAAAGAGAACCGAAAAGAGAACCTTTCGGCGACTTTTGCTTCACTTGTACTTTTCAAAAGGTTAAAATTGGTGTTGATTCTCTGAGGAAAGTTTCCTCCATTTGATTTAATGTCAGCGTCTGTGAGGAAAGGAATCAGGCTCATCCTCGGAGGCTGTGTTACCGCATGACAAAACAACGTTATTTTTAGAACCACTGAAACCACGAGCACTTAATGAATCTTTGCAACGGATTCCACACAAGGAACCTTAATATATTTTAGGTTTACAATCAGAGCAAAAAAAGGATTGATTTCATACCATGCTGCTTAGTGTAATACACAGGCCATGAATTAGCAAGGGTGGAAATGTATAGAGAGACAGAGAAACTAGATACAGGATCAAGAAAGTGCAATTAGTGACTTTTATGTTCTTATTTAAATGAGGATACAATTCCCCATGTTAGCATTCATACCTGAACCCTGAACTATAGGTCATAATATCCCCCCCCAAAAAAGCTTTTTCTATGAAAAAAAGAACTAAACAAAACAAAACTCACCCACGTTTTGCATTTAATGTTGCATAATTGTGAATGACACCAAACATGCTTCACTGTCAGAGCATTTACGAATATTAAAACTGTAAAGCCTCTTAAACACCTGGCAGCCATGCAACATTTCCCCCTTCCCTTTTCATGACAATTATCAACATTATGCCATTTGAACTCTAAAGTTCATGCATTCTATGTCATACAGCATTAACAGGATTGCACAGTTATCCATAATCTGTGACCCACATATTGTGTAATGACTTGCATGCTAAACTACCGGCCGTCCAATCAGCAGCTGCAGTTTAAAAATTCATGCTTGTTTACATCCATAAAGCATTTGAGCTTCTCTGTCTGTGCTTAGTTATTTATATTTTATTGTGCTTTTACAGACATGAGCTTAATGAAAACAGCCCGTCACTGACCTGCTGCTACTCACTAATACCGGCATTGTGAACATGTTCACATTCACATGAGTCTTTTCCATTTGAAAGGTGATCAGAGTTCCATTAACGTTCAGGTCCCTTAATCATCATTTTCCCATCGTGCACATCTGCCTTTTCATCCCAGCGCCGGTCCTCCATCACTTTAAACCAAGAGCGCTGTAAACAACCCCTATACATCCCATAATTATTATTCATACTCTTTAGTTTTACAGTGGAAGTGAATATAATTATCTTCCCCCCACCACTCTCCTGTTACATACACAAAGCACTTGTATATGTACACACATACACAGTCATGTTTCCATCACTTTGGCAGACATTCATTTCCTGTAAACGAACTCCTGATAAAAATAACGGTTAACTGCCAACCAGCTCTTATGAGACTTTACCCTAAATTTGATTTGATTTATATTCTTGGGTTTTGCCGTTTATCCTCCAAAAATGAGGCAAGTCCCCACACTGACGGCCTCCCACTTCATATGAATGTCCCCACAACATCAGCAATACCCCACATGAGCGCGCGCATACACACACACACACACACACACACACACACACACACACACACACACAATCACACACACGCTGGCCTTGCCAATTATCTCTGTTTTTTTGTTTTCTTCCATTTCTCTCTGATCATCACGCATCCCTGCAGGGATGAGATAAAGTTCTTCTTCTTCTTCTTCTTCTTCTTCTCCTCCTTCTTCTCCATCTTCATCATCTCATTCAGCTTCTTCAGCACCCATCCTTCACAGAAGCTTCCTAAACCTGAGAGTGAGATGCACCTCAGTCAGAGTGGGATTTTTTTGGGGGGGCGGGGGGGGGTGAAGATCACAAAAAGATAGGAGTGTATGGTTCATGCAGCAAAATGAACAAGGGCGTGCTGGTGATTTAGTAGCTATGCAACAGCGGCTCTACTGCTGCTTGGATTTACGCCACGAGTGGGTTCGATTGGCCAAGGAGAGTGAGCACCTCTCCGACCTCCGCAGGCCAGTGAGAGTGATGGAGTGTGTGAATGGGGGAGGGAGGGAGGGAAGCTTAAGTAAAAGCTATATGAGGAGAGGCTGTTGTCTCATCTTTAAGACAGTTAAAAGTAAAAAATCAGCGAGGTGTAGATGAACAAGTCATGCGGTGGAAAATGTGCTCTTCACCAGAACATGCAGATGCATCCATCACTGCATCTTTTATTGTATTGAGTTTGTTCTCCTGACATGCAATATTTAATTCATTTAGTCTTTATTTGATCATTCCCAGTGCAGGGAGATGTATGGGTGGAGAAAATGAGAGTGACATAGATCCATTGGAGCCAGCAGGGTTCCCCGCTGTTGGATAAATTGTTTGATGTAGGCTAATTTTCTCCTCATGAGAGCAGCTGGCTTGGATGATGCTGCCATCAAACCAGCATCTTGGACAGCATTTAATGGTAACTCATATGCAATGCTCAGGAGAGCCTTCCTCCTCCTCTTCCTCCTCCTCCTCCTCCTCCTTCTACTGCTGAGTGGTCTCCTGCAGTAGGCTCTCTTAAAGGTGGATGCGCTCCCTTGTGGTTGTCAGGAGAAGCGCAGGCGCCGCGGGGGGTTTAAAAGCCCCGACTGAGGAGGAGCTGTGCACAGTACCAAGGAGCTACACCGGGAAAAGTTTACCTCCAACTACAACTGTCGACCCAAAGGAGGGAGAAGCAGCAGAGATGGCAGCTCAAGCGCAGCAGCCCCACCTACACCTGGCCGAGATCACCGCGGCGCAGTTCATCGACATCTGGAAACATTTCGATGCAGACGGTCAGTTTCTATTGGTCTGATTTAGCATTTCCATTCAAGTTAATCCCTCTGCTTTTTATTTATTTGTTTCCAATAGCAAATAGACAGATTCTAACGCTACTTTAAAAGTAATTAATGATAACAAAAATAGTAAAAAACGAAAAATGTCACATTTATGCCCCAAACTCTTCAAAGAAATTGCAGATTGCATATTTACTTTTGATATAAAATAGATATAAATGTAAGCTTATCTAAATTTAAATGATTGCATGAATTAAATTCAGCTCAGGTGTAAATACTGTAAAGCTCTTTTAACCGTGTAATATGATGTAATCTGAATTGTATTGCGAATAACTTCATCTAACGTGACTGGACTAATTTGAAATGTGTCTTGGGATGAGTGCTGACCTGAGTGCTGAGCTTTAGAATCTAAGAGAAAAGACCTGCAGAAGGTTTCAACAATATCAAAGAAGCGTGAAGAAGATAAAAAAGAGGGAAAGAGGGATGCAGGGGGAGGGGTAATGATGCAATGAAGAAGGGGTGAGGAATGAGTGTGTGTGCCTATATGAGAGAGAGAGAGAGAGAGAGATGGAAGTTGCGTGACAGGGGAGGGATAAAAGAGAGGGAGAGAGAGAGAGAGAGAGAGAGAGAGAGAGAGGACTGGCAGTGAGTGACAGAGGGTCTCATCCACTTTGGGAGGAGCTTCTGATTGCAAACAACTGAACTCTACCACTCTGAATTTTTGGCTCCTTCAGTTACATCATAATAGAGATGTGATTGTAAATGGGGTACTGATTGACTATGATTTTGACTGTTGCTGATACAAGAAGCCAATTAATGCTGAAGCCAATTATGTTGTCAAATCTGTGATAACCATCATATTTGGTTGGTTTATTGTGTAAAATCATAATCTGCGGGCATCAATAGTCATCAGTTTAGTTTCATTATCATAATAAGCCAAATATCTCTGCTACATATCGAAGTAACACACGCCATCTGTCCTCCACAGGGCGTCTCACCGTCATGTCTGAATGCACCTAAACGGCATGCAGCCAACTGGTGTCCACCTCTGTGTCACCATGTCACCACTCCTCTTCAGATTTTCTTTTTTTCCATTTCAATTGAAGGATTACTTTCAAATCCATTCAGAAAAAAAGCCCTGACCTCTGACTATTTCTAAATCTTGACTGATTATTATGATGACAATCCGATAAAGCTTTTACAATCCAGCTTTATCCCAAAGTTTGACAAAGGGGGTACGTCCCAATTTGTATAAACAGTCAAAGCTGGTTTGTTTAACCACAACTGTGATTTTTCACAAATATTTACCAGCCCTGAATGTGGGGGTGAAAGGTCAAAGGATGATCACATTGTACCTCATCATCGTTGTCATGTTTGTAGGTTGTCCATCTGACAGGTTAACTCCAGAATGTCTTCAGGGATTTTCCTCATGACCTGATTAGTTTTTAATTGTTAAAAGGTCAAGGTCACTGTGACAGCACAAATCATGTTTGTGGCCATAACTCAATCATGCATGTGCTGGTTATGACATTGTGTTTTCAACATGTCCTCTGATGCAAATAATCATATAAGTTGGTTTGTTCCGACCCTTTGATCTTTTCACCCCACTTAAGATCAGTGTTGCAAATGAGGATTTTTTTTTTTCTTACAAAGGGTCAAGAACAGGTTGTGCGCAAAAACACTTTATCAGAGAACGATTGTGGTTAGGGACCGATTATAAAGTACTGCCGATGTTGACTCATTAAACAGGACAGCTGTATATATTCTATATATTGATGATGATTTGATAGACTAATATCCCAATTTTGTGTGATTGTGACTGCTACGGCCTCTAGATGGCATCTGTTCAAAGTCCATCCATCGTCATCTTCCGCTTATTCCTACACATTAAGGGTCGTGGGGGGGCTGGAGCCTATCCCAGCGTCAAGGGGCGAGAGGCGGGCGAGAGTACACCCCAGTCCATCGCAGGGCCGACATAGAGAGACGAACAACCATTCACACTCACATTCACACCTACAGTCAATTTAGAGTATCAATCAGCCTCGTCCCCTCTTGCATGTTTTTGGACTGTGGGAGGAAGCTGGAGTACCAGAGAGAACCCACGCAGACACAGGGAGAACATGGAGACTCCACACAGAAAGATCCCAGGCTTGAGCCGGGACTCAAACCCGGAACCTTCTTGCTGTGAGGCCACAGTGCTGACCACTGCACCACCGTGCAGCCCCTGTTCAAAGTCAAAAACTTTGATATAATTGCAAAAAAAAGTATCCATTATTGGAAAAAGGCATACAATCAGGAGGAGGTATTTCAAGTTTTATAATTATCAAATTAATGAGTCCACAGCCATGCTAGCAGCTCTTTTAGCCTCAGAACACAACAGTACTGTCGGCCATTGTCTCAGATGCTTATCTGCATGCAGTTGGGTCCAACATGCTCATCTCCTTCTGTGTTAGCGTTTGTTGATTGGCACCGCATACAGCTGAGCCCGATGAGAATGAAAGCAACATGGGGAGCAAACTGAATGTGATAATAATCCAGTTCAGGGTATAGCATTACATCATCGCAAAGTCCACCCATTGCTCTTGATTCAACATCTGAGTTATTCATATATTTCTGTCTTAACTGACCAAACTAACAACTCATCGTCTTCCCAACAGTAACTCCTCTGGGACCATTAATGCCAAAGCAGGTCTTATGAGAGAAAAGCATATCACCTGAATTTCAAACACAAGGAAATGGTTCCCTCTCTTGTCAAAACAATCCAAAGCTGTTTTCATCAAGCAGCTCTAGTTCAGGGTTTAAGTGTCTTGCTTGAGGGCTGCTCTTGACTTGTGACTGAGACTGAAGAAACAGATGTTGAAAACATTTCAACCTAGATGGGAGTGTTACGGGTTGCACTGCAGACATGTAGTACTGAAATATTTGATGCAGGAGATTCAAAGTAGAACAAATTTGATTTGTGTGTCAACTCTCTTGACTCACTACTCAGCGCAGCAGCAGATTTCACATCCGGTCTAAGATCTGACTTTTTTTTTTGTTCAGATGTAAATGATCTTAATGATTCATCCTGCCCTTTGTACACTGGAATGCGTCATAGTATCACATCACTCATGGATGAGCTGAACTTTCACTGGATGGTTGTTGTCAGCAACAGATTGTTTCTGCTGTGACCACAGCAGCGACTAACAGGACTGGAAGTGGCTGCAGAGGAAACTAGGAGAAAAAGACGCAGTGTGAAGTCACCTGCATGGACGGGTCTTTTCCTTTTAACCATCAACATTTACAGACTAGTACCTGATGCACTCAGTCGCTGCCTCGCCATGAAGTCTTTGTCAGATGTCAGTCGCACTGGCGCATAGAATAAAGAGAACAAACACTCAAGTACCAACACTGTACCTAACAAGATGGAACACGGGTTCTCAAGCTTTTTACAACACTAAAAGAATTAATTCTCTTAAGTACCTCGTGACAAAAGTCTATAAATATAGAAATAAAATACAGTACTACCCTATAAATGTTACATTTTATTGACAATAAATTTGTACTTCTAAAAAAATTAATGAATGCATCTAGAATATTTTGTCCATCTCTAAATTCTTTTGCAATTTTTTTTTTCTCTCTCAAAAGAGGCAATAAGAGTCCATGAACACTGTAGCAGCATTGACTTACGTGTTTTTAGGGCCGCAGCTCTGAGTGGTGTGAAGGAGTGGAGATCAGGGTCTGATTGCCTCTGTGAGGATTTCTTTTACTTCACGACTCGGGCATGTTTGAGGTGCTTCCTGCTGGGGAGATTTGCACACACACCAGTCCTGCTAACCAGACTGTCCTCCCAACAAACCAGACAGGTCATAAATTTAAGTAAGGAAAGTGACTTGTAGCTGTAGTGATGTTGAAAGACAGATGCCATCTAGTGCTCGTAGTAATTCTGACCCCAGGAAAGTATGACGTCTGATGACATCAAAATAAAGACAGAAAATCCATGTTAGGATGCCAGTTAGTGAGGTGGAAGGTGCAGACCAACATTGGACTTCAGGACACTCAGGCTTTATCCCCGTTGCCAGGGGAACTGTGACCTAACCAGAACTTATATTTGATGATCATTATATCTTAAAGCATGAAATGCATAGGTGAGCTTATGTAGTTGGTTGTATGAGAGGACTTACAGCAGTTCTTCAGGGACCCCTTTCAGTGCCAACTTACTGTATGCTATTGAAGCTTGTGCTTTTCAAGTAATTTAACTAAAATTTATGACATGTATTTTATCAGCCGCATCAACAACAGGAAGTGAGATATATGTAATTTTGTGTGTTTTTGACATGTGCTACATGCCAAAGTGCTCCTTCCAGATGGTTTGTTGTATTTATGTCAGATTTAACGTATGTAATGTGAAGATTGCAAAAGGATTGTGACAGATTTATGTCTCACTTCTCAAATGAATCTTAAATTTGTCACATCACGTTATACTAATAAAATTTCACAGGTTATTCAGGGAGAAATGGTTTCAGAAGGGAATGTAGAGGCTTGTGACTGCTTACCATCACTAAGCCAGTTGAAACCCACGCAGTTGAGAATGTATAACTCTCTCAGTCATAGCTTAGTCATTATCGTTTTACATCATCAATAATAGTATGGTATGTGAGAAAGACAAATTCTATCATCTAATATCATCTTTGCTTTGCAAAATATAAATTCTGTTTTTGGACTCAAGGTATTTGAGTCACTGAATGAATGAATTGAATGAATTTCAGGTTATATGGAGGCTTTTGTTTTGCTGATTTTTTTCCCCCATGCTGTGTTCCTGATTAGTTTATATCTAAAATACCAGCTCAGCAAAGGCACAGATGGTGACACGGAGCACCTACAGTATCAAACACAGTGAACAAATAAAGCTGAAGAGGGGGATGAGAGGAATGGGGGGAGGTGAGGAAGAAAATGATCAGAAAGGAATGGAGATGAGAGGATAAGAGATTAAGAGATGAAGAGGGGAGGAGGCTGAATCTGTGCATTTATTCTGTACATCTGTGTTCATTCTGAATTAAAATAACAATTTTATTAACATCTTTTTTATTTCAATTAACCCTGCAGTAACCCAGACAGATGAAAGTCCTGCTGATGATTAAAAACGGTTATGCAGCCTGTCCTATATGTTACACTCTGACTTGCAGGCAAATCAGAGCAGTAAACGATTGCATTAAATCATGTGCGGTCATGTGACTCATAAGAAGCACAAATCTAGAAACAGGGACAGAATGCCCCAATAAGCATCAATCTGACTGCCCACTTTCACTCTCTTCGTCAAGAAAACGCTCATTATGCACTCCAACTGCACACAAGTGTTGTGAGTCATTTCTTCTGCTACAGCAATCCCTGCCACAGTTAATGACAGTTAAGCACAGAACACACTGAACAAATTTATAAACAGCATTTTTTCAATCGCTGAAATTTCAATTTCAAAGACTCGTTCGTGTGCGCCAAGATCTTATTTCTCTCAAACATTTGCTTTCTGTTCAGTATATCCCTAACAGTGAGCAATCCCTCTTTGCCAGGGGAGGGAATATCAAGCCGCTGATTAAAACCCACAATCACTACACAGGTATTCCTGAGGATGGGGTCAATAAAAGGTCGCTACTAATCTTCCCGGTTTGACACACCACATGACACAAGTTACCAGTCAACAGGGAGAGGACAACTGGGAGGTTACTAGCTGCTGTGTGAATTCAGACCATTTCTGCAGCAGTAAATTCTTTTTTTTTTCTTCAAAAATAAACCGCCTGAGAAATGAGCTCCAACAGCTGATCAACTGGATGACAGTAGCGTCTAGTACAGTTGATTAAGTGTGTGGTTTGAATGACCAAAAAAATCTCTGCCTGAGAGAAGCCAGTCCTCACAGGCCTTGACCTGACTCCAACGGGCTTCATATTCCATGGAGTCTTCAATGTTTTATTCACAGAGGAAGTTATGAGGATTTATGATGTAAGGTGGCGTACCGTATACCGTGAGTATGTTTTATACCAGGTTGAGGTTCTGCGTTCCATTCTTGCACTCTTTCATGTCAACATCATGTCTGTATTCAGAATTTCGACGCTCTGCTTCATATGTGTTGTGCGCACAGACTCTGGAAACTGAAAACATCCCTGTTCTCCACACACATCCCCAGGCCTCGTGAGACATTCTGGACTGTCGGTGTGTTCCTGAGCTCACGAGATGACATTCCTCAACCCTCAATCAATAACCCGATAATCTCATTCATCTTCTGTGAAGAAATATACTGCAGACTGAGAGGGGAAACTTTAAACACTGCCCACCCTTGGGTGTCCAGTAGACACTTTTTAAGTAAAGAAAATGTTCCTAAATTTTGGAGAAGTGTTGCATTTCTCTTTTGATTCAGTGAATGTGATATTTTTGAGACTGTCATATTTGTCTGAGCTTGGTGAAGGTGAGCTGTGGATATATTTAGATTATATTCAGTGTTTTAGTGCTCAAGATCTGAGACGTGAGTATCGATTGCTCACTTGATTGCTGGCAGACACATCAACCTCAAACCAACTAAATATGGTGTGTTCACTTTCTCTCTAATCGCTGCTGCAGTGCTAGATGTTTGGGGTTTGTCCCAAAATTTAAAGACTCCAAATGAAGTTTAATCTTTCCTCCACATCTTTTTTAATCGACAATTTCAAAAACAGGCTTCAACCAGATTTACGAGCTTCACAGCATCATGAGTGCCAAACTAATTTTACTCCTCTGGTGCTCCACAGGAAACGGTTACATCGAAGGGAAGGAGCTGGAAAACTTCTTCAAAGAGCTGGAGACTGCGAGGCGAGGAGCAGGCGTGGTGAGTGTGCGCTGCCATGTCGCCTCACTCAGCAGTTAAAATGAACTGAAGAGACTGTTTACGTGATTGTCAGAACAAATAGTTCAGCCTACTTTCAACAGCAGGCTAGGAGATGTAGATGGGAACGTGTAAAACAATGTTTCTCTGACCTCATCATTCAATGTGAGGAAAAAAAAGCTGGAAAACAATTAAGACCTTGTAAAATATTTGCTGACTTGTCTGGAATAGTTTGCTCCTGGTTATGAGTTAATTAATTTTTCTTCATTATGCTAATCCTAGAAGCCTGTATTCATTCCACATATGAAGTTGCTAATTATCAATTTTAAAATATTGTTTCTACAAGTCAGGGTTGGCGTAATTAGCATGTTTTAATTATGTATTCACCATTCACCTTGGAACCTTGTTTGAATTAGACCACATGTCGGTTGGATCTATTGTTTCATGACCTTGCAGGATCCTTCGCATGCGACATTCAAGGAAAAGATGAAGGAGTTCATGTCCCATTTTGACAAGAATTCTGATGGAAGGATTGAGATGTCAGAGGTGAGGAGAAGTGAAACAACAGATTTCCTCATGTTTCCTCAACAGATAAACCAGTTGAGACAGTGATGAGATTTATACCTTCTAAGCGATAATCATTTACCTTAAATGTCTTCCCACCCCACAACCTCTAGTTGGCTCAGCTTCTGCCGACAGAGGAAAACTTCCTGCTCTGCTTCAGAGAATTTGTGGGATCCAGCGCTGAATTCATGGCTGTAAGTTGATTTTTTATGTTTCTGTACTCATGAATTAACGTAACATGGATTTCTTTGGGGTGGCACGGTGGTGCAGTGGTCAGCACTGTCACCTCACAGCAAGAAGGTTCCGGGTTTGAGTCCCGGCTCCATCACAGGGTCTTTCTGTGTGGAGTCTGCATGTTCTCCCTGTTCCTGTGTGGGTTCTCTCTGGTACTCCAGCTTCCTCCCACAGTCCAAAGACATCAAGAGGGGACGAGGCTGATTGATACTCTAAATTGACCGTAGGTGTGACTGTGAGTGTGAATGGTTGTCTGTTTATATGTGTTGGTCCTGCGATGGACTGGTGACTCATTCACCCCTCCTCTCACCCGAAGGCTGCTGGGATAGGCTCCAACCCCCCGCGACCCTTAATAGAAGAAAATGGATGGATTTCTTAAAATAACCCCCCAAGTCATTGTTTTTCAAGCTTTTCAGAAAACACACACAAAAAAGGAGACAAAACATCATAAGGAGTTGATTTAAGCAAAAAAAACCAACAACAACACTTTTGTCAAAAAATGACTTGGGCAATTATTTGAAGAAGCTGACAATAAGTTACAACAAAGATAACGATTTCAGGTGTAACAACATATGAATATTTCATCATGAGTTTCCTCTTGAAGACTTTGAAGCTGCGGTCATCAGGATGCGCTAAGCTGCCTCATGTCCTTTCACTCCCCTGCTGAGTTACGATGTCTCTTTGGTGTGGAAACTGTCCAGTAAGGCTGTAAATTTGGGTTTTGAAGCTTGGATAGTGTCTAGGATTAAAACACTGTCAAAGTGTCGGATGATGAATTACACAATGTTTACGATTTTAGTCCTCATGAAAGTGCCACTGACTGAAATTGCAGTTTATAAAACTATGAAAGCTTCTAAATACAGGAATCATCTTTAAAATTAGTTTTTATTTGTTGAATGATAATCGCCTCCATACACGTCTCCATGCAGTTCTAGTTATATTAATTACGATTACTAAATCCTTAAAATGCCACCTCCTTTTTTGTCATTGATTAAAAAAAAATCAAAACAATTGAATGTGCAGATATATTTCATTGCTAAAGTTAATCGGCTGCACACAAGACAACTCGTACTTCATTAATCCGTTGTGACTGTTTCTGCACTGCATCACAGTTTTAAGTGCTGATAATGAGCCAGAATTGTCATCACGTATTTGTGATGCTCAAAACCACATTTTTAATGAGAATAGATAAAATGTACGCAAGCATCAAATATGTAACACCTGAAAGTATCATACTATGTCGTTGTATGCGGCAAAATTCAAACAATCAACAAAGAATAAGAGGGAAAAACAAACTTTTAACTTTGGATGACTTCAATAGCTTAACAAAAGCATGCGTGACCAGTCACATCTGGATCAGTCTGGAAGTCCACCAGTATCATCCTGGAGATGGTGAAACCAGAACTGGAATATGAAGAAATGTTGAACAAATACAGAAAAAATAAGAGGACATTTAAGGCCCAGTTAGGCCTTCAACCCCACTCCTCACACACAAACATCACATCTACACACACACACACACACACACACACACACACACACACACACACACACACGTATACAAGCTGGGTGCTCAGTGATGTGATGATAAGGCTGCTCTGTGTGTTATGGCTATTCTCAGACAGCCATACATTATAAATGGACTGTAGCCTTCAGCAGGGGAGAGGCAATGCGCGTTTGGGGGTTAAAGCTATCCATCTTTGATAAAGTCAATTTCTATATTTGCACGATGTCAGATGAAACCAAAATAGCCATTCCTTTTGACTGCAGACTCTTTTTCCTCAAATTCAATCTAATTGAATTAAATTTCCCAAGATTTTCCCTAGAGTTCAGTTAACTTTGATGTGTGTTTTACTTCTATTATTTCTGGAAACAATTGTAACAACGTGTCCTCTCTCCTGCAGGCCTGGCGGAGGTATGACTCTGACCGTAGTGGATACATTGAGTCCAATGAGTTGAAGGTAAAAGGACAAATGCTAAATTTTACAGTTACGCTGCTCTGGCTGCAGGTCTCTGTGTACAGAGGGTTTGTGTTTTTTATTCTTGTAGCTGTTGTTGCAAAGTCATTACTTCACAATCAGCCCCGTGCAATGTCAAAATAATATCCTTGCAGTCACTGATGTACACATGATAACTGATACTGTCTTCTCATTTTACAATAAATAGCTCAATATGTCTTTCTACATGCAAACAAATCGGTTGTAGCCTGAGATGATGATCAGCTCCTGTGTAACTGGTGCTAATACCTCCGCAGTGGCAGCTGCTGTGAACATGCACTCAACCTCCCGCTGTCGTGTGAAAATGTCAAAAATGCATCATTGAAAATAGACGCTTCCTCTGCATCTCCGTCTCTGTTGAGACATCATCAGTACCAACAACCCAACTAAAGCCTATTCTGTAATCTAAGCACTGACTATGTGCTCTGTTCAGGGTTTCCTGACTGACCTGCTGAAGAAGGCTAACAGAAACTATGACGATAAGAAGCTCCAGGAGTACACGCACACAATTGTAAGTATGATTTGATAAAAAATAAACACATTTTCCCTTCATTTTACGTTGGTAATCACACACAATTAGAGTATGGACTCACCAGCAGCCCTGTGGTACGATATTTTCTCAATGCTTATGTCAAAACAATTGTATAGTAATGTCCAACATATTTTGATATGCTGACTGTTAGTTAAAACAAGCATTGCATTGCAATCTTTCATCCTTTTTTTAAATGAAAATCATGGTATTAAAACAAAATTGTTAACACAATGCCTTCATTGTCTTCATATTATTCACTTGGTTTTCATTTGCAGTAAACAGAACGGCAGAATATTCATACTTTCACTGCAGCTGACCCAGAGATTCATAATGATGTGCTCTGTCCTTTGATATCAATTATAGAATAAAATGTCTATACTTGCCACTTACAATAAGATTTTTACCTCACCCCTCACAAAATGTGATGACCAAACTTGATAATAGATCCATTGTACAGTATTTATGAATATTTATATCAACATTACAGTAATCTATTGAATATTAACATCACAATCATATCTACTGACTGGCAGGTAACAAGCTGTATTAAATGAATCCTATGCAGCTTCAGCTTCAGCTTCAATGCTGAGATGTACTGACTCTTGTTTAAGTTATTTTACCAAATTAAATTGTTTAGCTACTTCTATGTGTTACATTGGTTTCCTCAGCGTAGCCCTGGGCTTCTGTATATAACGCACGTATAAAACATATAAGTTTGTGTGTTCAGAGATGTTTGAACCCCTGCTGTTATCGATGGATTCTTTGAATTTCCTGTTTATTCCTTTTCCCTGCAGCTAAGGATGTTTGATCTGAATGGTGATGGGAAGCTGGGCCTCTCCGAGATGGCGAGGTAACTCTTTTTTTTTTTTCTCTTTTGTACAAAACTCCTCTTAAAAATGTTTAAAAAATTAACACTTCCACTTTGTTTTACCACAGACTTTTGCCCGTCCAAGAAAATTTTTTGCTGAAGTTCCAGGTAATATACACATAAACCCATTCAGGTCCTTCAGATTGAGTTTTGACGTCAATTAATTTTTGTTGAGCAACTGCAGACTAAAGAGCCTCTCAAAGTCAAGGCAGACATCTATTCAGCTTTATTGGATTCCCTACAAGAGGATTAAATGTCATCAAATCATGACTGGACATATGGTGCACTGACAGAAAATGTGTTTTTAAGTCCTTGAGCAATTTACGCTTGATAGAAGACTTATTTGTAATAGTTTTCGTTATTGTCAAATTAAAGTCGTATCAGTTTTGGATTGAACTAAAGACACCTACACGTGTAGTCTCAGACTCCAGATGTTATAAAGGGTTTACACAGACACTCTGGGTACCATTTGGACGCTTGGACGTTGAACCTTTGTAGCACAGTGACTGGTAATCTACATGAATCTCCCACAAGCGCTCTTTTTCATGTATGCTCCAATACGTATATTTGAGATTATGAGGGCAGATCAACAATTCTTTTCGTATGGAGGATTAGTCTGCTCAGGATTAACTCAACTCTAGTCCCAGTTATCATAATCTGTGGGGATTAATATCAGTTGTGGATGGTGGGATGGGTTGGGGAGGGGGTGGGTCACTGCTCTCTAGAAATATTCTGCTGTTTCTAACAATTTTCATTTACCTCTCTGACATACAGGGTATCAGGCTTACGGTGAAGGAGTTTGACTCCCTCTTCACCCTCTATGATAAGGTGAAAATACATATTTGTGTGATTGGTGTGTGAGCGTGTGTTTGTTGATGGATGGGTTGGGACCTAAACATGTCAAGGAGACTAATATATGACTGATTACACACTACTTTATTCACTTACGGCTTTGTATTGATTCTGTCTTTCCATTTGCTACCACTTATACTAACAAGCAAGGGTGTAGACCAGGTTTCAGTCTCGGAGTGTCCACAGCCGGTTGTATTGACTGAATCTTAAAACTTTTTATACCAAACAAGCTATACCCTTTACTTTTTCACTGGAAAAGAGACCAAATATTACTACGAAGTTGAGCTGGCTACTTGTAGTGTGAGGTGAGGTGTCTTGGGCTTCCAAAGAAAGTGAAAGAGCAGAAAGAGCCAACCATGTCTATTATGCTTAAAGCTAATGGCAACTGCTAACAACAGCTCCTGTAATAATGCTGTAGTTGTTGTTAGCCATTAGTTGCCATCTTTCACAAGCTTGATGTCTGGCTCTTTTAGCATTCCAGAATCGTAAAGAATACACCTATTTGTGAGTACTTGAAAGGGGGAAAAAAAAAAAAAACAACAACAGTTTTTGGGTGGAGACTTTCGTTTCCTGAGAGTAATTCTCTTGGACATACAAAGTTTCTGTCCAGCAGCAATATGTAATGTCATATGACATTTAGCTGGTAATATAAATGTCCTCTGAGTTTGATTCAGTTGTTCCCCCTCAGTTTGTTTTCTTTCTCTTTCTCTTCTTTTTTATGATCCTATTTTTCTTTCTTTGGGGAAGATACGACTCCATCACAGTTCACAACATCAGCTACCACTCAGCTTGATTAGTTGGGTTTAGAGGTGAATCCTAGTGCATGGGAGGATGGATTTTCTTTCACTTCCTTTAAATTATTTCATTTATATGGACCCTAGAGGAAGACATCTTGCTGACTTGGATGTTTTTTTTAACTTTTGCTCAAATTTGGTCAATAGGGATGTGTACGTTTGTTTGCGTGCTGTTGAATTTAGCTATCAGCCCCACAGTGGGTGGTAAATGTGGCTTTGAGGTTGCAGTCTTGGTATAATTCAAACCACCCATGATTTCTCATCAGGATGGGAACGGCTACATCGATGAGCAGGAGCTGGACGCCTTGCTTAAGGACCTCTGTGACAAGAACAAAATGGTAATAACTCATCAGCTGTTAGCTAAATATTAAGATGTGGCAGCTGCGTGTCATGTCTAAAACTCTCTGCATTTTTGCAGGATTTGGAAGGAACAGGACTTGCTGGGTACAAGAAGAGCATCATGGCTCTTTCAGATGGAGGGAAACTGTACCGCACAGAGCTGGAGATCGTCCTCTGCAGGGACTCTACACTGTGACCTCCCCACCCAGGAACCTGACCCCCCCCCACTGCCTCCTTTCCACCGTCTGTTGTGATCTGGTGCATGTATGACCCTTAACCTTGCTACACTACTTAGAGATCAAACAAGAGTGCTCCTGAAAGCACACAGTGTACTTCTGGCCCCGATATTTGAGGTTGTTTTTTGTTTTCTTAAACTTTACATGTGGAATAGCCATAGCAATGAAATATATTGTGTACTTACTATATTTATTAACCTAACATTTTTAATATGATTTGTATTTTTACATTAATATCTATGTTCCTCTCCTGTTTAACACGTGTTCATTTATTTTAAGTTAATTTCATCTTTTTTTTTAATTTATTTGTTGAAGCTTGTGCTGTTCCAGTAAGGATAATAATGAGAGAATGAATAAACTTAACCTGACAACTCTTTGTCTCGATTATTATCTTGAATTTACATCTTCTATAACACCTTTCAAATTGGGTGGAAAGTAGATTTTGTATGGTAGAATAATGAACTTCCTCCCGTCTGAGTGTTGTGCAGTTCCAGTGAAGATTATAGTTCCAGCACAGAGTCCCAGAGAAGGAGTGTTTTCTCTCCAGAGCGCCCCACCTTCTCTTTCTAATCTCTTGGTAACAGAAAGTCGGATGAAGAAAGAGCTTTTGCTGCTCCATTTTTCATACAGGAAAGTCTCAGAGGCTTTTGTGGCACTTTGAGATGATGCGAGCAGAGGAGGACGACAAAAATACAGCAGGATGATGTCTCGCTCTGCATGTATACAAACCTTGTGTTAACACAACATGAGGAAACAGTGCACCAATAACTGTTTTTTTTTTTACTTAAAAACTGTTATAAGTGATAGAATGTGGGATGTCTTCATTGAAATGTTTGTATTTAAGTTCATTCACCTCCCAAGATAAAAAATGATTCTCTAGGTGTTAATGTTTACCTTTGTTTCCAATATAGCGTTTTTATGATGTTCGACTATATTCAGTGTATTATAATACCATATTTAACTAAATTAACTTATAGCTTCAGTTTTTAAGAGATGCTTTCTAACTTTTCTCAGAATCATTGTTTGTTTTTTGTATCGGAAGACTCAACACACCCCTATTTTAGGATTATGGAACAGTCTACCTTCCATCAATTAATCATCAGCACTTTCATCTTTAATTAAACTCACTATCTTTAAAGCACAAGCCTTCACACGTACATCACAGCGCTGTAGATACACACACACACCAACACACTCACTCACAAACGAAACAGACCTCGCTGCCTTACGGCAAATGTTATACACATGTGGGCAAAGAAATGCACATACACACACACACACACACACACACACATAAATACACAGGGGCACACAGTGAAACACTGCAATGCAGTCCAAGATGCTAACTGCTGACAACGAGGAAAAAGAGTTATATCCGCTCTGATTCCTTCACACACATCAGTCTCACTCAGTGAGAGAGATGAGATGAGCCAGTGGAACAACCAGATGAGATGCCCCCTGTTATTTAACCTTCCTCTCTCTCTCTCTCTCTCTCTCTCTCTCTCTCTCTCTCATACACACACACACACACAATGTTTAGACAAAGTATTCCATTATTCCGTACGTAGATTCATGCAACATAGAAGAATAAGAAAGAACAAGAGCGAAAGAGGAAGGATTTGAAGGATGAAGAAAGACTGAGCATTCTTTCTATCACCACACCAGCCTGTGTTTGATGAGATGAAAGAAATGATATACATCAAGAAATATATATGTTAAGTAAATAGTGAAAATGTTAAAGTACTTATTTCCATAAGATTCTTAATACATGGTAAATCTTCATATCACCTGGAAAATCTTTTTCAAGGATTTGTATTTAATTCATTATTAATTAGAACCAATTATGTTTTAAAATAACAATGGGTATCAAATCATGTCTCTTTGCAGCTTGGAAGCTTTCTCTACAAGTGAGCTCAAAGTCAAGTGACCAGTTCGAGGATCATCTGCATAATGAAAAGGGCAAATGGTTGGTGGGTGGATGAAGATGGACTCAAATGTAGAAACGACAGGAAGGCTTGATTCAAAGATTTTAATCATCAAAAATAATCCAAAACAAGAGTGGCACAACAACAAGGGGATCTGACATGGAGAGAAAAAACAAACTAAGTACAACTCAGGGAAGAAGCTGACTGGACATCTGAAGAACTGATAGGAAACAGGTGTGAATTACTCAAAAAGGTGTGAAACAGACTGAGGTAGCAAAAGTAATATCATGCACACCAAGACACACGAAGGAAGTGATTTCAAAATAAAACAGCAACTGACTAGAGTCTGATGAACCCGCCAACCACAACTAAAACCAAATGATCTGCATATTAGAACTACAAAACTAAAGAGGTGATTATGCAAACTTGAGGGTTCAAAACCAAAAGTCCACACGCTTTTGACAAGACTGTGACATTCCTCCATGGAGCAGTGTGCAGCCACGCTGCTCTCCAACTCTACGTCTGCTGGGACTGCATATTGGTCAAGAGCACCAATACCAGTATTAACCTGTCTTTGATAGTGACAGGGAACCCATTCAAACTCCACAAGGAGAGGACATGTCTATAGGAATAAACTGAGATTTGCCTTTGGTATGAAATGTGCTATATGAAGGAATTTACCTCATTGTTGCCTTGTTTAGCTCCTCAAATGAATATGAACTTCACTGTCATCTCTGACATAAATTTGTTTGAAACATCGTGTCCACACACACACACACACACACACACACACACACACACACACACACACACACACACACACACACACACTAGCAGCAGTCACATTGTGTTTGTGCTTGTGCTTGTCCTGTATTGTCCCTCTGTTGAGGTGCCACTGGAAGTTGCTCTTGTCTGTCTCATTGTAGAAAAATGTCTCATAGACTTCCAGCTCTGGTCCATGATATTCCTCCAGGACAATGTCCTCTCTGCAAAGACAGATTCTACTCCATGTCATATTCTTGCATGTATTGCCATGTCTTCTTTATACTTGAAAAATACCTCCTCAGCACCTGCTGTTTTTCTTTTCATCAGAGATTTTCTGAGGGGATCAATATTGAATGTTTTTACTCTTCATATTTGTTAAGTACAAATGGAAATGCTGTTAAGCTGCTATACAACATACAATTAATGCTAGGTGGAGTGATACCTTAAGAGTCTCCATCATGTGTGTATTTTGAGGTACTAGCACTTGAACAAATAGGAAAAATTCTTCTGTGAGAATGTTGAAAATAACATTTTTTTGGCAGTGTCACATTTTTCTATGTCTTATACAAAATGCAAGGTCACAGAAACTCAAACATACATATTTGGTCAGTTGAATGTCATCTTTTCATGGAAACACTGCAGCACACAGAAACACTTCCAGTATCACTGGGAAGGAGATGATACACCTGTGGGGAAGCACAGACAGATCCAACAGATGATGCTGTGTCCACTGTGTGATGGTGCCCTCAAGTGTGGTGATCACGCCACTGCAGGAGGCCGATGCCTGTCAGGGAACAGAATCATGCAACAAGCATGATGGCTTTAAACCAGATATATACATAATTGTCTTTCTGACAATTTTTTCATAGTACCAACTATTACTATAAGACATTCTGCTGAAACATCTCTGCTGTTAAGAACCTCCAGAAATACCCCCCCCCCACACACACACATACATGCTTCAATAGTTCTTTTATCCATATTAGACGTGTTCCATATGTAAGACAATTATTTTGGCATTTAAGTACCATAACAGCCTGAATAGGAAGAAGTCGGTGCATCTAAAAAACGTCTACTGTTGATGTGAAGATCTAAAGTGATTCAAAACTAAACAGCAGGCAACATCTCCGTCAAAGAGTTCTCTCTTTAAATAAGAAACATTAAATCATTTTAGGTGAAAGCAGTGGATCCTATTTTCATTATTTGATGCCATAAATGAAAACCTGGGGGTTCATGGGTTCACACCTTATTTACGACGTGTTCTGTAAGATACATGGAATGGCAACAAAAATTCCTGTGTTTTTACCACTTGGTTTTAGTATATTTTAGTTCTTTGTGTTGATATTTTCTTGGTAAAACTCGCCCATTGTTTAAAGAGCAAATAAAATATAATAAAAACATCACATCTTCAATTATCAACAATTAGATTATCATCCTTCCATCCATCCATCGTCATTTTCCGCTTATTCCTACACATTAAGGGTCGCGGGGGGGCTGGAGCCTATCCCAGCGTCAACGGGCGAGAGGCGGGGTTCACCCTGGACAGGACACCAGTCCATCGCAGGGCCAACATAGAGAGACGAACAACCATTCACACAATTAGATTATCATGATTATTCATATCAAAGTACTTCTGCTCTGACCTGTTGACAGACTACGCTTGGCTGTGACGTCAGCGCGTACTCGGAGCGTGGAGTCGCGGTCGTGACCGCCCTTCACATCCGTCCACATCCTCCACGGCTCGACTCCCAACCTCAGCGCGACGATGGCCCTGCTCAAGTCAAACAAAGTGCTTTACTGTCTGGGGAACATTACCCCATCCCTGGGAGTCCTGTCCACCCGTAACAGGTAAACAGTGTTAATTATGCACAAAATATTGGACTTTGTTGTCTGAGTCACGTAGATGTGTATGTGGCTGTTCGCTTGGCTAACGTCGTTTCAAGATTGATATCTACGTTTATCTGTGGTGCTAAGTATATTTAGGATCCTCTCTGCTGCCAACACTGTAGCTGCTGCTCTGGCTCTCTGGCTGACGCGGACAGGGGTCAAACCGTCTTATTAGGCCCCGATTTGCGATCAGGTTAGCTTCTTTGATTTCAGTTTAGCTAACGTTACAGCTCAGGTTTATGTTAAGCTATCCGTGTGTACGAATCGATGACCTCACGGTTCAACGCACCTGTTGTGCCAAACACTCTCATTGTTTTGAGCTAACTTGAGCTTTGATCGTGTCTTCCTTGGTGTTGCTATCCTTTATACTTGCGGCTGATGAAAGTCACGTTGGAATGTCAGCAGCACTAGTTCCTGTCAAGGAGTCATCCGCGTGTGAGAAAACGCTAACGAACTAATGGTGTTTTTGCATTATTAGTATCTTATGAATTTAGTCTAGGTCGAACCTAAATTGTTCTTGGTCTCGTTATAAAGAGTTACATTGGCTTTTTGTGGATTAACATTATTGCGAAAGGTTTAGTCGTCAAATCCAGGCACAGTTTGAGTTAAGCGACTTGCCGTAGGTGATGAATCCCTGCAAGCCGATTGGCTGGTGTGACCCACCTTTGATCGCTGATTGGCTCGTTTTTAGCGGCCAAGCGGAGGCAAGCACCGGTGTCCTTTTACGGTCCGCTTGGAGGACAAACTTGCTAAATTCCCCCTAAGCGTTCTTTTCACGCTGAATATCGAATGTTTTGATCTCATACATTTACAAGACATGTTTCCGACTGGTGTTTTAATAGTCTATCAGGGTCTTTGTCTTGAGTTAGCTGTGTCCGCAGGTGGAAGGCTAACGATTAGCTTTCCTTATAATACGTGGGCTTGTTTTCCGGATTTTGCCTCGTCTTAGCCAACCACCTCGTCTGGTCTCTAATCTTAAGCACTTCAGTCTGGTTTCCAGTGTTTTTTATTACCTACAGTATTCAGTATTTTGAAGAGTTACATTAGGGCCTTTGGTTCATTGATCCCAGATAGCTTGTCATTCTGATGTTTGTATAGACGTTGAAGTTCAGCTGTTCAAAGGTCCTGTGTGCACGCATGGTCCAGGCATGAGACCAGCTAAACTTAAATTCCCTTCGGATAGATTTAATAAAACCACGTTATGTAGCAACACAACTTTTTATTATTAATGGTCCGTGATTGGAGACTCTTGCCCTTTGCAGAGAATTCAAACCTAAATTTAGCTACAAAGTTAAGAGGCTTTACAAAGTACAAGAAACCTGAGACAATATGTATGCAATGAAGGTCACAACACCCGACCAGACTGAGTAGTTAAGTTACAAACTACATTATCCAAATAAAAAACTGCAGCAGAATAGCATTTACTTTAAAATCTGTCAGTGTCCAATTATGCTTTTTAGATTTGTCGGGATCGTGTCACTCAACACTTAAGATTAGACTTTCAGTGTCTGAAGTATTTATGCAGGTTATGCTCTCTGCAGTAAAAATAAACATTATTTTGAACTAAAGTAGATACGTTTAGATCTTTTTGGTTTGTTAATTCTTCCCTTTGTTACCATGTTTTGGGGTCAATTGCATTTTGATATACTGAATGGTTTAGAGGCAGAGATATGAAGGTAATTGCTGCACAATCGTTATGCTGGTTTGTAGTTTTCTTATCATAGGAGGTGTCTTTGATGCATTTACAGAGTCTTCTATACCACTGCCCTGTGCACAAGTAGCTGTTGGGTTTGTAAGGCTGAGGTCAAGAGGTCAGGGTGCATGACATTTGACACGCAGCTCATTTTTGCTGCTTTTAAATTTGGTTTGCTTATGCTGCCTTTACTCACTGTTGTTTCCATATGTACAGTAGATCTATGGATATTTGTATTCTTGAGCGTTGCAAGGGATCATTTAGTTTTTTCACCAGTCACTGCTTTCTAAAGTTACAGTAGATTTGGTTTGTTCATTTACATTCATTCTTTATTTATTAATCAATTTATTGACTGTTTGTGACAAAATGAGAATAAACCACAAGGCTTGCATATTAGAATGTTACGAATAAAAGTAAAATTCTTTAAGTAGGCAAGTAATGACTAATAATAACTAATGATTTATAAGACAACTGTGATGACATAAAAAAAAGTAGGAAAATAAGAATAAATTAAAGCTGCAAGCAGCGTTGTTAGGGCCTGAGCCCCCGCGCGGCCTACGGCCGCGTCCTTGACACCGGCCCCAACGGTGTAATCGGCAAATCCCTAGGCCTTGTAGTTTAGGAGATACGAGCCTCAGTTCGCTGCACAGTGTGACTGCAGAGCTGAGAGCTGGCCCTTTAAGAGCCCCTCCCTTCTCTGCTCGCTCTCTGCCATCTGTGTCAGAGCTGAGAGCAGAGGAGGATTTGGCAGTTTTACTGACAAACACAGTCATAACTCTGCATATGTTGGTCAAAAGTGGACTGTAAAGACATCAGTTCGTAGAGTTTTTTCTCAGGAATTCAATGGTGTGTTTTCTGAAGGTGTGAGTGTTTTAGTTTAGAAGTTACAAGTGTTTGTTTGAGAGTATGTACATGAGGGCAGAGAAGTGCCAATTGTGGTTTCCATGACTACAGTAAACAAATCTCTGCCATCTCTGTCAGAGCTGAGAGCAGAGCTGAGAGCAGAGCTGCCAGCTGGCCCATGAAGAACCCCTCCCCCGCTGCACTTTCTTTGATCTGTGCTAGAGTGGAGAGAGTGGAGGATTTAGAGAAATGTAGTGTGTAAAAGCTGAATAACTCGGCCTACGTTGGTGGAAAGTAACACAAAATACCATATTTTTGTAGGGATTTTTGTCAGGAATACAGTGATATGTTTTTAAAAGCTGTGCGATGTATGGTATAGACGTGAGAAGCATTTGTTCGAGAGTATGTACCATGAGAGGACACGGCCTCCCCATTGACTTCCATTGTAAGCGTGAAACGTGTCTCCCCCACTTTGAGGGCTTATAAAATCCAAACCGAGCGCGTAGTATATTAGCCTTTAAAGATTTTTGAAGAGCACAGTTGGGAGAGTAATGTGTGAAAGTTTGGAAGCCCTGGCATTTACGGTTTAGGAGGAGATAGATTTTGTTCGGGGAGTAAAAAAAGTCCTGATTTTGACAGTTTTGTCCAATTTGTGGACATTCTGTTGGAGATAGGTGAGGGGTCAGAGTGTAAGAATTGTTCGTCTTGATGAGACGAGTCCAACGGTGTTGGTCCCATGTCTGTGGGAGTTTTGTGTGAGGAGTTATAGCGCGCGAAATTAAAAAAAATTATCTTTTTTTTGTGTGGCTCCCTAGGTGGCGCTATAGACTTTTGTGGCGTTTTTGTTTTTGATTAGTGAATGTTGAGACATACCGAACGATTGTGCCGAAATTCAGCGAATTTCATGCATGTTCAGGGGGTCAAATTAGATTATGCGCGTTATGCGCATTATGCGCATTATGCGCATATAGCGCGCACTCATTGAGAGCAAGAACAGTATAATACCAGGTTTTGAATGGGTGTGTATGTGAAAACTGGCTCCGGGCCGTCTGGCCCAGTTGCCTCATGGGTGTTGGGGGGGCCTGGGACAC
Source organism: Aulostomus chinensis (assembly GCF_037954235.1). Classification (NCBI taxonomy): domain Eukaryota; kingdom Metazoa; phylum Chordata; class Actinopteri; order Syngnathiformes; family Aulostomidae; genus Aulostomus; species Aulostomus chinensis. The sequence goes on from NC_141321.1 coordinate 21,561,855, forward strand.
TGTTTAGTGTGTGTTTTTAGTGTTTTTAGTGCTGCTAATGTGTTGCTCTGCCGAGCAAACATAATAGGGTCTTCGCCAGAAGTACCTTCTGGCTCAGGCCCTAATAAAAGCCAGGGGGATTAGATTAAAATTAAAGCTGCAAGCAGCGTTGTTAGGGCCTGAGCCCCCGCCTAACCGCGGCCGGATCGCCGGCCCGAATCCAACGGTGTAATCGGCAAATCCCTAGGCCTTGTAGTTTAGGAGATACGAGCCTCAGTTCGCTGCAGGTGTGAGTGTTTTAGTTTAGAAGCTACAAGTGTTTGTTTGAGAGTATGTACATGAGGTCAGAGACCCTCCAATTGTGGTTTCCATGACTACAGTAAACAAATCTCTGCCATCTGTGCTAGAGTGGAGAGCAGCTGAAAAATCAACATTTTCAGTGTGTGAAAGTCAAATAACTCTGCATATGTTGCTTCAAAGTGCAATGTAACCCCATATTTTTGTAGGGATTTTTCTGAGGAATCCAGTGGTGTGTTTTGTGAAGCCGTGAGAGTTTCAGTGTAGACGTGAGAAGCATTTGTTTGAGAGTATGTACCATGAGAGGACACGGCCACCCCATTGACTTCCATTGTAACGTAAAACGTGTCTCCCCGACTTTGAGGGCTTATAAAATGGGAACCGAGCGCGTAGTATATTAGCCTTTAAAGATTTTTGAAGAGCAGTGTTGGGAGAGTAATGTGTGAAAGTCTGGAAGCGATGCCATTTACGGTTTAGGAGGAGATAGATTTTGTTCGGGGAGGAGCAAAAGTCTTCATTTTGACAGTTTTGTCCAATTTGTGGACATTGTGTTGTAGATAGGTGAGAGGTCAGAGCGTATGAAATTTTCGTCTTGATGAGACGAGTGCAACGGTGTTGGTCCCGTGTTTGTCGGACATTCGTTCAAGAAGTTATAGCGCTCCAAATTTTTTGCGAGTTTTTTCCCTCCCTAGGTGGCGCTATTGAGTTTTTGCGAAATTTTTTTTTTAAATATAAAATTTTTCGCCGGACCGGTTGTGTGTGCAAAAATTCAGCGAATTTCATGCATGTTCAGGGGGTCAAATTAAGCGTCAAAGTGGCGGGAGAAGAAAGAAAGAATAATACCCCAAAAAACGCAGCAATTTCAGATATAATTTTTGCCACCATAGGTTTCAATGGGAGACCTCACCCCCCTCTCCCCCCCCGGACCCCCCTGTGATGTTTTTAGAGGCCTGTGATCCTCCTAAGTGTGTGTTTTTACTGCTTTTAGCGCTGACTTCGTGTCTCTCTGACTTCGAAACATAATAGGGTCTTCGCCCAGAAGTACCTTCTGGCTCAGGCCCTAAATAATACCAAAAAACTTTACAATTTCAGATAAAATTTTTGCCACCATAGGTTTCAATGGGGGACCTCACCCCCCTGTCCCCCCCCGGACCCTCCTGTGATGTTTTTAGAGGCCTGTGATGTTCCTAAGTGTGTTTTTTTACTGCTTTTAGCGCTGACTTCGTGTCTCTCTGACTTCGAAACATAATAGGGTCTTCGCCCAGAAGTACCTTCTGGCTCAGGCCCTAATTAAAGCTGCAAGCAGCGTTGTTAGGGCCTGAGCCCCCGCGCGGCCTACGGCCGCGTCCTTGACACCGGCCCCAATCCAACGGTGTAATCGGCAAATCCCTAGGCCTTGTAGTTTAGGAGATACGAGCCTCAGTGCGCTGCACAGTGTGACTGCAGAGCTGAGAGCCGGCCCTTTAAGAGCCCCTCCCTTCTCTGCTCGCTCTCTGCCATCTCTGTCAGAGTGGAGAGCAGAGCTGAGAGCAGAGCTGCCAGCTGGCCCATTAAGAACCCTTCCCCCGCTGCACTGTGTCTGATCTGTGCTGGAGTGGAGAGAGTGGAGGATTCAGAGAAATGTAGTGTGTAAAAGGTGAATAAGTCGGCATACGTTGGTCAAAAGTCACACAAAATACCATATTTTTGTAGGGATTTTTGTCAGGAATACAGTGGTGTGTTTTTAAAAGCTGTGGAATGTATGGTGTAGATGTGAGAAGCATTTGTTTGAGAGTATGTACCCTGAGAGGACACGCTCTCCCCATAGACTTCCATTGTAAGGCGAAAAGTGTCTCCCCCACTTTGACGGCTCATAAAATCCAAACCAAGCGCGTAGTATATTAACCTTGAACAACTTTTAATCAGCACAGTTGGGAGAGTAATGTGTGAAAGTTTGGAAGCCCTGGCATTTACGGTTTAGGAGGAGATAGATTTTGTTCGGGGTGCAAAATTGTCCAAAATTAGACATTTGTGTCCAAATTGTGGACATCCTGTTACAGTTAGGTCAGGGGTGTGAGTGCATGATTTATCCGTCTTGATGAGACGAGTTCAATGGTGTTTGTCCCATGTCTGTAGGACATTCCTACAGTCTGTGGCGTGGTTTTTTGTGTATGTAGGTGGCGCTATTGAGTAGAGCGCCTCTTTTTTTTTTAATTATCGAATTTTTCGCCGCACCCGATGTGCTTACCAAATTTGGTGAGTTTTCATGCATGTTTAGGGGGTCAAATTAACTTTTGAAGTGGCGAGTGTGACTTCGAAACATAATAGGGTCTTCGCCAGGGACTGGCTCAGGCCCTAAAAATGCAACTACTTTCAAAAGCACATGACAATCAAATAGTATTTTTAGGGCCTGAGCCAGTCCCTGGCGAAGACCCTATTATGTTTCGAAGTCACACTCGCCACTTCAAAAGTTAATTTGACCCCCTAAACATGCATGAAAACTCACCAAATTTGGTAAGCACATCGGGTGCGGCGAAAAATTCGATAATTAAAAAAAAAAAGAGGCGCTCTACTCAATAGCGCCACCTACATACACAAAAAACCACGCCACAGACTGTAGGAATGTCCTACAGACATGGGACAAACACCATTGAACTCGTCTCATCAAGACGGATAAATCATACACTCACACCCCTGACCTAACTGTAACAGGATGTCCACAATTTGGACACGAATGTCTAATTTTGGACAATTTTGCGCCCCGAACAAAATCTATCTCCTCCTAAACCGTAAATGCCAGGGCTTCCAAACTTTCACACATTACTCTCCCAACTGTGCTCTTCAAAAATCTTTAAAGGCTAATATACTACGCGCTCGGTTTGGATTTTATGAGCCGTCAAAGTGGGGGAGACACTTTTCGCCTTACAATGGAAGTCTATGGGGAGAGCGTGTCCTCTCAGGGTACATACTCTCAAACAAATGCTTCTCACATCTACACCATACATTCCACAGCTTTTAAAAACACACCACTGTATTCCTGACAAAAATCCCTACGAAAATATGGTATTTTGTGTGACTTTTGACCAACGTATGCCGACTTATTCACCTTTTACACACTACATTTCTCTTAATCCTCCACTCTCTCCACTCTAGCACAGTTCAGACACAGTGTAGCGGGGGAGGGGTTCTTAAAGGGCCAGCTGGCAGCTCTGCTCTCAGCTCTGCTCTCAGATCTGACAGAGATGGCAGAGAGCGAGCAGAGAAGGGAGGGGCTCTTAAAGGGCCGGCTCTCAGCTCTGCACTCCCACTGTGCAGCGCACTGAGGCTCGTATCTCCTAAACTACAAGGCCTACGGATTTGCCGATTACACCGTTGGATTGGGGCCGGTGTCAAGGACGCGGCCGTAGGCCGCGCGGGGGCTCAGGCCCTAACAACGCTGCTTGCAGCTTTAATTTTCAAATTACATTTCCTGATTTACATTTTTATATTTCTTACTAATTGATTACCGTGGGTGAAGGATTTAGAAACTGAGACTTTCCCCCTTGTTTTTGGACTCTGAACACTGACCAGATTAGAATGTTTGTTCCATGAAACTTGGGCCCACTGTGCATGTGTCGTTCATGTGTTTCCATCAGTAATCATGTGATTATTTAAGCTGAGGTATTAGGTCCACAGCATGTTATTGTTTGTCACACGGCCCCATTAGCATGACCAGTGTTGCATAAAAAGAAGAACATTTCATTTCATGATCCTGTAAGGCAACATTAGGACTCCTGTTCTAAAGAGGTCTGTTTTTCAAAGCATAGCACACAACTGAACGTGTCAGTGACCCCTTATTCCCCTCACTGCTGCAGCCCCATACACAACAGCACTCATCTGCTTCGGTGTCTTTGCAGCTCATGGTGGGGTGGAGTGCAGATGGGTCCCCCCGATCCCATCCTGGGGGTGACCGAGGCCTTCAAGAGAGACTCGAACCCAAAGAAGATGAACCTGGGAGTGGGAGCCTACAGGGATGACCAGGGCAAACCCTTTGTGCTCAGCTGTGTCCGCAAGGTACAACATCTACTCCCAAACTTGCCAGTGAACACACACTCATACCTCAACCGAGGAAGGAACTTAGTCATTTCACCATCTTAAATTCAGTTATCTGGAACTCAAGGATTTGTGATGGAGAGCTCCTACCCACATCTTCTTGAAAATGGAAGGGGGACCAGAGAACTTTGATGGTTTGTCTTCACTGGGTGTTCGACTAATTGGCAACAGTCTTTAAACTCTTCTATCATCCTGAGCTCAGCTTCTTTATCCCTGAGCCTGTTAGTGTTTGGAGGATTTTGAGGTCAGTAATTGTATGCTGAACAACAAATCACAGTACTTCTGTCTTATCCCTCTTTATCTTCCTTTAGGCGGAGGCTTTGATTGCAGCAAAACAGCTGGATAAGGAGTATCTTCCCATCGGTGGTTTGGGGGACTTTTCCAAGGCCTGTGCCCAGCTTGCTCTGGGTGCTGATAATGAAGTCTTGAAGAGCGGCAGGGTGAGTTTGCAAATTCAACCCAAAGAAAGCTCAGTCTGGTTCAAATGAATTTTGAGCTCAAACCTGAGGAGCATTTCTGCTCTTCCAACAGAGCATCACTGTCCAGACCATCTCAGGAACTGGATCCCTGCGTATCGGAGCCAACTTTTTGGTAAAGTCCTGCTCTTGTGGTTCTTGAACACACATAGATATTGAGGTGACGATAACTCATCTCATCACATCCTTTCTCTCACACAGTCTCGATTTCATGGAGGCCCACGTGACGTATACCTGCCCAAGCCCTCCTGGGGTAACCACACACCCATCTTCAGAGACGCTGGCATGCAGCTCAAAGCATACAGATACTACGATCCCTCCACCTGTGGCTTTGACTTCAAAGGAGCTCTCGAGGACATCTCAGTAAGACATGAGAGGGTGATACTGGGAAGGGCCGTGTCAGACGGCAGTGAGAAATATTTTTTAATATGCTTCCAATAGGCTTTGGTAGGTTTCTGGTTTTATTAGTCTGGTCCCGTGTACTGGCTTAATTTTGATAAAATCATCTAAACTGCATTTGCCTAATTATGCAAGATGCTGGATAACTGAAAGCATACAGGCGGCGGACAGAGAGAAATGAGACGCAGAAAAACTTAGCTTTATGAAACTTTAGATAAGTGAACTTGTTACTTGTGAAATGTTACTTTTCTGCATCAGTTATTAATGTCAATATGTGACTGTGCTTTACAATGTGTTAGATTTATACAGTCAGCTGTACAGTCATGTGGGATATGAAATTTTATAAAAGCAAGCTAGTTGTGTCATGCATGAGCGCCTACTGTCAGGAGCGCTGTATGGAAAGTGAAGTGTGACATCTTGTGGTCAAGTCCTAGTCCAGCGTTCTGGTTTGAGTTTTGGAAATGTTTACAGCGACCCAGCCTAGAGTCCAATCGTTAGAACTTCTGCAACCTCTTGTATTTCTCCAGTGTCACATGACTGGCATATGTTGGCTAGGAAGGCCCAGGTAAATGAGATGGTTATAGCTGGGTCTCTCATTAGTGTCTAATCTTTGTCTTCACCTCATTATAGTTCAACCAACCTAAAATTGTTCATTAATGTCACAGCAAATTCCCGAGCACAGTGTGATCTTGCTGCACGCCTGTGCCCACAACCCCACCGGTGTGGACCCCAAGCCTGAGCAGTGGAAGGAGATCGCTGACATTGTGAAGGTGAGTATTTAGCAATGGAGTCAGACGTGTTTACAACTACATTTAGATAAAAGGTCTGTTTCATAATCAAGGTGTCGGTTCAAAAGGCCTAGCTGATACTCTATCTAGATGGTATCACCTGAAGCCTTATTGACTGATTGTCTCTTGTCTGCTTCCTCTTCCTGTATTCTGCCCCTTTCTCTGTCTCACCTTGCAGAAAAGGAACTTGCTGGTGTTCTTTGATATGGCGTATCAAGGCTTCGCTAGCGGAGACATCGACCGTGATGCCTGGGCTGTGCGCTACTTCATTGAACAAGGCCACAACATCCTTCTGTCTCAGTCCTTTGCCAAGAACATGGGACTCTATGGTCAGTCACGCTGCAACCCAAGATTACAACACAGACGTGAACGAGAACATTGGAGTTTCTTTACATTTCCTACAGTTAATCAAACTTCAGCTGATTGGCAGAACGTTCCTGAAGACTTTCTGTTTCTTTACTAGCATAGTAGCCTGAGGATAATTCACCAGATGAATTGATCTTGCAAATACAGAGGACCAAGGAAGAAATGATGGACATTATTCATAGGTGCCACTGTGTGGCTATGTTTTTTCCTACTCTTTGATGTTCTCTTCCTTGTAGGTTGATCAGATGCATCTCAGATTTGGTCAGAAAAGCCTTAATAAGTTGTCAATATTATTGTGAAGACTGGTTTTGCCGACCAGTCTTTGTCATTAAAAACCCATCATCAATGCGGGGGGTCACCAGTCATTTCATGTTCTTTTTGAAATCGTCAGGTGAGCGTGTGGGGGGCTTCACCGTAGTGTGTCAGGACGCAGAGGAGGCAAAGAGAGTGGAGTCTCAGTTGAAGATCCTCATCAGACCCATTTACTCCAACCCACCAATGAACGGCGCGAGAATCGCTACAACCATTCTCAACACACCAGATCTGCGTTCACTGTGGTAAAAGCTTCTAGATGATTGTATCATCAACATCTTTGATTCAGGGAAAAAGCACTTAGCGTGTTCCTGTCTTTTAAATGCACTAAACTGCATCACGTCGTTGATAGCAGCGAACGCCCTGATCTTTGCGACTTGTCTGTTCGTCAGGCTGGAGGAGGTCCATGGTATGGCCAATCGCATCATCAAGATGAGAGAACAGCTGGTGGACGGTCTGAAAAAGCAGGGCTCCAGCCACAACTGGCAGCACGTCATCGACCAGATCGGGATGTTCTGCTTCACAGGCCTCAAACCTGAACAGGTACGGACACAAAACAAGTCGGGTGCCTCCCGCGCCACTCAGACCAGCCTCACACCTCACTCAGACCAGCCTCACACCTCACTCAGACCAGCCTCACACCTCACTCAGACCAGCCTCACACCTCACTCAGACCAGCCTCACACCTCACTCAGACCAGCCTCACACCTCACTCAGACCAGCCTCACACCTCACTCAGACCAGCCTCACACCTCACTCAGACCAGCCTCACACCTCACTCAGACCAGCCTCACACCTCACTCAGACCAGCCTCACACCTCACTCAGCAGTGGACAGATCCCCACAGTCATTGTTTTCTCATTTAATGAACCATACAGAAATTCCGATTATTTTACAACTAAAATACAAATTATTGTCAACCAGTTTTGGTTAAGCAGGACTTAGATATTCAACCAAAAACCTCCTCACTGTATCAAGAACAGCTTCTGAATTGCCACGCGGCATGTTCAGTCATTTTGGTCCTTCTCTGGAAATTTAACAGATCTAAAATGCATCTTTCTTTCCCCCGTCAAGCCTTTAGTTAGATTTACAGTGGTTGTTGGTTGTTGTGGTTGTAAAACCTTTTATTCATATTTTATTGTATTGTCAAATCAGCATGATTGTTATTAGCATTTTCGCCCTCATTTATAGGAATCCCAATGTGCAGCCGTTTGTAGTTTTGCGTTCTAGCAATAATTTTTCCAAGGAGACTTAAGTAGGACACTCTGTTGTCCTGCTGTTAACATTGTCAGTAGTTTTCCACTGACAAGATCAGCTGCTCTTGATGATCAATATTGATCCTTTTAATGACAGGATCCTTCGTAGACATCAATGTGATTGATCTGATTTGATTTGATGTGTAATGATAAAAATAACCTACAATGTTGCTCTGCTGCATCATTTTTTTTCTCCTCAGTTCTGTGCAGTTTCTTATATTTTGTATGTCCAGATCAAAAAAGTAGACCAATGTCCAACGGCCTCTATGGATGACTCCAGCATTTTTTTTAAATTTAGTAAGGCTTGTAGATTGGGCTACGTGTTGCTAGATTTAAAAAAAAAAAAATTATTGGACATAAGAACTTAACTGAGTGACAAATACCTGTGCCAGTGTTACTGGTGGTTTATTGTAGTTTTTGTGTGGATTCTGAGTTGTCTTTTTTTTTTTTTTTTTTTGTCCCCTTGCAGGTTGAACGTCTGACAAAAGAATTTTCGGTGTACATGACCAAGGACGGCAGAATTTCCATGGCAGGCGTGTCCTCCGGGAACGTGGGATACCTAGCAGAGGGGATCCATGCTGTCACTAAGTAGAGTGGATCCTGCTGGGACAGCTACAAAATTAAAACAGCGTTGATGAAGAGGAGCTTTATGCGTCACATATTGTCCTCCATTCCACTTCTAGTTAAAAAAAAAAAAAAGAGCATATAGTTAGACAGTTTTCTTGATTGGACTAAATCACGAGTTCATCTTTATCCCAGCTTGAGTGATTGCTGGTATTTAAACGGTTCACTTTCTTGTGTCCTTTTCATTTATGAAAAAACAACTCATCTCATTGACCTGGCTCCCCTGCCAAATTGTTAACCGTGTTCATCCTCTACTGACTGAGATATCTAATCTTTGCTTATTTATTATGTGGAAACAACTGTTGGCTGCTGTTTATTTGCTTTTCAATCACGTCAAAACACAAAGGAACCAACATGGGGGTGATGATGGACTGTGTTACTTTTAAGTACATTTTGAGAACTCTGTTGCTTTGTGAAAGCATGTATGAAACGTCACTTGTTTATGTTTTCCTCTTAATCTTAAAGGAGTTTTAGCACTTTATAAGTAAGGCACTGTTTTGAGTTTCAAGAATACGCTGGCACTCTGTTTTTATCAATGGGCTTTACAGTGTTAACAGATATTTTCAATCAGTTCATTATCTGTGGTTGCTCATCTCAACTGATCAATCATTCAGGTAATTTGGTCCTATAGAAGCTCTGTGTGGAAGCCTGTCTGTTTTCCTTGTATTCATTAGGTTTCCTTAACCTGTGAGTCATTTTGGTCCAGTCTAGTTGGTTGCAGAGCAGCAGTGTCTCAATCAGTTCTTTTTTACCCCTTCAAAAAATAAAGACAAGCACACAAGCTGGAAGAATTAAACTCAGTGCAGAGAAGCGATATTTTCATGGTATGAATCCCATAAAGATATTTTTCATATTCTGTTCTAGTGCCCAAATCAAATGCCCCCATTATTTTATTTTATTTTTTTTAATGAAGGCTTTGTATGTGATATCAGTACAAAAGTTCCTGTGAGGACTTCATTAATATGAACGGGGTGCTGATTGGGGTGAACATTGTTCCAACATCACGGTTCAGTTATGGGGAGTGTGAGGCACTGATGGCTTTGGGAATGTCTGTAAAGTCATTTTGCCTCCATGTTCCACCTTCTGTCATGAAATAATGGATCATAGGTCATGTACATTATTGAACAACAATAAATCATAATGGAAGAATAATTTGTGTTTGTTTTTTCTTGTTTAATAATCCAGAGTGAGCATTATCTTAAGCACGCCAAGCAGGGAACACAAAGCACTGCTGGTATTTTATCGTAGCATCAGTTTGATTGTTAGATGTTTTACTGATTTTGGTTAAACCTGACGACACTTCAAAAACAGACATTTATCAGTGTTTCATTGCTCAACGAAGAGGGATGCGCGCCTTCCTGGCCCATGAACAGTTCCGGAAGCGCAAAGTACTACAATACCCACAATTCCAATCACGTGATGTGAAATGTCACATGTCCCTCTGCTTTCTGCCTGGCTTCCAAAACAGCTTCAGTCATTCCCTCTGCGGTGGAGGTTGCTCAACGCCAAAGGTACCGTCGCTTATCATATTATCCTCTACACACCGCCGATCAGCGAACAAGTCAATGTGAAGAAAAATGATGTGATTACATTTGAATGTGTGATCGTTTTAGGCAATAATGAACGTCATTTGTTAGTTGAGTTAGTCAGCGCGAAGGTGTGCTAGTTAGCTAATGTGATGGGTAATGACTGATAAACAAAGGCTTTGATTGTGCTGACAGCTCTGAATTGTTGTGTTAATCTTAATTATGGACTGAGTCGAATGTAAAACGTGAAAATTGTATTACATTTTCATTAACGTTCGATAGACAGCAGGGTGTGTGTCTGTGCAAGAGCAGGAACGTTAACATTTTCTCAATAACGTTCACGTCTTCCACAGTTTGTAGATTTCCCTCGAGAGTCACCGGTTTATGTCGATATCTGCCGAAACCCTGAAGACATTTTTATCTTAAGGGCTGTTTAAATGTTATTCAAAGGGCGTGTGATTGAACATAAAGACGCAAGAGTAGTATGTCCCCTCATGTTACCATTTATGAAGTACAGCAGTCATATAGAAGCTTAACCCTGGTTCTTGTAACCTCTTGTACACGACAGGACTAGTAGTATTAATGACTTTTGCAAAAAAAGGGCTGTCTTTCACTCTCTGACATTGTGTGTCTTTTCTTTGACAGGCCCCGGCACTGGCCCCTCATCCTGCTGCTGAGGTGAAGGTATGCTGCACTCCTCCCAGTGTGAACTTGGGTTAGATACTGAAGAGCAGGGTTACAAACACCAAGGGCTAATGTACCGAGAACGACACAGTATCTAACTTCACATGTGCCTCAGCAGGAGTTACAGTGAAGATGACACATTACCTATTCAGAATATTAGCTTTACACCTCACGCAAAATCAGCGTAATAATGAGAATTTTATTCATCAGCGTCTCAACAAACACATGATTTACACGTGTCGCACATGCAACCACACGCCCTCACGCCAGGCCTCCTTCTGTTAACAGAAACAAAACCTACAAAACGTTTAACAGTCAGCGAGCTTTGGTGTCACGTACAGCAAACACAGGAAGCTAAAATCACTCATGAAATAACCTTACTATGCAACACTTTCATGCAACATAATCTGCATTATCAGCAATTTATTTGTCACTTCACTTTTCCAGGAGCAAATGTTTCTCGTGGCACTTTTGCGGTGTCTTTATCCTCAGTTGATGAAAAGCTTGTGACTGCTGCCATGATTTAATATGTTTACTGTTTGTTGACCTCTGACATTACGGAATGGATCCATTCGAAGGGCGCGGGGTGATAGTAGTTGTTGCCACTCCCCCAGTTTCTTGGCTTTTCTACCATCCAAGTGGGCTGTGACTTGCTGGTCTTTTCTGTTTCCTTTTAATTTTTCTTACTTTCAATTCAGCTTTTAATATTTTACTTGTATTCAGCATGCTTGTGGTTTCCATGCTGATCCCAATGTATGATAGCAGCATCAAATTGTTGCTGAGGTGCCACTGTTGTTGAAATCTTCAGAGTATCCTCACAAATTCTATGTTGGACCAGTAAACAGGCTGCATAAAACTAATGACCCCACTTTTCCACAATGAACAAGAAAATTGCACTTTGATATGAAAAGAATGACTGGAAAAAACCAGCCTCGCTTTATTTTACACAAAGGTTTATCACTGATTAAAAATAATGGTTAAGTAATGGGATATAAAATGTATTTACCGGGAACTGATGCTTCTTTCAAGAAAAATAAATTTTAAAAATGCGTTAAACAGCCTAGTACTAACTTTACATTCATTATCACTGCATGCTAATTAATAAAATAACAGTGTGGAGGGTCACTTGTTTTTTCTAGTGCAAGTCTAAATACAAACTGTTTTATTCCAGATCACCAAATGGCCTCGCCACCATCTCACTGTCTCTGTTGATTTCATTACCGCCGACTGCCTCCTGACCGGTGTGAAGACGATCGGGATTCTTTCTCCCTTTGCTCAGACATTTTCATCGTATTTACCTCAGTCTGGATTCGCAGAGTTGGACTCAGCTCTTCTAGGGTGCACAAGACTTTGCTAGTCAAGCTACAGCTTGTTGACTGATGGCGATTAACACTGATGTTGAAGACTGGGGTGCAGTTGGGAGTAATGATCCAGGCGAGCGGGCGTGGCTCCTCCAGAGCCCCAGTGTGGATTCTGTCCAGCATCTTGAGATGGACAGGAGGCAGAGCGGGGGCGTGTCACTTTTGGGAGCTGTCTTCATTGTGGTGAATGCAGCACTGGGAGCAGGTCTGCTCAATTTCCCAGCAGCCTTTAGTATGGCAGGAGGAGTAACGGCAGGAGTGGCACTTCAAATGGTGAGGAGATCCCCGTGAAGCCAGAAAATGAGTTCCATGCACAGGTTTTTCTCTGGTGACGGGAAAGCTGGCTGTGACTGAGGAGACTGTTTGGGTCAACTCAGCAATAAGAGCCGGCTCTTTTGGCTCTTTGAAAGAATCATTTAGGGCCTGAGCCTGAAGTACCTTCAGACTCAGGCCCTATTGTATTTGTTTAACATTATGTTTGGTATGGAAAAACTAAAATGATGCACAAAAACAAACTCCCAACTAATTATTACACATCTGTATGGAAGATTTCCTTTTGAACCATTCAAAAGACCATCCAAAACAATCACATCCAAACGTGTCTTGCCATATAACAAATCAAAGTAGCACGAGCCTCTTAATATCATCACCAATGTGAGACATTTTTGAATTCTATAAGTCACAGGATCACCCTATTACACAGGAGCAGGCTGATAGAGCAGACTAGTTCATCCCAACAGTGCCCTGAGGCCAGTACAGGAGGCAGAGTAATATAAATGGTAAGGACACAGGCTCATTTATATTCAGGTGATGCTGATAAATGCCATCAGAACTGGCTGCAGGCTGAGGTCACAACTCCTGTGAGAAAGCAAGAAAGTCGGTAGAGTAAAACCCCTGAAAACCTAAAAGGTTTCAAACATTTAGTGTTAATCAAATTGAATATTCATAACATGATTAATATACAGCTTTTTGTGTCGTTACATGAGAAACTGACAGACTTTGATTGTGACATCTTGTTCTAACTGAACGTCACACACATCAACAGTCCTGTAGAATCAGCTGAGGATTAAAACCAATACTTTTGTCATGTGGGACATAACAGAAAAAAAAACCACATTTCTTTTATTGATTGCTGTTTTCTGTTTAGTTACATAAATTTGATTGCAGTTTTGAATCTTGCTTCAGCACATTTGCACATGCACGCGCGCACACAAACGCACACTGTCAAAACAAAAGGTCAGGGTTTTTTTCTGTGACCAACACAAAAGCCTTTGTAATCAATAAGAGGAGATTCTTCTTGTTTCTTTGTGTTTCAGTTCATGCTGATCTTCATCATCACTGGACTGGTGATTCTGGGCTACTGCTCGCAGGTTTGTTTCACGTCAGCGTCGTTATTTTCATCTTCTGCTGTTTATTGGTTTTTCCTCACCATCTGCTGAAGCCCGACAAATGTTTGTCTTTCACATCAGTATTTTTCTTTCATGGGTGATGAAATAATTAGAGTAAGAACTTTTGCAGCTGAAGCAGACTTTCAGTTCCTGAACTGGTCAGATGTGCCGACAACCGTGCTTGACTCACTCAGTCGAGTTGCAGATTTTGGTCTACGGTTACTTAACATTGAGCAGCAGAATATCCAGTGTGCTGCGCCTTCCTGCTGTAGTACAAACTTTGACTAAAATCATGTGGTGCATTCAGAGTTGTTGACATAATGGGTGTGGTTTGGTTGGATACTCATCATGTTTTCACATTATAGAACAAAGTCCTCTCTCAAGCCGGTGCTGCAAGGATGACGTGTATTTGTAGTCCAAGCTGAAAGTTAGCATCACCATGTGCCAGTTGGATTTTTACATTGGATTTAGGAACATTGGTGAATATGAGCTCTGTGGCTAATGATTGTGAGACTTGCATGTTTAGATAAACACCACCTTTATGATGTTTGAAACATATGCAACCGTCAGTGTAAAGCTAACATTGTGCTCTGAGTGAACTACGCCACGGGCGCATGATTTCAACGTTGCAACAACTGGCTTCACACCACTTCTGATTTCAGCGTGTCAACCGAATGTGATGAGGATTATATGGCAATGCGGCACATTGAAATCATCTACAAACTTCCAATATCTGTAAATGCTACATTTAACAAAAAAACGCAGACATTCGTGGGCCACTACATACACACTCATGCTGTGTCATCTGCTTTGGTTCCCTCAGGTCAGTAATGAAAGCACCTATCAGGAAGTTGTTCGAGCCACATGTGGGAAAGTCTCAGGAGTCGTATGTGAAGTGGCCATTGCTGTTTACACCTTCGGCACTTGCATTGCTTTCTTCATCGTCATTGGAGACCAGCTGGATCGCTGTGAGTATGTTCAGTCTGTGAGAATCACGCAGCAGCCGCCATTTTTCTGATTATCTTATTTCAAGTACTTTGGGTAGGAAATGATTCACTTTGTTTACGCAGTCTAAGAGTTCCAAATCCCATTCTTCAGAGGTCAGCTTTATATATTGACCTCTACCTCATGTCCAGTCTCCTACGTTTCCTCACCATGTCTGACCTACATTCAACTCTGCGTGGTGGGTTTGAAAAAATGAAGACGTTTCAGAGTCGTGTTGATAACCTTTGAAAAAAGCCTGTCCTAAAATGACGAGGACAAAGAGCATCAAGAATGACACCACTCAGCCTTTTAGTGCTGTAAAATGTGTCCCTCATGTGACTCAATCACGCGTTTCCTCGTACGAAGATGCTGACAGTGAACAAAATCCTTCTCGAGGTTTTTCTGTAAACAGACTCTGAAATGAACAGAGTAGTTGTGAGAGTTATTGTAATTGTAGCTCATTCTCACTGTGGCTGTGCCTGTTTGTCCTCCTCACGGGTGTCTGTTTTCTGTTGTAGTGATTGCTGTCATGGCTCGTGACACAGAGGGTGCGGTCAGCGACGACTGGTACACAGATCGCAAATTTACCATCGTTGTGACTGCGGTCCTGGTTATTCTCCCTTTGTCCATCCCCAAAGAGATTGGCTTTCAGAAATATGCCAGGTATAATGTTTACTGCCTTATTATATCTCTGAGTGTTTTCTTAGATTGCACCTTAGCTGCTCATCTCTGGTGTTCGTCTTCATTGTAGTGCACTGAGTGTGATGGGAACCTGGTACGTTACCATCGTGGTGATTGTGAAGTACATATGGCCAGATAAAGAGATCTCTCCAGGCTATATTCCCACCAGGTGAGTCTTGCATACTTCTTTTATTAAAGCGATTCTTCCCCCATGAAGGATATACCAGTATATATATTGCCTTTCAAGTACTCACAAATAGGTGTCTTGAGCTCACAATCACTTTTTTACCTTCCCGCATCCCTCTTTATGACTCTAGAATGCAAAAATTCAGCTGCATTTGTTTAGCTTGAGGCTAATGATGACTGATGGCCAACAACAGCAAAGCTGCCCAAAATCATCCAATAACAAAATCAAAAACAAGTGCAGCGTCAGGTTTAATCCACCTGTTCTTTATCCAGCCATATGTGCAGTTATACATAAACACATTGATGAGAACTACAAACTGACCCCTCTGGTTTGGTTCTCAGTCACAGCTGTACCGAGCGTGACCTGCTGCGAACCAACTTGCTCATGCGCCTCCATACGTGTTCACAGAAGTGTTTGTTTTTAGCTAAAATTAAAGTATTTGCTAGATAAAGAAGATGTGGATTATACTGGACGTTGTACATGTGAGTCCTAAACTGACATTTTTAGACAGTTTTGCTGTTGTTTTGTGGCTGATGTTTTTTCTAAGTATGTATTTGCTCCAAGCTAAATATACATGGTTGGCACTTCTCCTTATTCTGGAGTCACAAACAAGCAAAACAGACAGGGGGAAAAATATCTTTGAGTGCTTATGGAAGCTATTTGTGAGTATTTAAACAGTAAACTATTTTTGGGTGAAGTATGGCTTTAAGATATAACATTTAAAAACTTGAAACAAAGCTTAGGAGTATTTTGATTTGTTGTTCGTTAATTCAAGAGTAATCCTCCTTGTCCCCATAAATTACTCGACTTGCTAAATCCTTGTGTTTGTTACAGTTCTTCATCCTGGACTGCTGTTTTTAACGCCATGCCAACCATATGTTTTGGTTTCCAGGTATCTCTTCCTTGGTTTCATTGCAGATCCTAGAATTAATACTTGAATTGTAGCTTTTTTTTTTGGATTAAGGGAAATGGAGTTTTGTCGCCTCTTTTGTCCCCGCAGTGCCATGTCAGCTGTGTGCCGGTGTTCAACAGCATGAGCAGGAAAGAGATCAAACCCTGGGGCGTGGTTGTCACTCTTAGCATGATAATCTGCCTCTTTGTGTACACAGGAACAGGTACGTCAGCCTGTGTGTTTGCTACTGAGTATCCATATGCAGGCATGTGCCTGACTACCTGCCCGCGGGTTATGGTGTCATTGTAACTGACTTGTGGCTGAAGTGACTTCCTGTACAAAAACTGATCAAATCCATTCTTAAATATCGAAACAGCTCCAAAAAATGTATTACTTTGTAATGTGTAAAAGGATTTTTGGAATAGATATTGAAGGAATATAACATGAAGTTAAATGCAATCATTTAACATTTTTTATTTATTTATTTTTTTAAATTTTTTTACACTCGTTGTGTATTTGTCGGACGGCTTGTGACAGGCCATCAGTGCTGACGCGTTTGATGTCTTTTGTGTTGGATCAGGTGTCTGTGGCTTCTTGACGTTTGGCTCTAATGTCAGTCAGGATGTGCTGATGTCATATCCTCCTGATGACATTGCTGTGGCCATCGCAAGAGCTTTCATTGTCATCTGTGTGATCACCTCCTACCCTATTTTACATTTCTGTGGCAGGTAAGTTACAGTTTCTGCTCTTGCTGTTTCAGACGGTCTGGAGCTCTGACCAAAGATGATTGATGAATTTGAGAAAATTTGGCTTTTGGCTCTTGTATTTAATATTGATTTACTAGAATATGTATTTGTATCAAATCCTGAAGTTTGTCATTATTATGTATAAATTATAAGCTGGGCAATGTGTGTCTCATTTCCATCAGGAAAAAATTTCGGGCCGTGAAGTTTTACCTCAAAATCGTGGAAATTTATTTAGTAAAAATATGTGTGAATCCTGGTGGACGTGTGAGCATCTCTGCAGCTCAGAGATGTTATCATGTACAGCCTCAAGTGACCTCAGTGAGATGTACTTAGCTGCTAAGTCAGTTGGTGCATGTTCTGATGTTGGGCAGAAATGCAGAGGATATTTCATGTTTTTTAAATTTTATTTCATGAATGCAGCATTTCCTCACTCTCCTCTCACGGGATCATGTGCTTCCAGAGCAGTGATCGAGGGTCTTTGGCTGCGTTTCCAAGGTGAGCAGGTCGAGGTGTGTGTGCGTCGAGAGCAGCGGCGGAGGATCCTGCAGACTCTGGTGTGGTTCGTCGTCACCCTGGTTCTCGCCCTCTTCATCCCTGATATCGGTCGAGTCATCTCACTGATCGGAGGATTGGCAGCCTGCTTTATCTTTGTCTTCCCTGGTTCGTCCAGCTCATTATACACAGTTTCACGTTCCTGCACAGCTTTAATTTCATGTGGTAACTCTTGTATTTCATATCTCTTATTTTACAGGCTTATGTCTGATGCAGGCCAAACTATCCGAGACAGACAGTCGATCTGCCAGGTGAGATGTTCCATAATTCTCTGTTAAGAATTCATCATGTCACATTTAGTGAGCGTGTTTGTCGCCGGGCAGTTTCATGGGTCAATGAAAGCAGGAAACCAAATCCAGGAGCTTTAAATCAGACCTGATTGAAATGAATGAGTGTGTCGCCAGGATAACGATTGAGAGACAATCAGCTGTTGAAGAAAAGCTGATGAAAAACACATTTTTGATTGGAAGGCATCTTCAAAAAACCTTGATATTATTACATTTGAGAAAACTCCTCAACATTGAATTTCTTTGTTCTTCTCTTTTACAGCTGGCACGGATTGGTGATCTTCGGTGTCGTCATGGTGACACTCGGAGCGTTCATATTTGGTCTCACCACGACTAATTCCATCTATCAAGATGTGGTGAGCTAAAAGGACCGCTTGTGTCGGAGGGTGTGGTGCGATTGTGGACAGAGGGGAATCCTGGTCCTGTGCTGCTAATCTGAACTGCTGGATAAGCTGGAGACGCTCCTCATGACAATCATTTTAATAACCAAGACCTCTTCAGCATGTCCCATCTGCGCTCCACGCAGAGTCAAAGCACCTGAGCGCTTTTGCTCTGTCTAGGAGTTGTGAAGGAACTCCCAGAATGCCAAGTGACTCTTTGCCTTTTAATTCCTGTGAAGTTTTAAAAATGCATGTTTTATGTTGTTTTTAACTTGCAGTGAACGCAGTTTTTGACAGTAGAAATTCCACAGGGACTTGTCTACGAACCCTGTGTGGGTGACACATTCCTGTCCTGTTTACAAGAGCGAAGGGACTTTGTTTATTTGTTCAGAAAAACCTCAAAATCAAATTGATTTGAATAAGGAAATTGTACCAATTTGTGTATTTTAAATTGCATGTCAAAGTAAATGTGTCTTAGCATAAACAACGTGTTGAGGTCCAATCTAGATCCAGGCCTCGTGTTTATAGCTACCAAACGTTTGTTAACCAAATCAATAATTTTGTCTTTTCTCCAGTGAAAAGTTGAACGGAGCGATAGATTTGTACAAACTAGGAAACATTATCAAATATTTATGGTGCTTTAGCTGCAGAAGGTTGATCATTTTTGGTCGGCACCTCTAATTGACATTAAAAATTTAACATCTTCGCTTCACCTGTATGAGCCTGCAGGACTTAAAAATGAAGACTACAATACAAAATCACAACAGCGGTGTCCCGCCGCTAAATAAGTGGACAAGTCTGCAGGGTGTGGTAGAGGACAAACGCCGCCTCGTACAGAATATGGAAGCCAAACTATTTTGAGGGGTGCTGATTGGAGAATGTCTTTCTGTGAATGTATGTCACATACTGTCACTATGACCGCACACACAAGAAAGGTGGTGGAGGGACTGAACACCTATACTCTTGAGGAGTTTTTGTGTTACTTGAATCAGTATACATTACTGAAAACTTTTGATTCAAAGGGATATTTTATTTGTTTTTAGTTTCATGCCAGATTGAGCTTTGCTTTTTTTTTTTTTTTTTAAATGCTCCAGAATTTAGGACGCTGAAGCTGATCAGGGCACATTAAGTTGGATTTCATTCTTCTGAAATATTTTTTTGTCAAGATACAGTAGCAGTTGAATTCAACTAAAACGTTTTCTTAGAATCATGACGACGTGGTTATAAAAGCGGTTAACTGGTTAGGATATTGGTACTTGTAATGACTCAAAGTTCTTTTTCGTCAAGAAGTTGAGCGTTTGCGTCAGTTATCCAGGTTTTTATGAAAACCCAGTAATAAGGTTTTATTGTATTTATGGTTCTCAAAGGAAAAAATGTGACTAAATCAGAAGAGCAATGTGGTTTATTGGTGACACTAAAAGACTGACAGAATGAGCTGATAGTTTGGCTGAAGGGAGAGAAACCAGAGTGGAACAGTACTGTTTCGCAACATGTGACCACTACAAAAACTTTACAGCTCTTGTTGAGTCCTTGTAATACAGGTGCTTTTTTTTTTTTTCCACATTTGCTGATATTTCCTTTTGGTGCTAGAAGTAACCATTTATCCTGCTACATGAATTAAGGTTTAATGATAATTTGATTTATTTACTGTACTTTAAACTAAATGTTTTCCCCAGACTTTTCTCAGTCATGCAGAATATCAAACGTTCCTGTCGTCTTCCACAAACATTATGTTTGAGGGTAAATACCCAAGACTTCCAATGTTTTTTTTCCAGTAAATATAACTAAGGCATGTATAAATCTTACGGTCCATGTGTCACTGACAATTCAACGATACAAATAATAAAAAGTCCGTTTTATTTAAGGCTGTTTGAGCATTATTACAACGAACAATCACCCTGTCGTTTCATTAGAGAAACCTACTAAAAAAAAAAAGTGCAAACTGCGACATTCAGCATAAATTGATCAGAGTGCAGAAAATAAAAGATGAAGTGAGATGCTAAACTGAAGAGAAAGAACTTTTCACCTCCAGATACAGATGGAAGCGCTGGATTTGTTTCATTTCCAACATGACGCAGAAGAATCCAAGACAATAAACATGTCATAGTTTAAACTGAGCATAGGAATACACATAAGGATCAGTGCATTAACAGTCCTTTTCCCTTCAAATGCATCCAGAAAAATTCTACCCGTCAAGTGATGAGTGCTGGTTCCAGCAGGGTCAGTCATGGTTCACTCAGTAGGAGCTGTTTGTTATGAAAGACTGGAACAAGTGGAGAGCCGGTCCTGGAGCCCATTGTGGAACCATGTGACCTGCACCCTACAACAAAAACATTTCAATAGTAAAATTGCTGATCAAATAACCGCAGCATTTTTTGACATATTGATGCTTGCTTACCTTAACAGTCAGGAATGTGATGTTTCCAAACTGCTGGTAGAAACCAGCAACCTGGTCATCGTGAATCCAGGTCTGGTACTTCGTTGTTGGCTGAGATCAACATCATAGTGTAGTTCAGAGTTCTGAAAACATGCATTTTACAGTTTCCTTCCACTAATACTCCTACCTCCAGGCCGAGGTCTTCCACAAACCACTGGTCTCCCAGGAAGTTGCAGGCCATGTCTGTGTCGCCATTGTATACGAGAGCCCGAAGACCCAGAGAGAGAAGCTTCAGGTACGTGTCCTTCATTGTTGGGTAGAGGATGGTGTAGTGGTCTGACACGTTATCGCTAAAAACAAGAAAGGTCAACAACGCCCTGACAGGTTGCAATCTTTGAGGGACTTCTGCCTTCCAATCAAAGGGTTAATGATGGAACCCTTTAGAAATAACTGTTACAGAAGGTTCAGCAATTTACTATCTGACATCTCACCATACGTTTTGCTTCCTGCTAAGGTTCTGATAACCATTAAGAAGCAGGAAGTAACTGTAGAATAACTTCCAGATTTTAATCTTTAACCCTTAAACTACCACTCATTCTGTTTTATTTTTAATACACCCTGAAAAAATGGGTATTTAAGCCTATACATCTGTTGATTGTTGTCATTTTTGATAAAAAACAAAACAAAATCAAAGATGAAGTGTGAGCGTTATCACTGTATTACCTCTTTTCCTTAACCTAACCAGGCTGTATATACACAAGACAACCTGAGCTACTGAGTGTAGTTTGTGGGTGTGAATAGACAACAACATCTCTACTCAACCTGTTTGCATGTGTCATTTCACAACCCAGCAGAAAGTCCATTTTAATTTAACGCTTGTGCGCTGTATTGGAGCACTTGTGAACGCAGCAATCTTGCAATGGTGCAGATAAAAACGACCCATCAAAACATAGTGTGGTTGGATTGCATTTTTTTCTCTGAACCGTTAAACCAGCCGAAAACAGAGAACCAACCAATTGCATGGATTTGGGTGGGATTAGTCAAGCAGACTGTAGCTGTGAAAGGATCCTTTAATGAAGTCTCAGCTTCTCCTGCGATGACACGTGTCCTCTGCCATACAGTCGGCGTTATCTCAGCTTTTTACTGTATCTCAGGTCTGGTCATCTCTTCGCCCTGCTGCAATAACTTATAGTATGTGGCCATTTTATTTGTCTAATATACTGAGCGTGAGTTCTTCTTTTGTCTGGTGTGAGTGGTGAGGGTCGCTCCTGTGGTGAGGTACCTGCAGATGTCCCACGCCGGCAGTATGTCTGGGATATGTAAAGCTTTCCTCACGTCGCCTCTGTTTAGCCAGTTTGCTTGAGCTGTACTGTTGATGCAGGGTGGGACGGACCCCAGGGATCCGGTGGAAGACCCTCCACCTGGAAACTTCCGAACAAGACCTTAATGATTAAAAATCACAAGGAGCAGAATGTGAAGTGCAGGTAAGGGAGTCTGCTGTACACACACTAACCTTGTGGGTGTGCGGGTGTGTTCTGTAGTTCTTAAACAGGTGACTCATGGTCCTCTCATAGCCTCTGTGGGACCCTCCGGGACCCTCACAGTTTAGGTACAGTGCATACTCATTCAGCCCACTGTCATACACAATATTAAAGGCTACTCCTACCTGGAGGGAAACAAGAATGATTTTTTTCTTTACCAACTGTAAAAAATACTTTGCTCATGGACAAGTTCAACCTGACAGAACTAAACTGAAGCACCAACAGAAGAGAAGTGAAGAGCACAGAGTGACACACACTGCATAAAAGCTGATCCAGCTGTTCACACACCGAGAGAGAAGCCCACAGCCACGTTCACTGGCCCAAATGGCACCAATCTGACCCCTTCAGATCTGATTGTTGAACGAGATCATGAGCAGGAATGTGATCTTTTTGAATCAGATATGAGCTCCTTTCATGTGGTTGTATTTTTTGAAATGCAACCTCAGACTGAACAGCCATGCAACACGTATCGAAATTCAATGAGAAAGTGAATCGGCTGATCTCCTGAACCCTTATGAGCCTACATGCAACCTGAGAAAAACTTCTGTTTTTAAAACAACTGTTGTTCATCTCCTGTTAAAATATGTAGTGCTTTGTAACTTCAAGGCTTTAGTTTAATTATTGTTTGACATGAGTATATTATTATCTTAGTCTTGTGTCACCAGAAGTGCCCAGCTCGATCCCTTAAAGCAAGTAGAGACGTACTTGCGTCCGGCAGGTCTCCGATTCTGACTTGTAGAAGTTGCAGATATCCTTCTCACAGCAATACGTCTTGAGATCCTGCCATAACCTGCAAATAAATCACAGGGATGACTAAACAAGCACTGTTCTTACAACTGGTTATCTGAAGTAATTACTGTCTTCTTGGCTTTTTTCATACTGATGCAAGGCATATCAATTTAATGAGATGTTTTCTGGTGTTCAGGCAAGAACATTTAAACACACCATATTTACCCCGGAGTTAGAGGAAACAAACTAGTACCAGACGGCAACGCTTAATGAATTTATCACCCCATTGTAAAGCAGCAGACAAACTTCCAGGACAAAGTATCACTTACTCTTCTCCAAAGAGACCGTGGTAATACCCAAAGTAGATCAAAGCTTGGTCATTGAAAGCAAAGCTGCTGAGACCGTTTCCCACTGAAAAACCCTAAAACAAAACAAAAAAACCTGTTCAGATGAGGGTACTACTGAGTGTGAGCAGCAGGTGGCACTACAGAGCAAAAATTAGAGTCTCCAGATGAAGATTCTCACCTTAAAGTTGATTTTAGCCGGTCCTGTAGCCACAAGCTGGCTGAGGGTTGGAACATAAATTCCTCCATAACTTTCGCCAAAGATGAAGAACTCGTTCTGAGTGAAGTTTGGGAACTTTGCAAAGAAACTCTGCAGCGCTCTGTAATTATCATCAGCAACCTAAGAGGAGGACGTATTTAGACGAACGCTTGTTTCGAAGCTTGTTTGAACTTCGGTAATTGAGTGGGTCACTATACTCACCTGATCATCATTAGTGGTGTAGTTTTTGTCATTGGAGAAGGAGAATCCAACACCTGCAGGAGACTCTAGATACAGCAGGTTAGCAATCTTGTTCCAGCTGAACTTGTTTTCATAAAGTGTGGCTCCATTGTCATTTACCTGAGCAGGAATTACAAAAATGTCTTTCAAAAGTCACTTAAATTCAAAGCCTTTGTCTACTTATGCACACTGTAATTGTACTCACATGGAAAGGTCCATTCTCTGACAGAAATCCATCCAGTGAGCTGCAGCCAGGACCTCCATTCAGCCAGAGCACGAGTGGGTCTTTGACTGGGTCCCTCTGAGAGGTCACGAACCTGCAGGAGATCAGGACCCAGGTGGATTTATCAATAATGCAGGACTGGCTCAAAAGTGTGGACGTATCTACTGATGGAAGGCTTCTTTGTGTAATTACATTTCACAATTGAGAACAGCAGTAAAGCCTTCATTGGTGAATAAAGAGTGAATGGGCTTCACTTATATAGCACTGTATCTACCCGAGTAGCACTCAGAGCGCTGTACAATGCTGCTACGCCATGCCGCGCGCGCACACACACACACACACACACACACAAGGCATGGCGCTAATCAGTTCATCAAGGGTAATTAGGGGTTTGATGTCCTGCTCAAAGACACTCAAACAGCATCTTGGAAGACAGGAAATTGAACCAGTAACCTTTAGATAACTTGATGCCAAATCTACCATCTGAGCTCTAAGAACTGCGAAATCATAAAAACTGAAATATGTCCAAAAAAGTTTTTTTGTAAAATTAATAATCTGATTTGATTTTTCAGAGTAGCCATCATTTACTAGCTGCTTGGCAAAATAAATGAATAAATCATTAAAGCCATTCACGCATAGACAATAAGTTAATTTACCCATTTGTCCATTTTGATTTTTTTTTTTTGGCCAACCGCTGAAGTTGAGATCATGAGCAACATACAGTCAGTTGTGTCCAAACTATCGGCTATCAAGTAAGCTAAAATTTGAAATTTAAATCTCTCAACTGAAACAAATAAAAGGGTTTGAAGCACTAAGATGACGTCGTTGAGTCTCAGTAAACGCTGCCGGGTATTTGCAAGTCAAACTACAGGCTACTTTGTTTCAAGAGCGGATCATAACCAAATGCTCCCTCTAAACTGCGCGCTTGCGCAATCGCACACCTCTCGCACATTCTCAGGGCACAAGAAAATCTATGCAGAGCATCGATTCGGTGAGTGACAGGTGTCCAGACAATGATACGTTACAGTTTAGGCTACGCAGCCGAAAATATTAAATCTAAACTAATATAAATGCTGCTTTAATTTGATTCTTTTAATAAACCATGTACCTTGCTATGCTCCCAGGTGTGGAACAGGTGTGTGGCCACAGCGTGCACAACTGATGTTGTTCACATTGATCCTCAGTGTGCTCAGGGAGCTTGTGTGTTTGCCCAGACACATGAAAATTAGAGGGAGCAATGCTCATAACACATCTTAGTCAGATATGACGGTGGGGGTCAGTGGAAGAGCCCTTCCCGACATTCCTTACCAGTAGTGCAGGAACGTCCCGGCCCGGGTTTGGAGGTATCCTGACCACTGGCGATAGGTGGGTTTGAACAGCATGCCTGGGAGATTTGTGACCTCATCAGGAGCGTACTGAGCTCGCGGGCCGAGTGGAAGCACAGCTAGAAAACACACCAGCAAGCTACCAGCCAACATCCCGGAACCTTGCTGACTCCAAACACTAACGACACGGAGCCCTCATGCACTCACTAAGAACCTAACCTCGGCTTGATGGTGTCTCTGACTTCCTCGAAAACTGCATCATATACGCCTCGGTCTGCGTGAACAAAATCCAGAGCGTCACATGACGCCGGCGCAGGTCAGGTGACCACGGTGTGTGAACCCTACGCTGAAGAGACGTTTGTGCGTGCGGACGTTATGCATCTTGTTTGTTTTTTTTCCGAGACAGTATAACACAATAATTGATACGGAGAAATTATAAAGGCACGTTATAACAGTAAAACTTTCATTTGATTCCACTGAAACATTTATATTAATTGTTGTAAAATAATACTTTGTTGCACATATGCATCATTCATCTCTGTCTCTCTCTGTCTCTTCCTAGTATAGTATGTAATACTGTTTAGAATATTTATCTTTGTATATAGTATGCTTATAATATTTCTCTCTTTTACAAAAAGTTCTGATTTTGTACATTTTCCTTACACTTTTCTATCACTTTTTTTAATTGATGTTTCACTTTGCTACTTTTTGATGCTGAAAACCTGGAAATGTCCCAATTGCGGATAATCTGAATTTGCCTTGATGAAAAATATTGTCTCTTTCATAGTCAGCTACAATGGATGGATATGTCCAGGTATTTCTTTCTTATATTTTTAACTGGTTGAGCAAAGACACGCGTAGGGAGAGAGAGAGAGAGAGAGAGAGAGAGAGAGAGAGAGAGAGAGAGAGAGAGAGAGAGAGAGAGAGAAAGAGCATCAACGTCTTTTAAAATTAAGACCTATTTTCTGGAGAAAAAAAGATATTTAATTAACTTACCAGATTCAGAATAACTTTATTTAGTCCCGTGTTGCGCAATTAAGGGAGCAGAGAGCGGTAACATTTGGTTACATAAGTTAGACAACAACAACATACGTAAGGAAGTGCGGAAGTACCAAGACAGCTAGATCAGTTGAAGCTTTGTATGTAAAATGGTAATTTATGTTATTTGTGTCAAGAGTGTGTAAAATAAGCACGATACTCAAGTGTCGGCAGGTAACAAACTAAATGCTGTACTCGTTGTTTGTCCATGTTTAGTTGCCGTATTTGCGGTCCAAGCTGCTCCCATTTGCGCATGTGCGAAGTGATCTTCGAAGTGGATCAGGCGGCTACAAACAAACCGTGGCTTGATTTACCTGGCCGCCAATACTTTGAATGTAAGTTGAAATATTGTTGAAAGTAGGGTTTGGGTTAACTAGTGGCGTTATTAATTTCCGGCAGCAACAGTTATTACTGGTTTTATATAACCGAAAGTTTATAACAACAAAGCAAATGTTTGGTATTATTTGCCATGCAAAATGTGTGTGTGTGGGTGAGAAGTTAGGTACAATGTTCATTACAGTTCAAATGATTCACCGGAAATGTGACGTTAAACTAACTTTAAGCCCTTATCCTAGTAGAGACCGTTATACATGTCCACAATATGTATTCAAACCAGCGTTACACAGAAAATTTATCCGGGCGGCGGGTCTGACCCAGCTGATTCATGGGCAGGCTCTCCGGGTGATATATGTTTATTTTCTGCCCGGCAGCATGGACCCTGAAGGTAGCAACAAGAGGGGAGAAGAGGAGACCCACACACTCCACCGGAACCCCACCCAGGCAAGACATAGGAGTCTGAGGAGCCTCAACGGGCTCGCCAAGAGGTTTGTGAGGATGCTGCAAGAGGCTGAAGACGGCCGACTTGACATCAAAGATGTAAGTCAGTCTCTGGTTTCTATCCGTTCATTTTCTACCGCTTATCCTGTTCAGGGTCGTGGGTGGGGGGGTGGAGCCTATCCTAGCAGCCTTCGGGCAAGAGGCGGGGGTTCACTCTGGACAGGTCACCAGTCCATCACAGGACCAGCACATAGAGACAGACAACCATTCACACTCACAGTCACACCTACGGTCAATTTAGAGTATCAATCAGCCTCGTCCCCTCTTGATGTCTTTGGACTGTGGGAGGAAGCTGGAGTACCAGAGAGAACCCACACAGGAACAGGGAGAACATGCAGACTCACACAGAAAGATCCTGTGCTGGAGCCGGGGCTCGAACCCGGAACCCTCTTGCTGTGAGGTGACAGTGCTGACCACTGCACCACCGAGCTGCCCACATGTAAAATATAAGAAGAAATATCACATCCAGACAGAGAATCATGTGTATTATATTTTCTCCCTGTATTTTGCTAATAAACACATTTTTTTGTATGTATAACACCCATGCTGACAACTCCTGCCACAACTTTGTCCAATAACTACGATCTTACATCATGATAATATAGCAATACAAAGCAAAATTGACTTCATTTTGAATTTCATTGAGATCATGTGATCAGCAGTCTTCCTCGTTTGGAGTCCAAGCAACAGCTTGTTTCAATATGAAGTTGTTATCTTGTTGTTACCTTGGTGTTTGGGCTGTTATCAAATGGGAATTAAGGCCTCGAGGCTTTTCTGTTCTATCCTTCTAGATTGAACCTAAAATAATAATTCTTTTTTTATTTAAATGTGGTAGACTTTTTTGTATAAGAAGATGTATAAATCATAATTTTCCCAGAACTTAATTGTAAAAAGAAAAAATAAGAGAAAGAAATTATATTAAAAAATTAAATTAGATTTAAAAAATGTTGGAAATAAGCTTCCGATTTAGGATTCCTGATCTTTCAGGCTGTCAGTATCCTGGATGTTGGAGGAAAAAGGCGAATCTATGACATCACAAATGTCCTGGAGGGCATCGGTCTGATTAGCAAAACTTCTAAGCGCATTGTAAAGTGGACGTAAGTTTTACCTCTGTTGTGGACATTCATGTCTGTGGTGTGAAATGTCTTATATATTAAAATTCGCTCACCTTTTTGTAAATAAGGGGCACAATCCCGGGACAAAATGTACTGGAGACGTCTAAAAGACTGATCGTCTTGAAGTCTGAGCTGAAGGAACTGGAGCTGAAGGAGAGATCGTTGGATCAGCAGACGCTCTGGGTGGAGCAGAGCATCAGGAACACAACAGAAGACTGCAGTTCATATCCTTTTTATGTTTGCTGTGGAAGTGGATGTACTAGTTTTCAACATCTATTCTTCTCGTGATTCTTCCTGCTTGTCATGGCCAATACCGGTAAGAAAACTGATGTCTTCATCTCACATTTTTGTGTTGTACACTACCTCCAGAAACGGTCGTGTTACTATACTTTTTTGGGGGGGGGGTTTGTAGCTAATTGTAGCTGCTACTGTATAGTAAACTTTTTTCCCCTCCATTTGGCAGATTTACAGAAAATCCTCCAATACTTACTAAAATTCTTATACTAACATATCAACAATAAAGACACGTTTGGCCCTCCAGCTGAGATGCAGCAGTTTGCCAAATATGCTCTCTATTGATAAACTGTAAACTCATTATCATAATGCATAATAGCAAAAATACCATTATCTGCTCATAATACATGGAAGCTGATATATTATAATACACGTCAACCACACATGGCATAGAATTTTGTGACCATAAGCATATAAAATGTGTCAATTTTAGAGATCATGTTTGTATTTTATTCAATTTTGTAATTCTTATATTGTCAACAGTAAGATTTCAACTGAAATATAAATGAGACGTTGTTGAGCAGTTTTGAGGCGTTATATTATAACTTATTCTCATAATGTTAATGCTTTGTATCATCTTCAAAAATATCAGTGCGGCTTTGAATTGAACCTTAACTCTGACCAACTCTCACCTACGTGAATCATGAGGATATCTGCAACTGCTTCACCGGTAATGTTTACACACTCTCCTGCCTTTAGGCACCATTGAGCACTTCTCAGTGCTATTTCATTGTTTTTATTGTTGAGGTTTTATTCACAGTCAGGATTGTGAGGGATTGTGACATGCAGATCCAGGCCCTTCTTTATGACAGATATAAAAGTGGTCTTCTTTCATCTGGGCTGCCGCTCTTAAGATTAATAATGAAAATTGGGTGCAGCTCAGAGTCTGTATGTTAACAACCAGTGATATCAAAACAGCTGGATAAAGAGTGGTGCATTTTTTCATGATGGCATTTGCAGCTCCATAACAGCTGTCTGTTGTAGTTTGTTTAGTGCAGATGCGAAATAACCCTGAAGATTCATTTTATCTTCCAGCAGATAAAAAAAAAGTAAATCTTTTTATGTCCTGAAGATTTTCACTCCGTTCTGTCTTCAGGCCACACTCTGCTAGCAATACGAGCACCTTCAGGAACACAGCTGGATGTTCCCATACCCAAAGCTGTGAGTTAATCACTGGAACTGTCAGCATCCTCGAACTCAGATATGGTGAATGAGTGGATGAATGTGTCTTCTTTCAGGTCCAGAACAGTCCAGCCATGTATCAGATCCATCTAAGAAGCAATAATGGACCCATAGATGTCATATTTCTTAACAAATGGTCCTCTGGCTCAGTCCCTGTTGTACTGCCGGTCCCGCCATCTGAGGAAATTTTACAAAGCGCTGCGTTAGCCATGTCCATAGGTGAGACAGCGCCTAAATCACTCTGGCTCTTCAGTCCTCATCAACTCTGGAGTTTATGGTCTGATTAGCAACACACAGCTAAAGCCAAATCCTCATATGATAGCAGATGGTATGATAGCAGATGCGAGATTTAATTTTTGCCAGTGCTTTTCATTTCTTTTGATAGGCCCACTCAATCATCAGTAATCCACCCTCCCTGTTTCTGGACTTCAAATCTTGCCCACAGACTCCATCCATCCTCTTCCACTTATCCTGTTAAGGGTCGGGGGGGGGGGGGCTGCAGCAGCTTTCAGGTGTGACACCAGTCCATCACAGGGCCAACACATAGAGACAGACAACCATTCACACTCACACCTACGGTCAATTTAGAGTATCAATCAGCCTCGTCCCCTCTTGATGTCTTTGGACTGTGGAAGCTGGAGTACCAGAGAGAACCCACACAGGCACAAAGATCCCGTGCCCGAGCCGGAACTTGAACCTGAACCTTCTTGCTCTGAGTCGACAGTGCTAACCACCATGCCACGCCCACAGACTCATACAACAGTAATGTGCAGGAAGCTCTTCACAGAGAACTCTTTAGTTTTGACAGGCTCCCAACAACTGCCTTGATCTCATGTAATCAGTAGGATGTCTGGTGTTTCTTGGGCGATGATTGGGTCACAGTGTAAGAAAACCATGAAGGCCCAGGGAAGGGCAGATCAAGGTCCAGATCAGAATTAATTTGATGTTGCTTGGTTCCTAGTGGGTGTGCGGTACAAGGCAGCACCTTTTTTACCCATTTTTTTATTGTTTCAAGGATAAAATTATCATTTGTCTCTAGAAAAAATGCCGTTGCAGAAACTGTAATTAGTTAAATAGCATGATAAAATGACTAATTAAAAAAGTTACTGTCAAACCTCATGTTGAACGCTTATCAGATCAATATGTGATGAACATTAATGCAGGTGAAAGTGTTTGTTAGCGTTTCCAGTCTGAACTTAGGTGATAAAATGGTTGTGAAGGTCGCCCCCCTCTACTGATTTTAAAGTATTTATCAGTTGGAGCGCATCAGTAGCTGCTGTTTATGTCCTTCACGCTCTAACAAACATGTTCCTGTCAGTCATGGCTGCTGTTAAAGCATTTTTTTTCCCCCTCTCGTTTTCAGAGCAGGGTTCACCAAAAGAAACAGAAGACTTGCAAGAAGCTCCAAACAAAAGTTGGTGCTTTTCTTGCATCTTTTATCTCAAAAGTATTTCCTGTGCGTTATCTTGACTGTGTGATCAAACGTGTCCTCTGGTTTTGCAGAAATTCTGGGTGCAGATCTAATCAAAGAGTTAATGGCATCTCAGGGTGAGTCCACTATAGTTCCTGATGTCATCTATCTTTGTGTTTGTTTTGTAATGGTCTGAATGAACTTTTCCCCCTCAGTTTTCTCTCCACTCCTCAGCGCCTCCTCGCCTCCGGCTACAAACGAGCATTTGGACAATCTGGATGATAGTGAAAGCCTCCATGGCTTCTTTGGCCTCCCTGTACTCGATCTTTGACCTTTGATTCACATGCTAAGACTTGAAATGTAAATACTTTTTTTAATCTTAGAATATGTATGTATTGCACCATCTTTTAATAGTAATTGATTAATTGAAAGAACAAAAATAATAAAGGAGTGATTTCTAATAGTGTCAATCTCATTCCAAAGTTGATGTAATCATTTGACTTAAAAAAGAATGACTCGTAAGAATTGAGAGATCACAATAATAAAACAACTATGGACTTTAGTTTTTATTAAATGTGATAGGAACAACTAAAGACCAGTAAAGACACAAGAGTACAAAAAGCCAGCTGGTTCTGTGTACAGACTTCTGAGGTTTTTCATTGGAGGTATTTGTGATATATACAAATCAGGAAGATGCTCAAATGTTTATACTGACACAGTTATGGGATTTAACATTTTACTTTAGATTTGGAAAATTGGAGAAAATATTTAGATTGTATCTAAATGTCTTGATTTACAGCTTTGTTTTTTTGGTTTTTTTTTTTTTTAAATATGTTGAGCATTTCTTGCACCACAGTATTTTTATTGCCTCTGAATCTAAATTCTAAAAATTTGAGTTCAATTCAGCACCTCTGATTTTCAGCGAAGGGAGACACGGTTTCGAAATTACTGAACCGAACATTTTAATTACAAAATGCAAGTATGAAGTTTGTCACTTACTACAACAAAAATGGATTAAATTCATCCTATCCGGTGTCCGTCACTGAAAGCTTTAGCAACGCGGAAATCACGTGACTTTGTTGCTATAGTAACACATACACTGCATTTGTTGGGTGGCATTTAGCTGACGTGCTAGCATTTTCTACTTTGGCCTGATATCTTCACGCACGATGGTGAGCAGAACATTTTTTCCCTTCTCAATATGCATCAGAAACGTAAGGTGTTTGCTAACTAGCGGCTAACAGGAAGTTGTACCTTTTATTTGTCACCTAACATTCTCCATTAAATGTGATAACAATCGTAAAGTAATTCGCCAGTTTGCTCACAAGAAACCATTTATATGTTTGTTTGTGTAGCCTCCGAAAAGTAAAAAAAGCCCAAGTAAAAAGCCAGCCAAGACAAAGACGACTGCACTGATAGATGGGCTCACCAAGGACGAGCTGTCCAAGGAGAAGGTCAGAGCTGCTTGCCAGTGTGTGCTGATGTTTGCATGTGTTTTGTCAAGAGGAAAGGTAAAGTATTCTAGTATGCATTGTGCCCCTCCCCCCAACACACACACACACACACACACATACACACACACAAGTCATCCCTCAGTGTGTTATTTTATAAAGGCTCAACACGAGATGATGACATGCTCTATATACTGGATGCATCTTAAAGACGTATCAAACAATGCATGTAGAATACTGGATTTGTAATGTTTGAATGAGGAAAAACAATTAGATGCATTTAAAAGTTGCAGATATCCCAACATGCTGAATCTGATAAATACATTAAACTCAGTATGGGGAGTCTTGCTGGAAGTGCATCCATAAATACCACAGACGAAAGCGCTCTGTATTCAGGTGAAGAAATAAGTGATTTTCCTCTTGAAGCACAAGGATTAAGACAGACCTTTAAGTGTATAGACTCTCTTAGTCTTCATCGGGGCCTTGAGTGGCATTGAACTTGACATACTTCTTGCTCGCTTTATTTTTTCTCCTGCGCTTTTGAGAGCATCTGTTACATGAGCCAAAAGGGCCAAGCAGTGCTTCAATTGCTCTCTGATGGATTTTTGTATTTAAGATGATAGAGCACATTGTACAACTTCGAGAAGAGCTGGATAGAGAGAGGGAGGAGAGGAACTACTTTCAGCTGGAGAGGGACAAGATGTACGCCTTTCGGGAGATAACAGAACGACGACGGGAGGAGGCCACGGCCGAACTCAAGAATCTTAATAAGGAAACAGAGGAGGACGAGAGGCGGCACCAAGTAGAGATAAAGGTAAGTTCATGATCAATATATCATTGCGGCTTTCCGGCATCGTAAAAAGATTAAGGGGCTACTACCCCCCCCCCCCCAAAAAAAGAATAAAATATAGTAAAACTACACACACTTTCTCCTGTTCTCATATCAGTCATCAGTTAGATATAGTTATATATATAATAGGCTCCTTTCATCTTTCTGTTCCTCATTCATGAGTGTCTTCCTCTTTCCTGTCCAAATCACTGTAAAAAATACCCCTAACATATTGCTGTATACATATATATATGTATATATATATGTATATATATATGTGTGTGTGTATATATATATATATATATATATATATATATATATATTATATATATATATATATATATTATATATATATATATATATATATATATATATATATATATATTATATCATCTCTAAGGCTGCCTTTACTTCCTTTCATGATAAATCTGCATTGTTGAAATATTCTTAAAGGTGTTCTTTTTAAGAAGTTAGCAATTACCATTTTACAAGCTTCGAATTTACAATCAACCACAAAGTTACCACTACCATTAACCGTCAGAAATTTAGTGGAGTAAAACTACTCAAATCTTACAAATGGAAGTACAACAAATGTTTTTTTTTTTCTCATATTTTTCTGCCTGTTTAGGTGTACAAGCAGAAGATGAAGCACCTTCTGTGTGAACACGAGAACATGACATCAGAGCTTAAAGCAGATGGTTTATCGTCCATTGAGAGGCTGCAGAGAGAGCAAACACAGTTAGAGAATGAGCTTCGTAAGAGAATGGGGGACATCAGGCTTGACATGCAGGAGCTGGACATTGAAAACTTAGTCAGGGAGTTGGAACTGGTGAGTAATGCCCAAAATATTTGTTTATTCTGCATATAAACTGGACATAATCAATTTTTTTACGATACAAATGCATCAAATGTGTTTTATCAGAGGAGTCCCTTGTGATGAATACCCAGAGAATCACCACCTGATTATCTGCGTTACAGAGCTTCAGAGAGTTTCACTTAACTGTCGTGCTGCTCTGCTGCCACGTTACCATTTGAACGCACTGTCACTCCTCTCATAGTCTCATTTTTAGCCTTAGCAGGCAGCTGTTTGCACTACTTCCTCATCAGAATTCATTTTGTTTGTCACCTCCATAATACACACTCAGCAAACACTGGAGTGAAATCCTGTCCTCCTCAAATCATCCTGTGCGTCACATTTAAAAACAGACACAAAAAAGAGCAGCAGTAAGTAGACACACTTAGCAACTCAATGATGAGCATTTAGTGAAATGTTTTCCGTCAGATGCTTTTCAAAGTTGTTCTGTAACTGCTGGATGTGTAATAAAGCTACAAGTTTGCTAACAAGTTCAACATATCAACACTAAAGATGAAGACGTGGCATCAGTGTGGCCTTCATTACTTGTTTCAGCTGCTCCCAAGTGACCAAAACATCAGTAGATGCAGATTTCTTGCATAAGCACCAATTCTACAAACATAAATTCTCTTATGTTTCAACAGAAACATGATGAAGACATGAAAAAAACAAGGAACAACTGGGAGAATCAACTAACAGGTAAATAACTCATGTCCACGGAAATTAAATTTGGCTTGTACGCCCTCATGAGCATAATTTTGTTTTATTACTCGGGTAGAAGTTCAGGCCGAGTATGAGAAAAAGATGGAGTTGATGCAACAAGAGGTTTACAACATGAGGAGAACTGAGACCAGTGAGAGGGAGGATCTTCTGAACAGCCACATCACCGCTCTCAAAGGAGACCACGACAGGATATTCAGCGAAGCTGTCGCACTCCTGAATCAAAGTGTTGAACAGGATTTGGAAGTGAATGATTCACTGAAGGTGATGGACAGGTGGAGGACACCTTTACACCGGAGACTGTTGTGTTATGGATGAATATGTTGTTTATTTTATTAACTATGTAATGAACTCATCGTAATTTCTTTAGAAGCAGAGATTTGAAATGGATTTGAACTAAATTGACGACTCCCATGATGTTTTATCTCACGCATCGTGTTTTTTATTGACTTTTCTCAGAAGCAAATTGAAGACATGAAGTTGAAGCAGAAGGAAAAAGAGAAGAACCTTGCAGGGCTTCTGCCAGATAACAAGTGTCTCGATAAGCTGCTCCTCAAAGTCACGGAGGAAATGGCTGAAGTTCAGAAAAAAATTAAACACCCCACACAGGAAAAGGTTATTTTGCTGGGTTTTGTTGTGCATTTTATATTTGTCGCTGTCATGGTGTTTTGCTGTAGCTTCTGTGTATATGGGACAATGATTATTTTGACAGCACCCTGATGAAAATTCCAAAGAACAGAAGCTGAACAATCAGATCCGGGAGTTTGAAGTACTGAAGCAGAAATACAGCGAGGTAAAATCCCTGATGGAGTTGCAGTGTCACAGTCGATGTGAGCCACTTGATTTATAGACATTCACATGAAGACGTTTTCCTGTGTTCTTGTCACAGCTTCAGCTAGAAAGAGACGAGCTGTATAAAACTTTCACTCAGAACATTCAGACTGTGCAGCATAGAGCGGATCTGAAGAACGTGCCGATGGAAAAGAAACTGACGGCCCTGACAGACAGCTTGGAGAAGACGCAGGCGCAGCTCAGCTCGGTGCTCTCAGCTGCTAATCTGGACCAAACTGCACTCAGCAGGGTCACAAAGAAAATTCAGGTAGTCGTTTATCTGCCTTCTGTTTCCATTATGGGACAAAGCAGCAATCAACACCTCTTTTCTCCTCATGTCTGATATTGTCAAAGTGTATATTTTTGGTATATTTTCTATCATCTGTACAGGAGCGTAATTGTTTTTTTTTTTCTTTTCTTAGGACATAATTGACACCAGCAATAAATCCATCAAGGATCTGCAGTATAAAAGAGCTCGAATTTCCAAGGTTTGTCCTGAATTTAAAGTGCAGCCATACATCCATTTTACTTCTCTGCATTCAACCTTGATTGCATCATTTGTATCATTTTGTAGTGAACCTGCTGTGATAATCGTATTTACATGACAACAACTGTGTGTCTGGCAGGCCCATCAGGAACTGCTGCTGCACTGCGAGTTGAAGCAAATCCCGGGGGAGGGTCTTTGTGGAAACTAGTCTTGAATTGCAGAGTGTGGAACAAGACTTGGATTTTGTCCCATATTTAGATTTTTTCCCAGTGCAAGACAAGGCTTCTACATTTTGATGAATTTCTGTGGAAATTCCAGACATATGTGATGGTCTCAGCTGCAGATTTGATTCTAGTAGAAAAAAAGCCTGTTGGCGTGAGAGGAGATTTACGCTCTGAGAGTTTTATTTCATTGTTTTCCAGTCCAGTGAATGAATTCAATTTCTGGGCAACAGGTGTCAGTGTTCAGTTGCTCTCCTGTTGTTTTCCTCTCGTGTGCCTTTGCATATTAACAAGATTCACTGGCTGATCATCGTAGAATAGAGAAAGTTTGAAAAGTACAAAGAAATCAAGATTCATACATAGAGAGACTTTTGATAAAGAAAGACAGATATGTTGCATTAAAGCCTTTCCCAATATGTTAATTTCCTAGCACACCACAATTATGATGGTGTACTTACATTGATTCAATCGAGTATTTTACACAAATTCAAATTGAGTTTTGTGGTTTTAAAATCAGACTTATTTTTGTTTATTTTGTTTGCTGATCTTTGCTTATAATCACAGTGGAATATTCTGTTTGACTGTCTTTGTTTTTTACTCAATTGTGTTTGAATGAATTAGGAGAAAAAAAACCAACCAAGATGAAGTGCTTATGAGAGTTTATTAATTAACTGCAGAGTAACAGCAAATTTTGAGCCACGGGGCCTCCCTGACATTTCTGAGGCTGGTCGTGTTTTGATTTGAGCATCTGTTTTTTTCTTCAGGGGCAGCCATAGATTATGTCCTCCTCAACTACAAATCATATAGTCATGTTAGGAGTGTGTAAGAAACTGAAGGACCTTTTACTGTTGCAGTCATCCTATTGTATTCAGATCAATAATAAAAACCACAGGATGTTTGTTGCTGAAAGGTCTCAGTCCTTTTAATTCCTGCATGTTTCTGTAAATTCGCAACAACAACAACAGTGGTTTTAATTGTGGAATCTGACAGTTTTTAACTGAAGAACCATTCAGGTTCAGTCTCTAGACAGCAAGAAAGCAAAAGGTTATTCTCAGAATTGAAATATTGATTAAAAAACAGACCCCTATTGCATTAACACCAAGGAAACATAACATATTACCTCATTGGGAAAATATTAATTTTTTTGCAACAAACAAATCGATTGAGGTAATTTGAGGTAATTATGCATCTGTATTTCCAGAACCTGTGATAAAATCATACATTTCAATCTCAACTACTAATTTTCCCAGGTGATTTCTCTGCTGCAAGGTCTAAGTTTCTGGCAGAGAGAGGAGCAAGGTGCAGGGGGATCCAGTTTCTCATTGAATATTCCCACCGTGAATCGAGGCCTGCTGCACTGAGTGATTGCGGTTCCCTGGGGTTTTAATAATACAGGAGGAAGTTATTGTCCCTGTGCAGGCAACAGTATCATACAGGTCCTTTCACTCAGCCCTCTAGGGTTTCGGGCCTGCAGACTGTTTGAGCCCGGGGAGCCTGCTGCTCCTGCTGCTGCTGCTCCTGCTCCTGCTCCTGCTGCTGCTCCTCCTCCTGCTGCTGCTGCTGCTGCTGCTGCTGCTGCCACCTTTGCACAAGGCTCAATTGTCAGGCTGCCTGACGGAGGGATAACTGTGTCTCAATAGTGACAGCCTGAACAGTCCTGCTGGCCAGGCCCATGTGGTAATACTACACTCCCATACAAACCCAAAGTCACAAGATGAGTCCCAGCTGAGAGACAGCTCAATAGAGAATTAGTCAGTGGGAGACCTTGGACAGACAGAGAATAGGACAGATATCCTGGTGTGATTAACATGATCCAGATTTTCACCTTGGTTGAGCATCTAGCTGAGGGCTGTGACCTTCATGTAACCTTGTGAAAATCTGAACCAGAAACACGAAAATATTAAAGTAAACACTCAAAGGAGTGAGAGCCTGTGCTTGACACTCATGTCTGTGCTGCACTTTTCCTGTACAGTGTCATGGAAAATAGTATACTAACACTCTGCAGGATGAGACAATATCTCATGAAATATTAAGCCCAGCATCAACCACAGAGACAACAAAGCAAATGCTCTAAATAGGTAAAAGCAGAGAGGGAGAGGCAGAGATGGGAGGGGTTTTAAATGTAGAGTGAAGGTAGAGAAAGTCGGCCTGATGGTGAAACAGAGGACGCAGCTCGGGGAGATGCCTGCATGTATTGATAACTTAGAGTAAGAGATGATATGATTAGCTTGAAAGGACACTTCAAGAAATTGGTAAGTCATTTTCAATTCTTTAATTTCAATCTTTTGCAAGTTAACACAGACATTTATATGGTATTTTAAACCCCCCCAAAAAATTAAGTTTTATTTACCTATGTGAGCTCTGTAAGAATTAAAACTATTATGTTTATAGGCTATAAATATTCTTCACAGTGGACAATCAAATGGTAAAATAGCATCTTAGGCCTAGGATCAGAATTTTTTTAAACACAGTACAAGACATTAATTAACAAAGCACTAGTTTTCATCTGCGGTCTCAGGTTCAGTCAGGGTGATTGTTTGTTGTGTGACCTACTTTTGATATTCTCATGCTTTCATATAAATGTATACACGGCTGATACTTGCTTTATTCACCACACATTTGAAGTAGCAAGGTGACGTGGGGGCCTGTCCTTAAGTTTCAATGTCCCCTCTCTAGTGATATACTTTACTCCTCAGGTCCAGCCGGTCACTGAAGATAAAATGAGTCTTTTGAATATGTTGTTTTTAAAAAAAATTATGATTAATAGGAAAACATGAAGAGAAAAATGTGATCTCATTGTGTCACTGCAAGCTGGCATGAAATGAGGATGGCAGAGAAAGGGCCAGGGGTCGCCACGTTAACTTTTACAATCATCGTAGTTTATGTGGTTTTCCTGGGCAATGGATCCCCTGAAAAGACAGGTCAGTTCATCACTACAATCTATTGTGTTTCATTACATGTGCTAATTAAATAGCGCTTTCTCTGACTGTCATTAACCGGAATCTTCCAGGAGGGGCTAAGGAGGACCGACGAGATGCCATTTTTAAAGAGCTCATTTCAAAATGGAGTAAAGGAGGTGGTTGGAATCCCTCAAGAAGTCCTCCTGAAACAATTAAAGACCAACCTCTACACCCATGGGTGAGGAATATCATGGGAAGCCTTAAAACTCTTGGCCTACTTCCCACTAAGAGCCTGGCTTCACTGAACAAGCCAATTGACAGACACCGTCTCTCCAGTTTCCTCTACAACATCTCTCTCTACCTTCAAGAGATGGGTGCTGAACTGGAAGAGGCGCACATGGAACCAGATGATGAAACCTTGTGGGAGAAGTTGCTCCATTTCTTTCTCCAGTATGAAGGGAACCAGTGGAATGGACGTCTGCCACCTCGACCCAGTGTCCAAGTTCAGGACTGGTTTTTGTCTCTGAGGGGCAGTCCTCACTGGGACTGGCTCCTGGGGTTGCTGCAGAGTCTAACAACTCTTTTGCAGCGTCAACCCCAAAGACCCCTTTTGACTTTCTTATCACAGAACTGGAGGACAGTGAGTGCTGTCCTGGATGCTGCATTTCAGGCTCTGATCAGTGGGACCTATGGGCAAGCCAGTGCGGGCCTGCAGGGCTTCATCTGTGCATTGAAGGGCCAAAGTGACTGTGTCTTCAGTGTCAGCTGGCTTCAGAAGCTCCTGCGTTTCTTGGAAACACGCAACTGGAAGCCTGTTGTTAGTTTACACCCAGCAGGGGAAGGTCCTGACCACAATAAGGGCTCAGGTGCATATGGGCGTTTGAAACCATTCAGCATGCCTCCTGAGGCCTTGAGGCAGGATGTGTGGTCAGGAAACGCCTCTCTGGAAAACATGAGGGATACTGAGAATGATCCAGACTCCATGCAAAGCTTCCTCCTGCAGGCGTTATCACGCTCGGGTGTAAGTGAGAGAGGAGGCCCCTTGGCACAGAAAAATCTAGCTCTTGTGCAAAGTTTGGATGGGCTGAGGAGGGGTCTCTTGCATCGGGTGGGAAGTTCTGTTTATGGTAACTTGAGGAGGAAAGTTTCACGGGTCACCATGGCCCTGCTTGATGATGTCAGCAGTCTGGTGGATGTGCCACAGCCCAACGCACAGGGGAAATGCTCAATTGGTGAGTTTGTGAAGAAGTTGTTCTTTGAGATTGTTTGCAAAATCACAAGTGATATGAAATCTGTAACAAAAGACAAAACACTGCAAATCATATTCTTGTTATGTGCATTCAGACAGGTAATCTAACAGATCCCAATGCTTTGTGTCGGATAAGGTTTCTACACGTGTGATTTTAAACATTAGATAAATCTTGATAAAATCCTAATTCAGTTACGCAGGTCCTCTGGGTTCACCTGAAAGATACGGGAGTGAAAGTGACAGTGACTGATAGTGCTGTCCAATCTTTATACTCATGCTTGTCCCTGAAAGCTTCTGTTGCTGAGTCTGCTAATTGTTTTATCCTCTCATTGTTGTCAGTAACATTATATCTTTGCTAGCTGATCTGCACTGTGACATCAGACATGCCTGTGTGCTGCAGAGGCCTCCAGTTACCTCTTCCTCATTTTAATGTTCTCTCAATATTTACATTTCTTTCTGAAGGTGATTTGAGACAGCTGATCTTGTGGTAAGATGTTTTAAGAACACAACTAATGTCTTTGAATGTTTTCATACATTGCAGTGAATACATATTTCTGTGATTGCTTGTTTTATCTGTCCATGAAAATGTAGGGGTATAAGACATAA
Organism: Aulostomus chinensis; assembly: GCF_037954235.1. Taxonomy (NCBI): domain Eukaryota; kingdom Metazoa; phylum Chordata; class Actinopteri; order Syngnathiformes; family Aulostomidae; genus Aulostomus; species Aulostomus chinensis. The sequence goes on from NC_141321.1 coordinate 21,603,093, forward strand.
TGTGACCTGGAACAGCCAGGCTTTGGGAGTTGGTTCCCATGGTCTCCCGAGTACACTCCCATTCCTATCCTGCCCCTCCACTGATGGAAATGGTCTTGAATCCGGAGCAAATGCAACCCACTCAACTCCTAAAACTTTGAAGAATGAACGTCTTTATGATGTCTCACCTCGCAACAACCAGCTCGGCCAGCCACACACAGCACAAGAGAACCACCAAGAGACTGACATTGAGTTCTCCGCCTCCTCTGAAATTCTGGAGGCAGCTTGTAATGACTCCATCCCAGGTTTGACAGGAGTCTCCAACTTCACAGTGTTCCTCTACTGTAAACTGTTTGATGGGAAGAATGGGTCAGTCAATCCTGTCATGGTTGAGATGGAGCTCGACCTGCATGCTACGTGCTCTGATGCAGCTTGGTACCTGTCTGCTGCTGAGGAGGATTTTTTCTGGGTGCATGTCTGCAGTGAGTTTTTTGCCCGTGAATTCAACAATACAGTGTGTGCAAACTCCTCTTTCTGGCTGCGGAGAGCACATCAGGTGAGGAAGACTTTATGTTTATGACATTGCTGAGGGCATGCAGCATACAGTATATCATTTTTTTTGTATTTTCTCTCTTTAACCTGTTCTGGCTTTAACATTTGCAGGCTGCAGGGACAAAGAACATTTTTTTTAACAAGACAAGTATAGATGAGTTGTGTGTGCAGCTGTCAAATGAGGTGATGGGAAGTCCAGCAGTCGATGAGAGCTGTCTGGCTCAGCTGAGCAGCAGGTCCCTCAGCGCTCAGGCTTTCAGGCATTGCTTCCTACCCAACAGCTCCACACTCATCTCAGCTTTGTGTGGGAGAGAGTCCCAAGACACACACCAGTTCTCACCTGAGGGCAGCTGGGCTGCAGCATACTGCTCCAAACTACAAAACTACAGCCATGTTAACACCATAGATCAGAGCTGTCAGTACAGGGAGTGGGCTTTGCATCAGTTCATCAACTCCACCCTGTTGGACATTTGTGGGCAGACGCACGGACTGAGAGAGTACATTTGTCTTAACACCTCGCTCTACCGTCGTCTGCTGAGATCAGCGCCCCAGTTTTCTGACTTCTGCACTGATCTACAGGAGGAGGAAGAGGAGAGGAAGTGCTTCCTCCAGAGGTTCTTTGACATGCTCCCAGCACCATACGAGTTTGACACATCTCAGCTATGTGTGAACCCTGCCCCGCTGCTGCTGGAAGTCTTACACAAGCTGAGTGTGTGCGAGGTCGAGGGAGGGGAACATGAAGGGTTTTTAGTGGCACTGGGATATGTGTTAAGAGTCTTGGACTTCATGGTGGGCCTCTCTTCGGGGCTGGATGAGGGGGAGGGGGAGGCAAGGCAAAGTTTAGGTCAGGCTATCCTCCTCTCCAGTCTCCTTGACAACGCAACCTGGACCACACTGCAGCCAGAAGCCTCGACAAGCGTCCTTCACACGGTGGGAGTCTTCCTCCGCAGGGAGCAGAACGCAACCCTCAAAGAGGACTTACTGAGCTGCTTCAGCGTAAGACAGAAACACACACAAAAACACACACACACACACGTTCACATGCAGCTCAATGAGTAAATAATTTTTCTTGTGGTTACATCAGCCTGTGTTGTGGGATCTCATTCAAAGGAACGACAACTCATCTGCTCTCAAGGTTCTGCTGCAGGTACTGGCTACATTCACTCTGGATCTTTTATAACAGATGATCTTTATATTAATGAAGTGAATTGCTCTTTCTCACCAGGAATACCTGCAGATGCCAAGAGACAGCATTCGTACTCTGGTGATGTCCGCTGAAAAAGATGCTGTCAAAAGATTTATCTCTCATATGCATCAAAGCTGGGATCAGCTGCAAGTTGAAACAAGTCAGGTTAGTTCTAATCACAAGAAAAAAATCATTAAATGTATAGATTCGTTTAAGTGACACTACTTGAGGTAAGAGATGGAGATAATTTCTCCTGTTAAACAGCTCTGTTGACTGGTTGACATACATAGCCGATGCTGCTCTAAACTAATTTGATATCTCATGGCTCATCCATCGCTGCATCTGTTTTTGTCCTGCTCTTCTTGTTTCTCTGTCAGGCCTCTCAGAAAGAGCTGCAGGCCATGGAAACAATGACAGCGGCTTTCATCCACAAGTTCCCCCGAGTGACCCCAGAAATCTTTGTGGACCTGTCACAGTTCATTCCTTTCATGTCTGTATCTGACATCATGAGCTTCCCTGCCTCCCTGATAGTCAACGACAGCGTGTGGGTTGCTAACCTTCACATGACCACATTTAATTTACAGTTAGTTCATATAACAATGCTCACCGCTCCTTTGTGTGTGTGTGTGTGTGTGTGTGTGTGTGTGTGTGTGTATGTGTGTGTTATTTAAGGTTGACTGCCATACGTGACCACAGCTCAGAGATGAGGTCGCTGCAGAAAAAGGCCTTCGCAAAAAGACTCCTCCAGTCAAGTGTGGTGGGTGATGTCCCTTCCTGGCCACCGTACTTCCTCAGCTCCATCCTCCCTCTTCTGCCTTACCTCCCAGTAACTCATTTTCAGCAGCTGACATCACAACAGGTTTGAAGCATTTACAGAGTTTTACACTTTAGCTGATATCAGCTATTGTAAAAGGTTGGTAAATACTGTTGAGTTCTAACAATTCTCTTGTTTCTGTTAGCTCATGCCTCTGGTGGAGTTGCTAGGCAACAGCAGTCTGGATGGTGTAAGGGGACGCCATGTGCTTCGGACCCTGTTTACCAAGAAAAACAACTTGACCATTGATAAAATACTGAGGTGGGACCTGGACAACCTTTGTTTGACCACTGTTATCAGTGCTAACAAACAAGTCACAGTCATGACATCTCTTAAAGGACTAACATTTCTAAAAGATATTAGTTTAATATCTAAAGTTATAAAACAAAACAACAAAGACTAAAAAAACAAAACAAAACTAATGTCATCAGTTTCAGGCAAGGAAGGTTCCCAGTTTGGATCTGAATTTGTAACAGGTTCATTTTTTAGCCATAAAAAGGATGTTTATTAATGTCTGACTTGCAGGTTAGGGGTCCTCGCATGTTACTTGGATCCACTTGATCTACAGTCGTTTCTTCAGGATCCAGCCGTGTCTTCGGCTCTTTGGCAGCAGCTCTTCCAATGCATGTCTAAGGGCTTTATCAGCGCCAGTGGCAGGGTTAGGCTCATATCTTCTCCTGACATCTACTGCATCACAGAAACCCGTCTTAAAGCCGTTACACTGTTTGTCTTTTTGTGCTGTTGGATTGATCTCGGATAGCTGTCGTCTTGGTTGATGCCAGCTGTCCAGACGTTGAACGCCAGCAGCATGGCTCCTCCAGAGCTGTCTGTCCTCACTGGTGCCTTACCCCAGTTAGGAGCTTCCTTCTTGCTGTCGCTCCCCTCACAGCAACTCGTGGAAATCCTTTCACGACCAGGAATTCAAAGATATTCTCCAGCACAGGTCAGCAAGAGTGTTCTAACTTCTTTTTCTCACATGGGGAATATTTGATATTCTTATTCTCGGTGAAGTTGCTGAATCTTGTTTTGGCAGCAACTGTTGTTTTCTCAGAACAGACAATATGATTTCCTCACCAAATGGTGCAGCACTAATCCAGATTCTTAAAGAAAAGGCATTGATATACATAAAAAAAAAAATCAAGTATTTTTTAAAAACTGTACATGAATGCTTATTTACCCCAACTTAAATTCTTTGTACAGGCTTTTCAAATATTATCCAAGATTTCCAAAGACACCAATGTAAGTAGACAATTTAAAATATTTATGCTGAATATCAGTCAGCTTCCCTCTAAACACCACATGTTTCTCTCCCCACCAGCTAACCATGGAAATACTCTGCAGATTGAAGCCATTACATGCTGGTCTCTCCCCTGCTGTGCTGAGTGACCTCCACTGGCCTGAGATCAGTGAAGCGGCCCTCTGCCAGTGCTGGACAACCATGCTAACTGAGCTTAATCCTGGCCACAGAGCTATGCTATACACTGCAGTACAGGAGGTGATGGAGCTTCTCTTATCAGATCATCTATTCTTAATTATTTGTTGTTGTTCTCACTTTGTCGTCATATGATAGGTGATGACACAATAGGTGAGATGGAGATATCAACTCAGCATCACCCTTCTTGCTGGAGAAGTTGCCCAGCTAGCAGCTAGTTACCACAGCATAGACTGACATGATCTACAAGTTATGCAGTAAATGCAGTGAGAAAGATTTAATCTGAAGTTCAAGAACATTTTAAGGATGTTCATCTTTCCAAACAGTGTTTCTATAATGGTAAAGAGTTTAACTGCTGATGTTTTGGGAGTGTTCCTGAGGCAACAAAAACATCCTTCACATTATTTAAAATGATACACTGACTTTAAATCTTCTTTAAACATAATACATTTTTCTTTAAGATATACTTATAACTTGTTGGTAACATTAGCCACAATGCTACATATTCTTAAAAATCAAGGAGTTACAGGAATGTTAAACTTTTTTTTTTTAATAAAATGTAGATGATTTTGAAGCTCACTAACATACACCTACATTATTATATTGTGGGAAAAACATTCTGGGAACAAAAACAAAACAAAAACTAAAATCAAGCCATGGTATAAAAAAAAAAGGAGCTTGGATCTCAAATTTTATTCCTGGAAAATTTTTCACTTAATACTTTTTTTGTTTCAATTCTGCTGTGTATAATCAGTCTTTACACAAAGACTTGCAGAACATCACACAGCAAGCATCCAACTGTGCGCTGCCGTTCATCCCTCTGAAGAAGCTGACTGAGGCCCTGAGCAGAGACCAACTCCCCAGAGATGTCAGCCTGTACCAGGACATAAACCTGTTGCCACAGCAGGTGCACATCTGACTTCAACTTATGTTTGTGAGCTGTTCAACACTGCATTGATATGACAACAATACAAAGGAAGAAATGGTTAGCAGCTTCGGTCTTTGCTCTCATTAATCTGCAACTCATTGGACATGCTTCAGATGAGCCTTTCAGGATATTCATGCTCCATTCGCAACAGCCTCCATCAAGCTAATTAGTTTGGCTGTCGTACAGTGGTGTCGAGGAGTGAAGCATAAATTTATAATAGCTACCTCAAAGGGATTTTGTCACAGCCAACAGTGTGTTAGTCTGCTTTCAGCACCTGTTCTCATAGCCTAACAAGACCCCAGTCAAATCCATGAAGGTCGTCCTTTTAACCGCACTGACAAGTACAATATAGATTAAATGTCTAGTATTTAATAACTCTAAAATGAAATGAGGTAATGATCTAGGTTGTTTGACAGATGGAAAAGGAATCAAGTTGAGAAATATTTTGCAAAATACTTAATACTCAACTTGTGTCTTGAATAATTTTAAGCTACTAAGCATTAAATTTTCATTGTCTGTGTTAAAATCATGTGAATCTCTCTGTTTCCTCCTAAAAGAAAATTATTTATCCATACAAACAATGAATGACAATTTTGTCCAGTGGTTCAGTACACTGGAGCAGTTATCAAACAGAGGGTTGGACTCCCACAAGTTGCAAGATTATTTGTAAGGGTTGCAAAATGTGTGGAAAGAACTGTTTTTTTTTACATTCTAGTTCCTGTAACAATTGTATATTTTATTGGGTTGAGAATCAAAGTGTGTTTGCAATTGAAAAATCGTATAAACCATCAAACTTCTGAAACAGTTCTTCAACAAGAACATTCAGACTGTAAGGTGATAATCTTTTATTGTTATGTCAACTTGTATTTTTTGACATACAATGGAACTTCCATAGTGACAATAACAGTCAATGTGCTTTATTGGATGCTGTAAAAGTATGATTTATTTTCCTCAGGGTGCCGGGATGAGGTCAACGGGTGCTTGAGCATCACTCAAACGAGCCTGAACACCGCCAATGGTGCTAAAACTCTCGTTTTGCTTTGACTACAGTCTAAATGAAAATTCTTTTTTGCTGGACAGGCTCAACTTCTTTTCAAGTGGATCCATGAATTTAGAAACATTACAATCAAGACAGTGAGGTAGGTTTGACCAGCAACACCAGAAAATTCAGATTTATGGTTTTTAATCAATATGTAATTTCCTAGAAGCTTAGGTGCAGTTACAGTGATTCTCATCCAATAAACAATTTAATGACTTCTCATTCGCTCATAGGGACCTGGGACAGGTTGCCGCTGGAATGAGCTGTGACTTTTTGAGGCGTTGGAGGAATCACACGGATTTTCCAGAGTTGCTCCAGTTTGTCACAGAGTTGCATGGAGGCACCAGACCTGCTTTGGTGAGGAACACACTGCCTGCATTTGTGACTGTTCAGTACATTCAATTCAGAGTTATATACATATGTGTGAAATACTTACAAGTTCAGGTGTGTTTTGGCTGTGTTTCCAGCGAAAATGTATCGTGGAAGAGCTGAGGAAACAACCTGAACTTGACCTCAGTGCTTTGAGCTCTCATTTTTCTGCAACATTACCGTAAGTATCTCCTTATTGAATGTGCAAATGGCTTCCCGTGGACATATTTCACAGTTTATCCAAAAATAATGACATTTATACATTCGCCCTGTTCTTTTTCAGTGTGACAATGACAGATGACCTTTCGAATGCATCCTTCAGAGCAGTTATGGACCACATTCATGCACATTTTGCTGATTTTCTTCGACTGCCTCATTACAAGCAGATAAATTTAGCTGAAAGGGTCGTAACTGACGGGGTAATGTAACGTCGTTAAATTTATGCTGTTTATTTTCTACTTTACTGTGTAGCCTTACTTGATGTTGACAGATTCCTGCATGTAAAGATGAAAGTGATCATTAACTTTTAGTTAATGTGTCTACAAACAGCATTAAGGTAAAATGTGGAGATTCATCAGGCAAAGAGCAGAGTGATTGCATACTAAATGATCCTCTGGGCAGTTTAAATGAAAATTGGCACCATAAAGATTTAGAACAAAATTATTTCTTTTTTTTTAATTGAAATTGGACTTTCATCAGAGATGGCAAGACCTATACTTGATTGGTTTTAAAACATTAATGGGACAAAAGGAGCCAACCAGCAAAAACATTCACAAAAATAAACTGCTGTAGAGAGAAATTTATGGCATAAATGACTGAATTCACATTAAATTAGATAATTTTAGTGTGAAATCCCTCATCCAGCCTGCTGACACTTTGTGATGGTCTTCAGGGTTTTGCAGCTGGTAAGATTGATGGCCCCACTCTGGACTGTTTGGGACCTCTATTACCTTTCTTGGACCGTGATAGTTTGGCTCTGGTGGACAGAGGCGCTCTGACTTTGCGGCTGGAGGAGATGAGGAGCTTCTGCGTTCCTGATGCGGCTCTGAGTGATATCAGTGCTCTGCTCACTCAGAAAAACATGTTTGGGTAAATATCTGAAAAATGCACGTTTGAAATCGGGGTTAATCATATGTCAAGAGGTTCAGATAAAAAAAAAAATGGTTATAATCATATAAAAAAGTAATATATTGGGGAAAAATTTCCCACAATAAATGATCACATCAATGAAGATCAATCAATTATACTTATTTATATGGCTAATTTTATATAGATCTGATTAAAGTGATTGACCCAAACTGGAGACATTAAAATAGGTAAGTATATTTTGAGACTAACTTGCTCTGAAAGATTAAAGAATTGGAAATATAACTGAAAGGTGAATCGCACAAGAAAACAATAAAAACACAGCTAAGACATAGATGGGTACGTGCAAAGAAAACCAATTTAATGAAAGACATTAAAAAAATGCTAAACAGTTTTTTTAATAAGAAAATAACGATAAAAAATAGAATAGTAAACATAATAGGAAGTAGAATGGGAATGAATAATAAATCCCTCACTCCCTATAGCCCAGACTGAATAGAGGGATATTTAATTTATAACAAATATTATCATTTTGAGTTTAGTTAATCTCCTCTGGAAGCTCTGTCTTGCATCTTGGAGGATAATTACTTGAAAACAGCATCACAAGATAAAAGTAATTATGCAATACCCTGAAATTTCAGACTTGCCCATGTGACATGTGTGATATGAATTATTGAACAGTCAATCATCTGTATTGTCTTACTAAAATTAAATAAACAATTCAATAATTTTATTCCGCTTGCGTTTATCTGAAATTTAGATTCAAGAGAGAAAAATCATGATTATTGATGGCTGTTAATATAGAATACTAAAACAATATTAATTTTTAATGCGATCTGAAACACCTAAATGTTGTAAAGCAGCAGTTGTGGTGAAATATGTCTGCCAGGGAGCCGTCCAAATGGCACGTTGGAGATGTTGAACATTTGGGGAGGCTGGTGTTTTCTGTGTCAACAAAGCAGATGAACTCAATCCCTCTGGTAAGCATCTGCAACATCAACGCAAGAAAATAATCTATTCCATTCTATTTCCCTTTGTTGAGTACATAATGTACTGTACTTTTCCCTGTGTAGACAGTGTTGAACAAAGACACGGTGGAACAGGTGCTGGTGGGTCAGAGGCGATGGGAGGACAGTGTGGAGGGTGAAGTCTGTATGATTCAGTGCATGGATCAACATCGCCAAAGACAGAAGACTGAGAGTCTCCTGCGTGGGATAGTCAGAGCTCGAGGCAGGAGGGCAAAAAGTTCAGTATAATGAATAATGAATGAATAAATTGTATTCAATTTTATTTAACTTTGTGTGATTGATATTCAGAAAAACAGAATATGGATGGAATCCAGGATTATGCTTATTCAGTATGAATTGTGAAAAGTATGATTCATTTCATGGAATGTCTCTTGGAGTAGTGCCAGTTCCAAGCTGTGCAGACGTCAGAGGGACGATCCCCTCTGCCTGGACATCGGCTCAACTCAGCCGCATGTCACACAAGGAGCTGGAACAGTGTGTAGAGGTCTTTGGTCGCGATGCTTCGCTGAGTGCTGAGCAGCGCCAGGCACTGTGGCTGAAGCTCAGGCAGGTCAGTAGGGAAGACTGAACTTTCTGGCAGATGTTATTGCAGCTGGTAGAATCACAATACACACACACACAAATATATTTATATATATATATATATACATATTATAAATATACATATATACATATTATAAATATACATATATACACACACACGCACACACACACACACACATATATATATATATATATATATATATGATATATGATCTCTGACTTCTTGTTACACATCAGATTTTTCTTCTCCATCTGGCCTGGAGACAAGAACAGCTGACTTTGTGTGATATAAAGCTGAGAAGTGTTTAAAGATAAACCTAATCTGTGTTTTCTTTTCATCCAGTCCTTCAGTCCGGCGAGTGAGCTGAAAGCATATGAGGTGCTGGCTCTGGGCTCAGTGGTGACTGAGATGGGAGACAGAGAACTGCATCAAACTAGTTTCGCTGACTTGGGTGTGTTAGCACATCTGGGGACACTGACAAACTGGAGCCCTAAAAAGGTTACGTGTTTCTGAACTCGGATTTAGTGAGCAAAATTTGAAGAGTGTGTCTATTAATGGGTGTTTAATGTTCCTTTTCAGATGAGAGCAGTGATTTTAGGAGTAATGCGTAAGCGCAAAATAAAAGTGGAGCAGTTAACAGTCGTTGATCTGGCGACATTTGGCCATCTGATCTGTGGTCTGTATGCCTCCGAGATCAAAAAACTAAACCCGTACAACCTCAGGTCAGTCACAAAGCCGGTGTGTGATTGTCCCTCAAGTACAACAAAACTTCAAAAGTAGTTAAAAAATTGTAGGAGACATCTGGCGTAATTAAAACTATCAATAAAACTCCTCCTTGCGGTGTCTCAAACCGAACTACATGTTGTTTTAGAAACTTATTAATTAATATCTCACACCCACTCTCACACACACACACACACACACACACACACACACACACACACACACACACACACACACACACACACACGTGAACAGATGTTAACAGAGACTGGTTACATATTTCCTAATCACACAAGACTCCTAGAAAAATGTGTATATGCTCAGAGGATAAAATCCTGAATTGTTTTTCCTGAAATGGCAGTATGGCTGTGCCGTTCCTGCGGGAGATGTCCCTGCCGTGCACGGAACAGCAGATGGAGGCACTGACAAGCCGTTTGTCCAGACCTGAGGCCTTTGGTCCAGTCAGTGCTTGGAGATCAGAAGTTTTCTCTGAAATTGGGACGTTGGCAGGTACAGTGGAACATAATATCCCAGAGGATGTAAACTTTTTTTTGGTGGTCTACCTGTTTTATTGTTTTGATTTTTTTTTGTCAAAGTGCAGAGGGAGAAATGACAGCCCTTAGATGGATAGGTACAATTAAAAAAAATACTACCTGTGAGCAGAGAATGAAACAGGAGGAAAACTGGTATGAGAAACATAAATTATCAAACCACAATGTTTGCGTAACTTTTATGTGTTCAGCGGGCCTGGAGGACATGGTGCTGTCAGCTCTGATACAAGAACAAGTGGAGGCGATCACCCCTGAAGCCATTGCCCTGATGTCACCGAAAAAGATGGCTGTGAGTTTCACCTGCGATTTCCAGGCTATTCAGTTTTTCTTGATCCATAACTAATACGGTCCTTGAAGCTGTTTATAGGTAGCGCAGCCACATTTTTGAATGTGGGAAAAGCACCAGTTTAAAATGAATGATGGCTAGCTTCTGTTTAGCTGCTTTCTGTTTCAGGGTCTGTCATTGGTAATTAGGATGCTTGAGTAAACAGAGTTCTCATTGCTTCCTTGAAGTCAAAGTGGGCACTAAAGGGAAAGTTAAAGTTGTGACATCCTTGTTTTTAGTTTGTCAGGTCATAAGCTGTCCAGGAATATTCTCAGACAAGTCTGGGATCTGGTGGTGGAGGGACAGTGGCTGAAAATCTGGATGATATGATGTGGAACAGAACAATGTGATCAGCTCAGAAGAAAGAAACCGGACCTGATTAAAAACTGAGAGTTAAAATCAGTTTGACACTGACATGACAGCAGACACAGAAAAGGAACAGTTATGAAGCTCCAAAAAGAAATAAGATGAGGGCTTGAGGCTCACAGCGGCAAAATCTGATGAGTTCAACACAAAGCGTGAACGCCCTCGGTCAGCTGATTGGGTTGGAAGCAGCAACCGGAAAAAAAGAGAGAGAGAGAGAGAGAGAGAGAGAGAGAGAGAGAGAGAGAGAGAGACAGTAAATCAAGCATGAAGATGGTCTTGATAGAACCTTTGCAAAGCTTCATGAGTTAGACCTGCAGTGAAAAAGTCCTTCTACAACAGCTAAAAAGAAAAAAAAAATTCATTTAACAAAAGAATCAGCTTTCAGTCACGTTCAAAGTGTTTGTTGTATTTTCTTAGTTCCCTCTAAAAATAATTTGTTGACTCAGATAGTCTCAGTCAAGTGATCTTGTCACTTCAGCTCAAGTGACCTTGAATAAACTCAAATTCAGCTCTGAGTCACTCTGAGGATCAAGTAAGTTGAGTCCCTGTGGCTTTAAGACAAGTTGAGTCATACGAAATTCTGATGAAATATCTCAGTCCCTCCATTCTCTCATTTTCTAAGAAAATATGCATTTCAATCATGGAGAGGCTATTGAAATCATGAGATGCAGATAAGGAAGTCAAAGTAGTTTGAATTTATTGCATTAGCTAGTAATATTTGCTCTGTAGTTTATATTTGCCAATACAATAAGTTAGCTGAAAACAAGAAACCACGCCCCCAACTGCGATATCAAAATTTTTAGGTCACAGATTTTACAGTGATGGATTTTATTCGAGGATGTGATGGTCGTGTCATTGAATTTTTGAGCAGTAAAAGATGAACACCATTATGCTCTTCTTCCGACATCAAAGGCAACATTTTCTTTGAATCCAAATGCGACTATTTTTGGACCAACTTTAGCCCCCCTTCGTGATTTCTACCTTGATTGCTGGCATCTTCTTTTCAGCTCATCTGCCGTTTCCTACTAGGTCGCCAGGTTTGCACACTTTGCATAAACTAATATGAGACTTCAAATTAATCAATTGTGTTTTGAACAAACTTGTGATTTTTGGGGAAACGTAGATATTTAATGAAATGTTTAATCCTTTTAAGTCACCGGTCTGAAGCTTTCATACACAAACAAGTCAAGTCTATGTTTGTCAAACATGTCGAAATTTGTGACTCAAGCCTTGTGACTGGGCATGCCATACTTGATAGCATCTGTTCATCAGAAATATGTCGATGTAACACCAAGAACTCAATACTCCTTTCCCCCTCTTTTAGAATATACCAGAGTTTGAGTTTAGCACTTCATTGAGGATCCAATTGCTGTGACAATATTCTATAAAAATGTATCACTCAGTAAACTGAAACAAGAAATGTACTCATATGGTGAATATGTCACAGTCAGTACAAAAGTTCAGTTCCTTGAGAGCCGTGTGTGTGTGTGTGTGTGTGTGTGTGTGTGTGTCTCAGGTGGTGTTCAGTGCGCTTCAGTTGTCGTGGCTGAGTGTGGAACAGGCGTGGGCAGTCACTGAGGAACAGTGGATAGAACTGGACACCGAGCAGAGACATGCTGTCGGATTGGCTCGGTATGAAGGAGACGTCCTGCTGGAGCTGAGAGGTTTGTCCTGAGCAAATGATGGTGATAAATCCTCCTCTAATAACCTCCCTCGTAATAAGTCGGCCACAGCGTCTGGTGGATAAGTGTCGTAAATTACCGTTGTGCTTCAAACACGTTATACATTGGTGTGTGGACATCATTATGTCCAAGAAAACAGATATTTTCTTCAGGTGATCACATATATTTTCAGCATGGTACTACCTATTTCTACTAAGCAACTCATATGATTTTATTGTGTGACGCCACTGTTACTGAGGTGATTATGAATGCTCTTCTGCTCTGCTTCCACAGGGAGAAACTCGGCTGCAGCAGCCCTCAGAAGCTCACTGGCTCTGTGCCTCTTGTTATGGCAACTCATTTAAAACACTGGAACAAATGTAATTGTCCCTTAACCCCCCCTGGCATCAACACACTGTATTTGTACTTCAAATAAATATTTTGAACTTCTCTGTGTTTGTCCTTTAATTAAGTGCAATCCATGTCTAAGCGTGGAAATATGTAAATGAGTGAATATGATTGTTTTGACTTCTATTGTTAGAACAGAAGCAGCAAAGGGAAAACTTCACAGGATAAGACCAAGCATACAAGCTGGAGATATTTTATCTGAAAATCTGCAGCATGAGGGGTGACTGAAGTCTAACGAGAGTGTTAAATTTGAATCATCACAGCAGAGCAATCCATGAAAAAACATCATGAAGTAATTGAATTAAATCAACTAAAACTATGTCTAGGAGTATATATATATACTGTATACACACACACACAAACATATGTGTATATATGTATATATAGATATATACACACACACATATATATACTGTATATGTGTATATATGTATACACACATACAGTATATACATATACATTATATACACATATGTATACAGTATATACATATATATGTGTGTGTATGTAAATGCATATATCAAGGGGTAAAAAAAGAATGAATCAATGATTTATAGTCTGGCCTCTTGTATCGCTGCATATCTGAGGAGTCGCTTATCTCAATTTTAAGCTTCTGTTTTTGAAAGTTTTCTGCTGCCTCCTAGATGAGAAGAACTTTCTGGAATGATGTTTCACTTGTATAACTTTGTTGTAAAATCTCCTTAGAGTTAGCACAGTGCAACAATTACTCCCCATAAACAAATAATCCCTAACCATCACTTGATGAACCAGTAGCCTATTAATGGACAGCTTGCAACTTTATAGCGACAACAACTACAACATGGTTTCATCCGAAGGGGATATGAGGGATAGAACATAATTTGAAGTGAGACGACAAAAGTAACAACCTTGCAAGCAAATGAAGACAATGGCCTGAACTCGGGTCACAGTTTCAGTGAAATATCGGAGGACGTAGAGGATCAATGCTTAAATTTGTTCTTCTAAAGTACAAAATCAATCGAGGCTTGCTCAACAGGATGAACTAATTTAGTCGCCCTTTATTCAAAATCCAGTTGAGACCTCAGTTTTGATTATTTTGGTTCCATTTGTGTGTGTGTGTGTGTGTGTGTGTGTGTGCATTATTCCCAGGTTTAAGTGTTGAATCAAATGATGACAAACTATCTAATATCCATAAACTCGGGAAGATGACTTGTATCTATCAAACTACTATGGACTTCATCAAAAGATCAAAGTTAAAATCCCTCCCTTTCACTCCTGCTCATATTATGATGTCTGTATTTATCAAAACTCTGTTAACTTAAAATTAGTCAGAGCTTCAATCCAGAGGTCACTTGAGTTAAACAAGTTATGATTAGTAGGTTATAAAATGTACATTAAAATGTACAGTTACTTATTCCATCCTTATTAAATTATCCTTTCACTCATACAATAATTGTTTTACAGATAATAGAGGCCAATAAAGCTGATTCTGACATACAGTACATATTGCATGGATGGATGGATAATTCAGCAGTTAGAAAATGCATTTCCTGCATAAAATGCAATGTGAATCACGTCAGCCAATTTTTTTTTGAAAGCAATGCTGACAAAAAACACCAACAGCTAAAATGCAAAACTCAAGGGCTGAAGCTGAAAAACTGAAAGATGAAAAAAGCAGAATACTTTTCAACATATGTGGTGATCACACATCAAATGATTGCTAGCCCACATACGGTGAAAAACAAACAAACCATAATATCCAGATATTTCTGAAAGAATGGAGTTGAAAGCTTATAATAAAGATAATAAAGTTTAGGAATGATGTTTAAGGATTCAGACTAAAAAAAAGCTCTGCAGATCAACTGCAAACCACCTCATGTCGATGGAGGTGCTACGCAACTTGTGACCAGCAGGTGGCGATGTCGCAACGCTGCTCGTCGGTAAGTAGGTGTTGCTGTAACGCTTCAACTCTGTCCACGGCTGTGACGTATTTCCTGGGGCTTGTGCGGACCACTCAGCGGCTCACCAGAGGGGTATCATGACTATTTATAACCAGAAATTCTCTGTTATTAAAATTGCAGTTGTTTCGCCGTGCTGTCGTCGGTTCTAACACCGCGCCGTGAGACAACATCAAGCCGGGTCGAGCAGTATGTAAATGGAAGCTGGTAAGTTGAGCCGTTTGTAAGTTTCCGTCAGCTCTGGTTCGGATTTGGACTTGTTTGGGCTGCGTGGCTGCTGTGAGTGTCGTGGTTTCGTGTTTGGAACCACCAGGACCCTGACCTAGAGCAGGATCTGTGTGGTATTGATCCAGGTCGCTGTCAGTTGCGTGTAGGATCGAGGGGGTCTCTCACTCATGCCGAAGTGACGTCGATTGCGCCGCGTCCGGTTTGTTTGTCGGCTCCTGCTGGTTAGCGGCGATAAACCGTGTTGTTTTCTGATTAACGGCTCGGTCGGAATGAGTTGTAGAATGTGAACAAGTCGGAAATGCTCAGCAGGGGCGGATGAGAGGAAAAGGGGAGGCACCTGTGAGACGGAGCAGGTCTGCGTTAATCACGGCACTCTTTCAGACATATTTGTCTAGCGGAGGAGTCACCATCGGAGCCTCCTGCCAAGTTATGACTACACGTTGTTGTCACGGACTTAGGTGAGTCAACTGACCGAGAGCTTACAAGGGTACCCCCCATCAGCTGATCCATCTAAACCCTTCCAGTTTAACTTTAGCTCCCAGACATGGTAGTATTTGCAGGCCTGAGCGTGAGAAGTTTTCCTTTTCCCTTCCTGAGCAGTAGTTAATCTCTTCTGGCTTCAAACGTTCAGAGAAGGAGCTGCTGTCACCTCGAGCATCTTCGAGCAAACTTTTCTATCACTACCACTATTTTACTCTGATATCTCAGTCATTATGGAGATGGTAAAGTCTTAAACATTGGAAGAAAACGGGTTGGGTAATTTATTGCTGAAATGTGCTCCTTAAAATGTTTAAACCTTGGTTCATATGATAATGAAAAACCCCGGAAAGTCATTGAATTTGAAAATAGCAACTTCCAGGCCTGGAAGAGTGTTTGAAAAATAACTAAAGCCTGAAACTTTAGGAAAGGAATTCAATAGGTTTGACAAATATCTGGTTTATGTTGTTCACCTGATGAATGGTTCAGTAGATTTAATGTTGAAACTTGAATCTGTTTAATTTATGTTGTGCCACACCTATCGCTTGTCTTTAATTTCAGTTAAGAGGATTTAAATTTTGTAGTTTTTATGCTTTCAGTGGATGTGTGTGTGTGTGTGTGGATGAAGACATGGAAGATTTCTGAAAATGTATTTGTTAAAAATGTGAATGAACACTGTAAACATGAGCTGTTTCATGAGGCTTATATTTTATGTGGCAGATTGACTGCAGTTGATGCTTTATATTATTGCTTGGCACATCATAACCAACCCTTCACACATCTGCTGTGGGCTCAGTTCAGGTGTAACCTGTTCAGTTTTACCGTATATTTTACCTGGAGAGTGTGTGTATGCATGTGTGTGTGTGTGTGCGTGTACAGCTTGTGTTCGTGACACTGTGATTTTACCGCTCCTGATAATTTCTGCTTCGACAAGGTTGTGAGCTTGAAATCTGAGTTCTCAAGGGCTGCTTATAGTATCTTTAATGATGAAAAAAATAGTGTCCTGACATGCAAGGTCCTTAATGAAGAGCACACAATCTTAGCATAGACGGAGGAAAACTCAAGAGCCATTTGTGCCATTGAAAATATTGTGGAAGTGTCTAATGAAGCATTAATGTTGACACTGCTGCAGGAAGCAGGAAGACATCGCTGTTAGTTGTTGTTGGTGTTTGCAAGCACCCTAATTAGCTCAGCTGATAGTCAGGCTATTAGAACACAGATAGGCCATAATGCAATGATACTGAATTAAACATTTACTCTGTGTGTGTGTGTGTGTGTGAGTGAGAAGATTATAGGGCTCTATATTTTGTTATCTTTATCCCCTGTGTGCAAATTGATGAAAAATAACCTGCTTGCAAATTTTAAAACCCAACATCTAAATTGTAGAGATGGATTTTGTACTCACGGAAAAGCAAATGGTAAAACCTAGCTCTTCAGGGAAATACACTCTAAATTAAATGCCTTTATTTGAGGGTGCACTGCAAATGGTGCGGTGAGGTTGTAATAAACAGATGCTGTTTTTTGACACCTCTTGACCGTATTTTTGCAGTTCATCCTTTCCAAAGACAAACGTTTCCGCTGTCTTGTTTCCTGATTTTTTTTTTTTTGCCATTGTCTTTCATCCACCAATGAACCCGAAGCTCTGTTTTTGTTTTGAAAATTTAAATTAATGATTCATTGTGCCAAACTCAAAACCAGTCTCTTTGAATGTTCCACAGACAGAGTTCTGATCATGCAGATACATTTTTTTTTTCTGAAATGCCATGAATCCTGCTTTCTATGTATTATTCAGCTTGTAGTGAAAGTCATCCATATACTGAGAGAACTCTCAGGGGAGAAGAGAATATTCGGATGTTTGCCTACACAGGGTGTTTTTTTTATGATGACCTTTGTTGGGAGATGTTGAAATATAGATACACGATATGATTCACCCTTAAATGCAAATGCTAGAGAAGACAAAATTCACATCTAAAGCGTCAGATCTAATGTGCTGCTTGTAGATATGTACAGATTTCTTTTTTTAATTTCACTTCAAACCAAGCATATTGAATAGGTTGGCATTTACCAAATCATTTGCTGAAACACCCTGATTTTTCCCTCATGCAAATGAATTGTCCACTGAGCCGCCCCTGACCACCTACACGTGTGGAATATTTGCATCGGTAATTCAGAGATAGACGCAGAGAAAGCAAAAGCGTTTTAGCTTGTTTTTTGCTAGCACAGCATCCCTGGTCTATCTGAACTCTGCAGCAGAGGTAAAAAATTTCAGAGTACTCGATGCAAATGAACAAATGGACTTTTAAGTATATTAATGGTGTTCTGGGTCCTAAAAGTCTGCGTGTGGAACAGGGTGTTAGGGGTAAAAATCATGAGGTAGGTGATTTTAGATCTTGGTAGTGGTTTACATCATGATTCAAGAACTGCACTGTCAGCTCAAATTATTCGAATATTTTTTAAAATTTGATTTAAAACATTCATACAAAAACAGCTGCAGAACAAGTTTCTCTACATCTTCTTTGGTTGGATGCATTTCTCCTCCACATTTTTCATCAGTCTTCTGTACAGAACAGCCACATGTTTTAGCTTGGAAATGACTTAGTTCTGTCAAATTTGATGTAAATGTTGTGGCCCGGATTGCAAATTTCCTTTTATCAGGTCAGTCTCTTATGGTGAGAGTGAATGTCTTTTTGTCAGATGGACACTCTTTCTCCACCGGTTGTCCTCGGGGTTCTACTGTTCGCTTTTGCTCTGTACACCAACAACTTCAGAAGCCAGCATGGGGACAATCACATCCTGAAATGAGCTGATGGTAACAACATCATCAGCCTGCTAAAGGCAAGTCTGAGCTCAAGCTGGTGGTTGATGAGTTTTTTAAGAGGTGCAATGAGTCCCTCTTCCAATTAAATATCCCAAAAACATAGTCATTAATTTTTGGAACAAACCAGCCCTCTCGCTGTGACTGAAATTCACCAGTGGACTTTCTCTTGTTTTTGAAGTCTTTCGTCGTGTCTGTACTTACACTACAAGTGAAAAGGCCTTGAGAGGTGAAGTTGAGTGGTCGGCTTTGTTCTTGAAACGTTGAGCCTCGTTTGTGGTCCCTGGCTCTGATCAGGAGTATCTAATAATGATTGTTAGGGGACCAGGGTTTAGAACAGTGGACGACCAAAATCCAGAAGGAATAATAGTGGTCTGGGTGTTTTTGAGAGAGCTTTGAAAGTGGCTGGTGGTGTCTTTGACCACAGGTCCTCTACAAGGCCTGGTCCATTTTTTTTACTACTTAATTCTGCATAAGCATGCCCTGGAACTTGTTTGTACTCTGTTCTTAATTTTGCACATTTTTTGATTTTTTTTGTTGTTGCCCTGACTGCAAATCAAGCATCCCAATTGAACAGAAATCTCTATGGCCCATGATGGTGTTGCAGGATGGAATAAAGCAAAAGCCCAGTTTACTCCAGGCAGCGTATGTGTGTTACATCTTTGGTGTTTTATTTATTTTCCTCATCGGAATTCTATAAATGGTTTTTCTCTGTCTATAATGTCTGGTTCAGTTCTAGCTGCATCTCATTAGAGTCCATGACGATTACTGAACTTGACAGATTTTGTGCCCGTTTTACTGAAGGAGACCAAGTGAAGGTGATGCAGAGCTTGAGAAATCCAATCTTTGTTCCACAGAAACACAAACTCTGTTATGATTAAGGCTGCAATGATACTTAAGCATTTTATTACTGTACAGTCTTTTCTTCAGGCAGGAATTAGAGTTTTTTGTTGTTGTTGTTGTTGAATATACATGGATTTACTTAATAATGTAAACATGATCATTTTCTTTTCATCAGTTTACATGAGTTAATTCCCAAATGCAGTCTGCGGGCTGTTTGAGAGTACGCTTGCTGATATATTGATTTCTCGAGTGTCCCAAAGAGTAAGCCTGCAGTGACTATAGTTTTTGAGTTGGAAGTGCCTTTAATGTATTTTCTTCTGCATCTCATTAAAATCTAAACAACGAACTGATGATGTGTAAACAGTTTCCTTTTTAAACTGTCCTGATGAGTCTGGTAATGAGGCCGGTATTATCATTTGGGTGTAATGATACTTTGCTAATTGTGATTTGCTGTATTTTTTTCCTGTTATAATCTCACTGTCTGACATATGGTTTCATTTACTGTGGTACTGCTAAAGACCACTCGTGGTGCTTTGTCTCTGATGAACAGCAAAGTAGTAGTGCACGGTGGGTGGTTTTAACACTGACGTTAAAAGCGGTGGAGCTCTCAGATGAGGTCATTGGCATCTGTACTTTAAAGTCAGGGTGTCCTGAAATCAGAGGTCCACACTCTATGTACTTGTTGCATCAAAGGACAGAGGACAAGGTTGAGTGAGTTGCACCATTCGATTTATCTCTGGCTTTCTTATCTGTTGTTTTCTTTTAAGCTTCTTTTCATTGTATGCTCTATTTTAAAATGTTGACTGATCTAAACCTGATAAATGCTGTGACAAATTCTGGCTTGAGCCCTTCTAAAACCTCAAAATTAAGTCAGGAAATCACTTGCTTGCGTTAGTAGATAAATAATAAGCATGTAATGAATGTTGGGTTTGACTCATTGCCTTTAAAACAGGACAAACATTAGAGATCTTATCCTTGTGTGTGCTTTCCTGCATGATGAATTTCTTATTATGCACATTTCTCTCAAGACATCAGGATAGAAGGGCCCAGAAAATTAATTTAGGCCGATTTTCATGTGTTTACGAAATGGGCTTAACTGAGGTTGAAGAAGGACTTTATAAAAAGCTGCGGAGGGATTTGAATGTTTGCATGATTAAAAAATGGCTCATTTGTTCTGTTTGGTTTGATATAATGAGTTAATTTTTCATGTTTTTATTCATTGTTTATCCATTTTAAGATGGATTCATCCTTCCTTAAAGTTGATTTTTGTTTGTTAGTCTGATGTGAAGTTAACAGATGTTTTTCAAGCATTGACAAAATGAACAACAGTTGAAATGCTCGGTGTGGAAACTGGTCGTGTCCACCCTGGAAGCTCGCCGCTAATATAATAGTGTTACCTGTGTTCTCATAACACTGTGAAAAACCAAGTCTGTCTTAACCCTCCACACATGTTTCTCAACAACATTCTTTGAAAACAACTCTGCATACTTTGTGTGAGAGCAGTAGAAGGTGTTCTCAGCACTTTTTAATTGCCTGTTGTCACCATACTCCATCTGACACCTACAGTAGTTGTACAATTGCCTGCAAAAGAGGTAATTACTGCTTGGCGTGAAAGATTGTGCCATTAAAAACAAGAAAAATGCGTGTGTGGCTGTATTTGTTAATCGCATGTTTATTGCTGAAACAAAGGTTAGCGATGTGAGTTGTTGTGACAGTGAACCGTCTTCGAACACTCTTTAAAAATAAATGTATTCTAGTGTGTACTTCTTTTCAACTAAAAATAAGAGTGTTCACTTTCCTTTGTAGTTAGTATCTACTTCTAAATTCAAATAGAATGAAACATAAAATCATTTACTTACACTACACATTTATTATTAATGAAAGTCCATCCAAAAGTCCCAAAGTGTCTAGAGCCAGCAAACGTTTGACATTTTTGTGTCCAAAAAGCCTGAAATGATTAAGGGATCATCACAGTAGTTAGAAATTAGTGTCTATTTGATTAACTAATTGGTTGTTGCAGCTCTAGCTCACTTGAAGTAGTTTAACTACAAAATGAAACAAGTTGTGTCCTCAGTTTACTGCTCTTGTAACAAGAGGAAACAATGCATATTTTGATAAGTGAATATATATACATTCCCATTAGAAATGTTGCAAATAAATTTTAAGTATTCTTTCATTAAAACTTAGGCTGGATGGAGTACACAGATCAGCCAAAACATTAAAACCTGTATTAAAGCTCTCTTGATGATCCCTCCTGTCTTCTGCAAAGCAGTCAAATTCAGGATTTAATAAGTATTGTTGTTCCTATATGAGGCGCTTCATGCACTTGGTTGGGCATTTCATTGCGTATTGTCAATCTGAAATAACTTGGTAGTAAGTGTACAAAACGACAGTTTGAGCATACATCCCAGCTGCCTCTAATGCATCATTCTGTCCTGAAAGGAAAGCGTCTGGGGAAATTATGAGAAGCTTGTGTGCTCATTTGAAGTCTGGAATAATCGCCCCAAGAAAATTTTAAATCCACAGTTCAGTCCATCAAGTGGCTAAACCTGGAGATGAGTGATAATAGAAGACACTTACACTCCTGAGAACAAGAGAAACCAGTATGGCTGCATATAGAGAAGTGCGGAAGACAGAATAAGAGGGCTGTATCCAGTTCAGTCTCCTCAGGGTTGCAGTACAGTCAGACTTCCTCTCAACAGAGTCCCTCTCAACACACTCGGTTGACCCTTGTGGCTCAGAACAACAGTGCAGAGGCAAACTAGTTTCAGCTGACAATGGCACCATGAACTGAGATCTGCTTCTGTGGTTTTCCTGTCTAGTTGATATATTGCTTTATCCTATTCATAAGATATCCTCGTAGATATTTGTCCTACTGCTTAGTGATAACACATCAGCACATCAATCTACATGTCACAGAAAATAACCACACACAAATCATTCTAATCAATCAATAAATCAATCAGAACTTATAAAAAATTTGCTCCGATCACAAAAAAGGGTATGAATATTTTTTTTGATGAATGAAACCGTTGGTAACTGCAGATGGCACACACAGAGCGCAAACCTCTTCCAAGGTGAAATGATGTCATCAGATCGAGATTCAGTACCGGATCAATTCCAAAATTCAATTGTGTGTCATTCTATCAGCCTTCCAAATTTCATCCTAATGCAGCCACAGCATTTTGCGTTAACCCTCGACGAGACAGACGCCAGATGCCAGTGATTACATTTCCTCCTTGATGGTGGTACTAATGCTACACAATAAAAAACAAATACTATTAAAAACAGTACACTGGCAATTATCTTGTGGTCCAACAGTCTCTCCCTCTCTCCATGACGCAGTGTGTATGTTTTCTCCTTGACCACAGCCAGTCCGTGAGTGCCACTGCTGCCTCAGACATTTAAACGCCGCCCTAGAGTGGTTATTTCACCTCGCAGTGAGACTCAGCATCCATGGCGTCTTCTAGCTTTCCGACCGCACCTCTCCACCTCTGCTGCCAAACCAGTTTACCTCAGCATTTCTCTTTCGTAAGCTTCTTTTAATGGTCCCCCCAAGGGAGCGTAAACGCCACAATTTGCTGCTGTGTGTCTGACCACAACATCAGGCCTGATGTTGATGTACTGCTCAGTTTCCTGTGGGATTCTCAAATGCCTGGACATAGCTGGCCAGCAATGTGCCTGCTCAAAACTGTTGTGACTGACTGTTGTTGCCTTTAACACCGTAGCCAGTAAAATGCCTTAAATCTAAAAACTATTTTGCACCAAATATGTTTATTGCTGCTTCTGTTCTTTTAATCAGTTATACAAGCAAATACAAAAGGGACCTCAAAATGAGAGCAAGTGTTGTTTGTTTGGTCTCGTGAATATTTTCCCACCATAAATCTTGACCTGGCTGAGATATAAAGCCTTCTATTGTGTCTTATTCTCGTGGTAGGTCATAAGGAGTGACTCAAATGTGAAACCAGCTTTCAAGACTTGTATCTAAAATTGCTTTTATACATTTTCTCCTCACTTTTCTGTTTTTCTGTCCAGGTAAGCTGTGACTGTCCCCTTCTTTGTCTCTCCATGCACCTGCATGTACCGTGGGCAGCCCCGGCCTGTCGGAGAGGCACTGTGCTCAGAGACCGTGCTGCATTAGGAGAACACATGGCTTCCAGCCCTCCATCTCCCTTTGTAGGGAGATGCAGGCTCAGGCTGATGGAGTTGCTTCTCTGGTTTCTGGTGGTGTTGGTTGTTTCTGGACTGGAACCAGTATTGGGTCAGAAGGTCTACACCAACACATGGGCTGTCCACATTCCTGGAGGTCTGGAGGTAGCCGAACAAATTGCCAGTAAACATGGTTTCATCAACCATGGACATGTAAGTACAAGTTACATATCTTCTGGTATTTATGATTACTAACCCTCATATAAAATAATCTGGAACTGTTGCATCATCCTGTTGCAGCAGATGTTGCAAGAGGCAAGATTATTTTCTACAGAAAGCTATTTCTTTCCAGTCATACTTATTCCTTCCTGGTTGCTGAACACGTACCTTCTGAATGGAAAGAATCTTTGTTGGTGAACTGGCTACAACAATCGCTGCAGTTAAAATCTAAAGCCACTCCCATTGCCACATCAGATCTGTCAAGGCATTACTGATACATAGATCAGCTGAACAAACACCTCTCTGTTATCATACACTATACTCTTCATTTTGATGGTCAGAAGATACGTGTTGATCAACTGAGTAGAAATTGAAAGATTAGAACTGCGTTGCTTTTTGTTCCTGATCCTTTATTCTGGAATGTCATTAGAAAAGCTGAAATGAATCTCATGGGCAGTTCAAACATGTTTAGGATAAGTCGTTAGTCAAGACACCCATTACAGGTTGTGTCTTAGAGGAAGTGAGTGTGTGTGTGAGTATTTTTTGTTAATTTAATTTTTTCAGCAAGTCCCACAGTCGCAAACCTTTCGTGCAGTGCTGCATTAGAGGGCAAAAACACTGTAATTCTGTAGGAGCTGGACTAATCAGATAAAAAAAAAATAGAAAGCTTTCAGTCAGCTGCTTCTACATAAGCCTTTAATTATTAAGATCCCTATTATGCCCATAGTTTCCCAAAACCAAAGGTTTTTTTGGAACTACTGATAAACATTTCCAGTGTGCTCCAGTGACGTATTCCTCCTTTATGATTTCCTGCTTGACCTCAGTGGAAACCAATTATCCAAATTATCCGTTAAACTCAGTAAGCCATCAACTGAAAAAAATGTAAGCCGTGTTAACGTAAGCTTCTGTAGTAAAGTTTGTCTTTGTCTTCTTTATCTCCATTCTTCATTTCTTTGAATATTCAAAAGTTGTGTATTTCTAGTAGTGGTAAGAACAGGTAAGTAAATGGGAATCACACTTGGCATCTGTGTTTGATGTAGCCTAATTTACATATGAAACATCAGACATACATATATACACATATTCTTCTCTTTTCTCTCCACAAACTTACTGAACTTGCAAAGTATATAAATATGTATGTCCAGATGAACTATCTTATTTTTCCTCAAGTGACATTTCACAGCAACTTCTCACATCCCTTCCTGAATATTTTGTTTTTAAGAAAAGGAACTCTACGCTGGTGAAGCATACCTCTAGACCTACAGCAGGTGTGACACTGCTAAATGTGGATTGTGTGCAAAAGTGTACTGAAAAAAAAAAAAAAGCAGCTAAGCACTGTTGTCATATTGAGATGAAAAACGATGCCTGGTAGAGAAACTCAGCAGCTTCTTGTGCAGGCATTTACCTCCATGACTTCATCACCTTTCCACACAACTGTGTTCTGCATTGCACCATATCATCTTACTGGTGAAATCAGGAATGCTATTTGTGCTCTGTAACACAGCATAAAGACTAATGAGTAATCCTACACACTTAAATCTTTTAACTACGTGTGGCTGTGTATAACCAGGAATCCAGACAATGAAGTCACACCAAGGGTACTTAGACAATCCTGCACTGGCAACCAGGAGCTGTGTGCTTTGGCCTGTTTAGGTCACTTGGTTAAAACAGAAATTCACGGTTATGGTTCTGGCAGTGTGGAGGAAAAAAAAAAAAAAAAAGTTAGAACATTGATTAAATCATCCATGAAGTGTCCTTGTTCTGCCTGTTTTCCACAAACAAGGTTAAGCTGTATTGGACGACATGACCTGGTTGCAATAAACTTCAGAGTAAATTACATGAAACAGTCACATGTTATTGTTACACGTTCCAAAGTACGAGTGATGTAATGACTAAAATAAATCAAAATACTGTGATGTTCTGCACCACCCTGATTATTCTCTGTCACTGCTCATCGATTAGAATGAAGCCATTAACAAGCAGATCTTTTAAGCCTTTTTTTGCTGATGGGAAATGAGAAATGCTTCTGGTGTGTGCAGGTGCTGGAATTGGGAAGGAAAGCTTGAGGGGAGGATCAAAGACTGCAGCTGGGCAGGTTTTACAGCTCTCAAGAGGGCTGTTTTTATTTTGCCTTCACTCATTTTGATAATATAGTATTATTCTATACACCTGCTACGCCAAACATTTCAAATCTTTATGTTCCTCCGTCATGATGCTTGGAGAGGCCTGTGATATATCGTAGTGCGGATGTGTTGAAGGGTTGGGCGCCGTTCACTTTTGAACTAATCAACAGCTGGGATTTCCTACCGGTACCTAACAGTACTTGTCTCTGGTACTTATGTAGCAACAAAAATGTAATTCTAATATAATAAATTTCCCATGTTTTGTTCATGTTGGTAGTACTGAAAGAAGTACTGAAGTTAACATTGGCCAAGGCGGTAACAAAACGCGATGGTGTATCCAAAATCAAATCAAATAAGAAGCTAATTAATAACCTGTAATGTTACATGGCGAAGTTGATGCCAAGTCCTCTTCAGGTCTTTCTTGTCCACAATGCAGACTACAGTCAACATACAACTGCTCATGTTAGCTGCAGGTGTGCTGCCAATGTTGCTGTCTAAATTCACTGCAGGAGACTTTGCTTTGAAGCTAACAAAAACCATGCAATCATCAGCTTTTAACTGGTGTTTCACCAGGTGCTTCCGCCAGTTCGATTTATGGCCAGTTTTGCATGTTACATTGCCAATGTTACAAAGAGCATTGTAACCCTAACAATTTCTGAGAAGTGTTGCTATACTACACTGCCGTAGCCTCACTGTAACACTCGGTTGAACAAGCTGTAGGTTGTGACGCAGTCACGTTCGCCCATCATGTTGCTTTCAAATCAGAATGTCTCTTTTTCTCTCAGTTTACTCTGTGTCATCATAATGTGTTTAGGTACCGAAATGTGTTGCTGTTGATTTTACATTATTTGGTACTCTGTTGTACCAACATCATTTGATCGGTACTCTTAAAAGTACCCAGTTTGGCACCCGACCTTAGTGTCACATGGATTAGTTTACTTCATATAAATAGCATTTCAAGGAAATAATGGTAGGTGGAGCTTGTGTGTCTTGCATGCTGTTAGATGTTTTGGACCATCTTTATGTCAGCACTAGAAAGAAGAGGCTGGAGGATAACTTGCATCATTGCAGATTGTTTTTACAGACCAGTTGTTCATTCTTGCAATACTGTTATTCCAGCTATTAAATGCAGTTTCTAAATTTCGTGATTGTTATGCTAATTGAATTTTTCTTTATCAGATACAGGATTGTTAGTTTGTATTTTGCGAATATGATGTGCCTGATCAGGTTTGCTGTGGTATGAAAGTGGTTTTTAGCATGTTAACAGGATTAGAAATCGAGATGACCATTAAGTCAGATGACCCTCTTTGTTCAACAATGAAACCATGTGAGGCAGCTCATCCCCTGGGTTCAGTTATTTCTTCAAGGTTGTTGTGACGTTTCAGCAGCAAAAATCAATCAAAGTGTGGTAGCCAGTAGCATTGTTGTTTTTTTGTGTTTGTCAGGGAGGAAACTTGCCCATACAGCAGCGAATACTGTACAAACCCTGATACACTGAGTGCTTTAACTGTCCTGGTTGAGTTGTAGCCCCTCATTGCATTATCCTTTTGCTCAGTTGTCACTCGGCTTTAAATCTCTACATGTGCAAATGGATTACACCTATCACTTTGGCTCCACTTCTTGATTTTAGGTCCATTTTTAGAACAAGGAGAATAATTAAAACTAAGTAATAAAATCAAGAAACAGCTGACTTGCGTTTTGTTAAATGGGTATTAATTGCAAACTTGCATTTCCGGATGGTTATTTTACATTTTAAAGACCTCCTCTTGCTCACATCATCAGACTTGCGCTGCACTTTTTCTCAGGGAATATAAATTTTTTGCTACATCTGGATAAATCGCGCATCCATTATTCTGGTGTTTAAAGAAGGAGCAAAGCACGATTACAGTGATTAACATTAGGAAGAAGCAATAAGAGCGATACATTTGATTAGTGAACACAGAATCAATACAGTGTAATCTCAATAGATTTAAGGTCAGGGACAAGATCAGAGGCTTAATTAAAAAATGCATCAATCACATTCATTGTTAAGACAAAAGGTCTCTTTAAGTTTATCTGTTAAACCTGACTGGTGGGTAAACTGCTCGGTGGATTTTTTTCAGTGTTTTTAGGTCACTCATATTTTAAAGCGGCGTGTGTCTGCCTGTGGCCTCAGGCTTTTACCATTCATTCTATCTTGTATGCAACTCATGAATGCCCCTTTTTGATGATGAGGCTTGGAGCCGCGATATTGAACTTGTTCTTTGCAATGTTACAGCAGGATTACCTTATGTTCTACATTTGTACCATGTACTGCCAAATTAGACAAAGGACTATAACAGATCAGGTGAGTCATCTATTCAATAAAACATGGTCACAGATTACTACAACCTTTACAGAATTTATTTTTTTTATTCTTACCTTGAGAAAAATGTCTTAGATCTGACCAAAACAGCTCATATCCCGAACAAATCATTAGAACACCTTTCTCAAACCTCTGAAACTTTTGAAAATACCCCTAACAATTCTTCAGATTTTTTTTTTTTTTTGGATGAAACAACCAACAAATGAAATATTGAAATAAGCGTTAGATGCGGCTCTACTGGGTCGTCTGCCTGCACAGAGCTTGTGTCATGTGAAACTATTGTAAAATATACTTCAAATGGTAACGCTCTTCCTTCTGGAATATAAAACTAGTTTTGTTTTAATTTTAATGACAAAATGATGTTTGTTGAATAGGACTCATTAAGTTTTGAGTTTGAAAAAAAGATTTTCCTTAGATTTTGCTTTTGATTATTCATCACCAGAGCTTGAAGGGAAAAAAAAAAAAACGGTGATAAATAACTAATCTGTTGCAATCCTCACTTCAAAGCCGAAATGCAGCATTTCTCAGCAGCTTGCCACTTCCCTTCTTGTGAACACTGCTGTCTGTTACTGTGGCGGTGGATAAAAAGGGCAGTGTTCAAAATCTTGAGTGCATATGGCTGCCCGGTTTAGAGTCCTGCTGCCTTCATAACACGCTGCTGGTTCACCCCAGGGCTTTTCATCTGATCTGTACCCTCACTGTACTGCATGACACCATCTTGGCCTTTTTCTGCTATCTTAACGCGGCAATTTCTTTCCCTTTTTGTATGTTGTTAGGTCCTTTAATGAAGTACATTAATATTCTGTCCAGCACAAGATTAAAGGAACAAAAGGGGTAGATATCATCTGTAATTGTGATGAAATACATGAAATGACACTCTCTCACTGACTCGTGACAGCGCGGCTCTGAAAGGCAGGTTTGTAGGTTCACTTTAATTTAGCTAACAATTTTCTCAGTGTTTCAAAAGATTTGGTCTTATCTCTTCCTTCCATGACTGCTGAGTTCCTCTCACATGCTGCTTAAAGAACCATTTCTCAAGAAGCCTTGTGAATACCAACATAATGTGATCATTTATTTTTAGATATGAGTTTTAATCTGTATTCTAATACAATGTAATGTGGAGAAAAGAAAATATTAGTCATGCAGGAGGATTGACTTGGTGATCTATGTCACAATGAAGGGCTTTAGGACTGGGTGATATGACCAAAATCTCTTACAATGACATAGCACATTTTTTTCAAATCGGTAAGAAAGTCTGTGTTAATTGATGTTGAGGAATGCACAACGGCCTTATACGACATGAAGTGATTGCGTAAAGCGCTGATTTGCACTATGATGATATTTTTCTATTGTCACGCGATTTATGCTATCATATCGCAGCCGCACTATGCTCAATATTCTGGATAACAGATTTAAGCTCGATTACGGTGATACACTGGATAGCATTTAGAGAACACATACAGCCACCAAAGTAGCTGCATGGATACCCAGTGTATATTTTATTCTAATCTCACTTATTTTGTCAGTGTTAAATCTTAAAGTTGTATTTTACATCACTGGTTTAGCGACATCTACTCATGCCTCCTTGTTTTTAAGAGAATTGCATTTTACATAGGTTTCCTCATCAATTTCTCTACTTTTAATGATGGTTTTCCTTCTCATCTCGAAGTTAATTAATTTTTTTTTTTTTTTTTGCTGAATTCTGTGAAGATCTGTAATTATGTAGACTGCCACAACTCCATCTAGAGACTCTGCTGTTCTTAGGCTTGTTGATGAAGGCAAAATTATTTCAGACTTACCTCCCTGTTGAAACTCCAATTCAAGGTACAACAAATGTGGATTAGTAAGCACGGTGAATGAAAGGCTAAAGGTATGAAATCCTTAATTGGACTCTAGAGAAGTGAAGCTATTAATTGGAGAAGCAGGGGGTTTGAAGATATTTCCTCGAAAATCTTCTAACAGGATATGATTGGCCTAGAGATGACAAGAGAAGAAAATGCCTGCTGAGCCCTGCAAGGAGCCGCTCTGCATGACTGGCACAGTCCCACACAGGTGTTTCCTCTTTTATGTAGTGTATCACCATCAAACACAAGCAAACAATTCTGCCAGAGACAAGTCTCATCAACACCTTTTATAAACCCTTTATAAGAAATAAATTTGCGCCTCTTTGCTTCTAGCTGCAGCTTCCTGTGGCAGAAAGCCAGTCGACGTCACTCATCCTTTTAACATTCGAGTGATCATTACTTCCAGGAGGTGCAATGACGAATGATGCTCCTTGAACAAAAATGAAACCATGTCAGTAAACAAGAAAGGGGGAGTTTATTTCTGGGGAAAACAAAGATGTGTTTTATGAAAGTCTAATGTAAACAAAATAGGAGCCATAAACTAGAGAAGCCCAGTCCATTTAATATCTTGTAGCTGTGGTGGACCGATAGTACAAACATCACTTCATCACTATGAATGTGACAGATGGCTTTGCATCACCGTGGGAAATACTTGCCGTATTGGCGAAAAAATACATTCTGAAGTGAACCTATGAATATGTTGGTAATGTCAATCTATATATTCCTGATCCTACCTCAGTCAACTGATACACAGTCTGCATTTAACACTAACGGATGGACGCTAGTTCTTCAAATAGCACTGCCATTCCTGTGTATGCAGGGATTAATATACCCTGAGGGCTTTTCCAAATGCCAACGTATCTCAAACACACAAGCTATAGATTTCCACTTTTAAATATTTTATTATACTTTAAGCATGTTTTGTAAGCATGTTTACTCATGCAATATCTTCATTAATCTTTAATGCACCACTCTCTGGCCTACTTTAGCCAGTGGGGTGTGCAGCCCCATGCAACCAGCATAGCATGTCCCTTGGAGATGGCATAGCTTTGAAGTGCAGTAATGATAACACTGCTAACAGAGTTCATACTCAGAACTGCTGGATTCAGGCCTATTAAGAAGCTGGAGTTTTCGTCCAGAGAGGAATGTATCTTTTCTCATCTTGTGATCGTTGATCAGCAGCAGAGTGCTGCATGTCTGCAGTGTCTTTGGTCTCGTTGCCTTTGGTCCTTGTGTTGCTGAGAGGGAGTGAGCGAGAGAGAGAGAGAGAGTCTCCCTTTATTCAGCACTCTGGCCTCTCTCACTAAGCAGACCCAGATCTCACTTCATCTCAGTACAGCTGCTCTTCTTTGAAAGTTAATGAACTGCAGAGATTGACTGATCCTGTTTTCTCTGCTGTAGAACTTGGAGTTATATAGCGAGATTTAAATACCTAAACTATTACTGCCACGAAACAGTAATGTTATTTATCTAAAATAAAGTCTCAAATAATAATAATCAAAATCAAATAATACTTAGTTCTTGACTTTATAGGAACAAATAGGCATGACCAAGATTGGAAAGAAAGGGCTTATCAGCGATTGGTGTCTTTATATCTGTCAGTGAACTAACATGCTTTGTTGTACCTTGAACAACTTTTATTTAACAATTTAAATAGGAAACTTTGCAAAGTTGAAATTGCATCTAAAATATCCAGTAACTTCACCACATGAACTTGAGTGTGTCAGCACTATTTGGCAGATGTTGTATTGTGGTATTTTCGTAGCTTGCATTTGATCACAACAAATCCACACAGAGCAAGTTTTTGTCAACAAGCTCGAATATATCCATCTACATTTTTTTCTTGCACTTGGTCAGAAACCATAATGAGTTGCCTTGCGGTCGGGTGATGACGAAATATAACATGGAACTGTTATTGACTCTTGAAAAACTACGTATGCCACAGCTTTGCTTTGTTATTTACACAAAAATAAAAGTTAACACAGATCAACAAGTGCATATGTGTTTTGCTGACAGCTTTTACCCCCCCCCCCCCCCCCCCCCGCGGTTCAGCTTTCTTGAGCTGCAGAACAAAAGAAATCACGCCTCTTACTTAACCTATAAAACATGTTAGGCACCTCCTAGATTGTCTTTAGTTCCTTTTATCCACTCCTTGCTTTTTTTAGACAGAGGTGACACTCGGTCAAGACTGTCTCTCAGGTGCTAGACTTTGGCAGTTAACAAATACATGTGTGTAGAGTAAATGCAATACTGCGTTAGTGAACGTTTGTATGTACTGAGCTTAATTCTAAGCTCTGTTTCCCTCGGGAACCCTTCATAGAGGGAGGAACCTTGTTGGTTTAGGTACCCTATTTAACAGCCACAAACTAGATCGGTGTGTTCACCATAAACTTTAATGATGATGAACCACAAACATGGTGAGAATGTAGGAAGGCTACATGCTGCCATTGTTCAATTGCAATTGGTTATTTAGTTTGCCGTACAAACAAATGTACGTTCGTGTCCATCAGGACCCAGGCCCTCATTGCATCTAAGCACCCTTATGGTAACAGTTCACACCAAGATGAAGCAATAATGAGAATCAGAGGTGATTTTATAGCAGCAAATATGCTAATTTATTCTGTTGTGGAGAACACGCTAACAGCAATTGTTTGTGATAAAATTCCCTCTTTTCTGCATTCCAGCCAGCTAATCATACCAGCCCTTTCTACTAGTACAACTATAGTTACATTTCTATTACTATTGTGATTTTTTTATTTACTTGAGAATATTCATTTCAATGACCTATAGATTTCACATAGGTGCATTTTCCATACAACAGTGATGTAAAAACAGAGTTCCACAACCCTAACAGCAAGGAATACAGTAAGTGATGTGCTTTGAGGGGCGTCTGTGTCAAACGCTAACGGCCAGTAACATTTATCACTCAGAGATTTATTTTTTGCAGCTCTATTTTTATCAGGGCTTTCATTGTAGGTGAACAACTGATGCCATTTTGTAACACTTTTTTAAAATCTTTTTAAATAAATGATTTTGTGTTAAAGGACACTGCTTCAGGTCAAACTAATAATTGCTATCTTTAGAAAGCTGCCTGTAGTTTGACCCTCAATAGTAGCAGCCCAACATCCCGGGAAGACAAAAATGGTGTGTATCCATGTTTTTGGACACACATAATGAGGATAAGATCATATCTGGATGGAGACACTACTGACTGCACTCATGCTCTTTTTTAAACAACATACTGAAGAAAAGATGAAAACAATAAGCTGGTCAGCAGGAGGCCGTCTCCTGCCTAGAGTAAAGAAGTGAACACCCATATCGCCGAGGGTCCTGGGAACTGCAGCAGCAAAGGCCCAGCAGCACAGTCATTACTCTGCTCTCCCACAGAGGAGCGATGGGGGCTGGGATGGAGAAGTACCACACACAGGTCACAGGCTGTAACAAGAGCCAGATGTGCTGAGGGGACATGAAAATACATGGACATGCACCTCTTGAGTGTTTGAATGTGTGCATGTACGTAAACACTCTGAGTAGGCTGAGGTATGTCAAGAATGTCTGCGCTGAAATGGAAAAATGGCTTGTTTGGTATTTTCACGTGTGATGGGTCTTATAGTGGCAGTTGGCTAGAGCTCATAAATGAATAGTTTTAAGATCAAAAAGATATATTGACTTTTTATAATGCCAACACAGTATTTCACATTACCAATGTTGTCAAGTGGCATCTTCTATGCACCTACCTACATTTTTAGGCTCTATCCCCCACAGGAAACTTTGTTGTATGTTATCTCCAAAATTTTCTTCTCCTGTCACCTATATCAACCCAAGCTTATGATGGTCCAGAGTTCAAACCCTGCACTAAAACCATAAATTTGGGTGAGGACATTAACACATTACTTTAGGAAGGAAGCAAACTCAAGGGGCTGTTAAACAATGAGCTGACGCATCTGCTCCAGTGGCTGTGAGATAAGACAATGGTTACACTGGGTGGCTTCCAGGTGCTAAAACGTGCTTGTTGGTACGGAATTAGATCTGGATTAACAAAATAAGAGAAGTAAATGCATTAATCCTTTTAACAAGTGAGTTTTAATATGAAATGCTTCAAGTCTGCGGACTAAGACACACACACATCACGTACAGATTGGGGAGGTGGAGCAGTCATTCTAGGTGCAATTTGAACAGGGCTTAGATCTGATAAGCCTTTTACAATGAAAACAATGAGATGAATGTTTAAAAGCCTGCATGAAAAGGTGGTAGTGTGGGAGGAATGTTGCATTTGGGTGGAGTTTTTTATGACGGCTGCAAGTGATTTTTTTTCTTCTTCTTCCTTGTAACATGAGTCCTGCTAAGCTGTAACAGATCTGCAGTTTTGGTCTGTTGGGTTGTGCTGCAGAGTAGCAGAGATGCTGGATTTAGATTTCAGATCACGTGTCGTTATCACTTCCTGGTTGTTAAGCTACGCTGGATGGCCCATTGTAGAAAACAGTTGTATGTTGGAGGATTTTGTTTTCTTTTCTCTGGTAATTTGGTAATTTTTAAAGTGATGGCTCTTGTGCCTTCTCATTCAGACTGTCTTAGAATTCTGAACTTATCACCAAGTGCCTCTAAAGTAAATAAACAAACACCTCTTTATCGCTGTTTCTTTGTTGCTCCTTAAACTCCTTCTTTGGAACTCTGCATTGCTAACAGAGCAATATAATGTTTAATGTTTCCAGTAATGTTTTGGTATCTTGCCAACTTGGCAGAAATAGTTCCTGAATGTGCTGGAGGTAGAGTTATTTTTCCTGATACCCTTTGAAGCTGTGTGTTTGTTCTTCCAGGATGTTATATCATCTGTTTTATTGATGTGACAGCCTCGTCAGGTCTCTCTGGGT
Source organism: Aulostomus chinensis (assembly GCF_037954235.1). Taxonomy (NCBI): domain Eukaryota; kingdom Metazoa; phylum Chordata; class Actinopteri; order Syngnathiformes; family Aulostomidae; genus Aulostomus; species Aulostomus chinensis. The sequence goes on from NC_141321.1 coordinate 21,637,934, forward strand.
TTTCACTCTCCATGGAAGTCCGTGAAGTTGGCGGGTGTGAGTTAGGCAACAGTGTCACAAGCACTAAAACACAGGATTTCTTTCTAGGTCATCTATTCACTTTAGCAATATTATTGTGCCTGGACAGTACCAGCCACTCGTGTGCATTGTTTGAGTGTGCTGATGTAAGCTTTTCATCAATGAATTGTAACCCCCCCCCCAAAAAAATAAGATGGCTGTGAAATGAATTCCCAGATTCCTGCTACAGAAGACAGAGTTAATCTTCTTTATTGTGCATGAAGATTCTGCTGATTTGAGTCAGGCTGACTAAATTGGATGCATTCCAGTCACTTCTTAACCGTGGGGGTTTGTTGCCTCTGGGTTTTCAGAATGGGAATAAAATGGTATAAATGACTGTTCTCTAACTACTGGGAAAAATGTGTAGCAGTTGATGGGAAAACCCCGGTTTTAGCCAAATGTCACTTTATCACACGGTCCCAAGTAGTGGGGTTGATAAGTTGTTTTTTTCTGACCAGCAGCTCAAAATCCAGATGTTCTCTTTGGGAAACAACTTTTTTAAACATTCGGCAGTGTCTGAAATGAACTTTTCACTCACTGACCAAAGATACTGCGTAGGGAATCTCATTTTAGGAGGTTAAAAAAATAAATTCTCTTTGTATCAAATGTACCTTCATTCTGATTCATTTAATCTACAAGATGAATTTTCCTGTCATTTTCAAAATCAGTCACAATAATTTTGGTGTATATTGTATGTACCAAAGTTTTTACAAGTTTATTATTAAGTACAATATAACAGCCTTTCTATAGATCCATGTCATGAAGATTATGATGTTCAGTTTTTATTGAAGCTCATCAAGAAATGTGTTTGTTTTTCCAACTGTTATTTTGGCTGTGTTTTAATGTGTTGGCTGATCAGTATAGATCAACAACTAACTAATTCAGGTCTGAATTCCACTCCAAAAGCCTTAAATGACTTGATCCTGTTTTTGTCTCTGGTACACAGAGCACAGATGCACTGAAAATCTTAGCTTTTTGTCATCATTATCTATAAATCTCCATTTCTTTCTTTCTTCTTTTTTGTCTGTGCTTCCTCTTCCTTAACCTCCTTTTCTTGTTAGTGATTCTTTGTTTAAAGTTTGACTCGTGCCTTTTAAATGTCTTCATGCAACAACTCCGTAATTAGCCTAATATAGGGAGCAGCAGGCGGATGACGAGCAATACTTTTGAGAAGGGAGCAGCAGGCGGATGACAAGCAATACTTTTGAGAAGGAACTAATGTCCTGAACTTTAAAACGTGCTGCAGCAAAACTAGGAGTGCTTAGGGTGTTTTTTTTTGGGGGGGGGGGGGGGTGTGTAAGTCAATGCAATGTGCTGACACAGAGCACGGGACAGAAGTAGCACACCCATAAACGACACCAAAAAAATGCAGCATAGACTGCATAGTTTTTTATTACATGACTATTTTAGTACAAACATCTACCCAGCAGTGCATTTGAGAGTTCTGAGATTTACTCTCCTAACAGGATATCTACCTGTACTTGATGCTTTGCACGTGTTCTTTTGGACACTGTTCTTGGAGTACGTTTGAATTTTTTGTAGGATTAATAAATGATACAAGCAGTTAATTTAGAATTAAACCTTTTGGTTTTCCCAGCTCTCTCAGTGTTTAAAACAAGCTCATTTTTACATTAATATTGAGTTGGAAAGCTGTCCCCACGGTTAAGAAAAGGTGGCTTTATTGTTCAGCATCCAAATACTTGTTTTATATCATGAATGTAAATATGTACACCAAGTGCACAGGATACACCAGAGAGGTTGTTTTGTGACAAGTGTCCATCTGTTTGGACGTGTTTCTCTGGAGGCTGCTTCAGCTCGGGAATGTTACCAGTGTTTTGGACAGGATACTGTGGTGGCTATAGTTGGTGAGCCTCAGTGACTGGCTCTCATTCCGAGGGCAGTGGTCCAGACGGTCTCTGCCCTTGTTTCCTCCGTCTTTACAGCTGTATTTCGCTGTGGCACAGTGGAGAGACTCCAGCTCACAGGTTTCCCCGAGTCTAGATCCACCATCTCCGTCTCTCCAGTACACAAACTAAACCAAGAGATATGCAATTATGGTACATTGCAAATAGCTGAGTCCTGAGCTGAGTTTAGCTCCAAGGCAAGGACGCTCTCCCAACAAGTGGGTTTAGTGTTTAGTCCACTGCCTCCCAATGCTTTCCAGACCTTTACACACAAACTCACACACAGACACAGCCTTTAGCCTTTTATTATCCTCATTTTGCATCAGGTTGTCCAAACTGATCGTGAACTCAGACTGCTCCTACATATTTCTCCAAGTTACAGGAAGCAGGATTTTTTTTTTTTGTAGTCACTGTTACCAGTTGAGGGAGCATTTAAGGTTCATCCTGACCTAATGTTTGGCTCATAATGTCTTTCTTCATTCCTTCAAAGTAATTTCATGCTACGAAACATGTTTATTCCTAAAAATGACACATTCATTTTATTCAGTACTCATTTTCATTTTATCACTAGACTCTGTGGCCCTCAACTGCACCAAATGCACTATATTCGTCCTAACAGCATTATTCAACCGCTCCTCGCTGCTCGCAAGTGAAACAGTAGAATCTCACAGCACACAAATACATCAAGAAGTGTAAGACATTTAAGCTTGAGCAAATGTCAATATGACTCCCACAACTGCCAAAAATGATAGGGATCAGGTTTAAACCAAATTGAAAACAGGTAGTTTCATGGCCTTTGTTGAAAGTGTTTTCGAGTTGAAGTGTGGACACAACCGACCATGATATCTGCTGTTACAGAGGCGATAGCAGGCACGTAGTCCCATGTTACATAACACATTAATCCAAAACGTTTATGAATCTGTGCAGGACTGATCATATCGATAACGTTCGCCCATTAACAGTGTCCATGTAGGCAATGAAAGCTTGTCAGCGTCACTGCTAACTCCCGAACATTTTTTCATTTTGACCCCAAATTCATCTCGTCTGCATTCAAGGAACGCTCTGTTTATCAAACTCAACGCCAACTGAAAGATGTCAGTGTACTAGAACAGACTGTCGCTGCCCTCCATCTTGCTTTCTACTGTTTATTTTCTCTGATTTTCTGTGTATTGACTGAGTTTGTGATGTTGAATATAACATACCCCAAAAAATAATAAAACAACATGGTAAGGCAACTCCTTGTCTACTCGCCACAAAATCAACCAGCTTGTTGTTTAATGTGTTAAAAAAAACAACAACCTTCAGATAGGTTCAGTGGGAAATGGTTATTCCAAAGAAACTGGGCAGAATGGCTGATGCCAACCTAAAGTATCTACAGTACACAATGTAGAAAACATGGATGCAATCTCAGAATTTGATGGTACAAACGTAATCAACTATAAAACACGGATTTTGCCAAAAAAGTGAATTCAGCTCATGTAAGGGTTTATCTGCAGCAGACTATTTGAGAGAAGAGGTCAGGGGATTGATAAAACTGAAGGGAATTTACATGCGAGTCTTGAGAGGGTTGGTTGCTGGGGAAGCTTCTACACTCACTGTAACAACATTCTAAACAGTCGGAACTGTTTCATAATTGACTGTATGGAAAATTTTGAAAGCGCTGCATCATTAACATCTCCTCCTTTTTGACTGATCACATCACGAGGAGGTCCTGAAATTTTTACACGGGCTGTAAACAATAATGATGTGTTTTTGCTGTCATGAAATGTCAAACACAAATGACAGAGACTGCTGATACACACCAATAAAGCATTGTGATAGAAACCTCTGACAGTACAGTGCTCTTGTCTGGGTTTGTGTACCATTGTCACTCTCTGGGCTTTGATGACAATTTTACGTAGTCATCAATTTGTATATGTAAAACTATGGCATATTTCCCATAAACACATTTGTATGAAAAAAAAAGGGTACTCAAAATTCCCTGTTTGTCAATCATAATTTGATCAGTTTGGTCTGGTAACATTTTCAAAGTCTAGACATGCCATGGGATAAAACAATTTTATTGCCATTCAAGTTAACCAAGGGCTTAACCACCAGTTTTGTATACTAAAAATCAACATTAATGGTCAAGTCCTGTTGTGAGATCTGTTGAAATAATTTCTATATGGATAACTATTAATATTTGTATTTATTGGAGCGGCATGGCTCAGAGGTTGGGTGGCCGTCCAGTGTTGCTGGTTTGATCCTCACTTCCCCTGGTGACCATGTCAAAGTGTCATTGAGCAAGATACTGAACCGCTCATTGCTCCTGATGGCCCCTTGATGGACTGGTGACCCGTTCAGTGTGAACCCTGCCTCTCACCCAATGTCAGCTGAGATAGGTTCCAGCACCCCCCATGACCCTTTGCGGATACGTGGTATAGAAAATGGATGGGTTTGTGCTTATCGTTAAGGCTCACGATGAAGAGCTTGATTTTGACGATACATAATCATAGGGTGCGCAAATGATGTTTTCACGTCAAGCGCCCCTGGCCCCTTACCTAGCAAATAAAACCGCGCCACATCTGCGCTACCATGAATAATTAAGTGTCTAATGTCTGCCTCTTTGCGTCGTGGTTTGCATTCTGATTACGTGCCCTCTAAATACCAAAATAAGGCTGAACATGCTCCGAACACATGGTGCACATAGCACCGCCAACTGCCTGCTGCATATATCACTTAAATAGGGCCCCTAGTATGTAAGTCAGTACACTACTTATCTGTACTCTCCACTCTGTTGGCTTGATATTATTTTTATGCTGGACCGAGTACAGCTTCACTTGGCAGGCTGCTGATATAAAGGCACCCATATCCTATGGGTTTAATGTTCCTTGATAAGGCATTGACTGCTTTTCATCATTCTCATAATGTAGGTGAGACCAGAGTTGTTTTGCATTTAGCTGCTGTGTATGATGAATAATTCTCTGCTGTAACTGCGTTCAACATATTTCCTCCTGATTGCTGAATTATTTGGCTGGAAGAACTCATTTGTTAATACTGCCTAGGGGATAACAATTATTAACAATTTTGTCGGTCGACGATCGCCCACATAATGAACACATCAGTTTCAGATCAGTCAGAACAGAGCGTTACGCAGAGTGAGGCAGCGTTGGCGGCTGTTTGTTTTTTGTTGATTCACTTTTACAAGATTAGACTGTGATGGGGTAAAATAAACTGTGATGACCCGTTGAAAGCCCTAACCAATTTCGCTAAAACCAAGTTTCTGCTTTCAGCTTATTTGCTTTTGACAGTATTTTCACTCAGTTTCATTTCAAATATTGGACAGATTAGTACTTGCCTTTTCTGTTTAGCACACCACACAGCCTTTTTTTCTGAAGCTGCAAAGACAAACTACGTCACGTTCCATTAACTCTTCTCTGTACATGTTCAAAACCGATATTTAGCCTGTGACAAAAATTCAAGTGACATTTATCTATTGGCCATGAACTCAATGAGAACTCTATAGCTCAAGCCAACCTTGCTTAGTCGTCACATGTATTTAACTGTGATAATCACCCTGCTCATTGAAAGCAAATCAGGCAGCCACGAGGCACGACACAGGAGCTGGGTGTAACACGTGTGAGATGTTCAAGGAAACATTCTTTACTTACAGGATGTCTTTTGACGTCTTCCAACAGATGAATGCTTTCAGAAATGGTCTGCGGCTGGTTCCTGGTAGCATTCAGCTCTGCAGTTAATTTATGGGAAACTGTGTCAGGGCAAAGCCAAAGAATGCATTCACATTTGTACGCGTTTCATATGTTTATACAGCTATGATCTATCCTCTTAATGATGGTGGCTGTCAAGATGACCATCAATGTGGGTAGGAAGCACTATTAGAAAAATAATTATTACACTTCATGTTGATTTCTGTGTTCTGATGTATTAGCAGTCATAGGACAAATTTTGGCTATTTTTCAGTAAGTGCTACACATTGATCAGTGAAATTGATGTTGGGACAAATTCAGGTGTGTGTGTGTGTGTGTGTGTGTGTGTGTGTGTGTGTGTGTGTGGATGGAGGCAGCAAGTACCTAATAGATTAAGTCTAGGGAGGGAGCAGCAAGGGGATTTAGTCCAGACTAAATTAAGAGCTTTGCGATAACATTATAGAAGCAGAAAGCTTCAGCTTGTACTTTCCTCCATCAAGACAATGGTAGTCCAGATAAGTAATGTCAGTTATTCAGGAATCATTTGCTCGACAGTTTTTCCATTGTTACTAAGCTGAGATGAACATTGCAGATTTGGGAAAAAATCCACATCCGTTTTGTCTGGTGGGTGCTATGTTTTGAAAAGGTTTGTGGCACTGTAAAGGAATGCAGCATAGAAGACAATTTATTTTTCATTCCTGAGAATAATCTAATAGCCCATTCTGATTTTGCTCTCTTGTGACTATACCAAATAGTCACCATTTTATTGGCTTCTTACAAGGTTTCACAATGTCAAAATTTAACCCTAACAGATTATTATTGCGACCTGATCTCCATGGAAACAACAGTAACAAATAGTCATGGAGGGCTTCCCCTCCTCCATTTGTGTGTTGGCTTGGCTTGTGTTGTGTTGTCTGTCTGTCTTTCACCCCACTTCACCTACAGCAGAGAGGGTGTGAATACAATGAACTAGAGGCTTTTTGTAGAATGAAGGGGATCACACACTGTAATGTGTGTAGCCTTGGGCGTTGGCAGCAGTAGAACAAGATATTGGCTCTATTTCATGCCAGCTGTGGGGAGCAGGAAGTGTTGGGTTGGTTGAAGTAACCAAAGCAGTGTTCATGTGAAAGAAATAAATGTGTTAAGTTGTCAAATGTATCTCATTAACTTTATTTCTTTTTTACCCAACAAAGAAAAACCAAAACCACAATCAAAGACTTTCTCTGCTGATGGCATTTCTCATTACTTATTAAAAGCCCCTCACCTGCTGAAATGAATCTATTATCTCACTTCACGTTTTTCTCAAAGTCATAGTCAAACTAGTGCTGCTGTGCACCTCAGGGAAACCTTCGTGACAGTCTGTTAAATTGGAGTGCAGAGGGTTTGGGCACCTGTGGTGGGTGAAGAGACAAAAGAGGTCAGTTCCCTGTGGAGGGAAGAGGACAGTGATGGAAATGCTTTAGATTGAGAGTTGTTGGGTGAAATTAAGAGTGTAGCTTCTTCAAATTACCCCAGTGGACCATCATTGGGGTCAGAAGAACATGTTTGGTATTCTTGTCCAGTAGCACCGCTCTTAGAGCAAAGAGGAGAGATAAAATTAGGCACCAGAGTTAAATCTTATTAGCTCTTGTCCCACTGGCATTCACCTTCTGCAGAGTCTTCAGTCCTCTGTGCGCGTGTGTGTGTGTGTGTGTGTGTGCGCGTGTGTGTGCGCGCGCGCACGCTTGTTTGGCTATCTTTGTGAGAACCAATGTCAGTTTCAACCCATCTTAGTAAGGGAAATTTTGGTCGGCCTCCATGTTTTGAAACACCATCAAGGCCCATTTGATGGTTAGGACTTGGTTTTTAGTTCAGTAAATGTTGTGAATTGTATCACAGTTTCGGTGTGGGGCCTAAGATTCAGTTGTCAGGCTTATCCACCAAGACATAATCCCATGCGAACACCTCCTAATCTGACTTTTATTTTAGCTTGATTGTTTAGGGGGTAGTCGTTGGTTCTGCCCGTATTTCATTACCTTTGCTTTATCCTGGTTATTAAAAGGTGTCACCGTTATTGACGTAGCAATCTTCCCTCATTTGATATTATAACACTTGGAGATTTTTCTCTTTTGAAATTATGTTTAAAATATATGTCAGCATAAACTGCTGTCAATAGATAAATCTGTTCATAATTTTCCAGAGAAGATGGCCAGTGTTTTATGACTGCTTTTAATTTGGTTCTGAAGGCTGAAGCGGCACTCTGCTACCTCATCGGAGACAGGAATTACCAGCACCACTTTAGCTGAGAGTTGAAGTCCGGGAAATGTTACCCAATGGAAGTGATCAGAAATCAGAAAGACTGAGAATGTGTGATTTTTCCAATCCTGCAGGTTCACTGGGAGAAAATCCTGCAGTGTGTGCCCCTTCTGCAGTGGGGTGCAGCATTCTAATCTGGCAGAATTATGGACATCTTTCAGATTTTTCCGTAATTGTTTGGATTAGTTACATTTTTCTCTATAAAGAAGCAACTTGATCACAATATTTGAATCATTGCAATGACTCAAAAACATACTTCAAATTTTCGTACGATGCAGAATGTAATATTCAAACTATGTCAAGAGAAATTTGCTGTCATTTAAAAACAAGATCGATTGACCATGCTTGTCAAACACAGAAATGATTTATTTATGTATTTATTTAAGCAGAATGTCCTATTGAGGTTTAATCTCTGTCACAAGGAAGAGCTGGCAAGGGCAGACAACAGAGCAAATAAGAGGAGATGGTTGTAATACAGCATACATAAAACATCTTGTAGCAAACACAGGAGCACAAGGATATGTATATGGCACATTCCGTAGCACGTGTGATAAGATGCAACATCATGTAAATGCAAGAGCCCATCAATAAAAAGCAGTGACGCTCTTCCTGCAAAACCTTCCTGTACAAAGATTTAAATTCTTCAAGTGAGATTAGGGTTTTTAAATGAACGATGTCACATAATGTAATCTAACAGAGTAAAGTGATCAGGACTTCATGACTTACTTGACTGAGTAGCAGAAGTAGATGCAAAACAGTATGCAGACTGTAACTATGATTAAATTTGATCTAAATGGAATCAGATTTCTCGCCACCACCTTGTTGCATGGACAAGCAACTGCATCGAGCTTGCTTTCTTTTATTCCTGCTCTTCTGGCAGGGGTTCCCTTGGGGCTGAGAAGCAATCTGTCTCAGCTGAAATGGCAATGAATTCATGTTGAATCTTCTGTCCTTGCAATCACTGTCAACTCTTTGTCCTGTACTGAGCAGAAATAAGATGAAGGCTCAGGCTGCTTTGTGCTGTAAACATTCAGGATCATATGGTTTCAATATGAAGTGTCATAATCTGATTACTAGCCTGTGATTGCACACAGATTATGGCCAGAAACCAAAGAACTTTTTTTTTGGAATTTTTATGAATGCTGTGTAATTTTCTGAAAACACAGTAATTCCAAAAGCAGGCAATAATAAAATCTGTGTGGTGTGCAGCAACAGATTTTGGTCAGTTATCCATGAGAATAAAACAAAACACGGCGAAACACGAGTGCTCCTGGGATTCAAATTACATTTCTGTCGTCAGTTTTAGAGAACAAATCTTTTCCTTTTTATAGGTTGGTCAGTTTTACCTCAGTGTTACAGATTCAAAGCACAAATGAGATTTAATATTCCCTCATGGTGTCAAAAGCAATCATACAGTTTGTGCTTCCTGTGATAGAGCTGCTTCCCTTGTGATGAAACCTGCTTCCTCCCCATCCCTCTCCAATTTCCTCCCTCTCAGTTTAGCTGTGCCCCCCCCAACACACACACACACACACACACACACACACACACACACACACACACACACACACACACACACACACACACACACACACACACACTTGACTGCCTAACTAGCAATGGGTGCAGTCGAATTCCTCCACTAATGAGGATGAGCTCATCATGGCATCTGCATATTTGTAGAGATTATCTCTCAACTGTTAATATGACAAATGGGATAAACTCTCCCTTCCAGTGAACCGATCATGAGAAGTTGTTTGTTTTCAACTTAAACAAATTTTAAAAATTAAGCGTGATTCGAGGATTCATCATGTTGGAATTTCGGATCATTTACTTCTCCACTAATTGCAATGGATTTTCTTTCAAAGTCCATATGTTTGGAATGCTGTTCTTTTTTTTTTTTAAGTTAAATGGGGGGGGGTCTTAAATTTGCGCATAAAAATTAAATGTGCTGCTGTACGTAGCATTTGGCTTTAAACCCTGTTTAGTGCTTAGTGGCCTACGCTGTTGCCTCTGAACCATAACTCATGGGGAGCCCTTAGTCATTTTTTTAATGAGATGGTGGCTCAAGAGTCAATCGCATAAGTGCAGACAAATAATTTTCATTATTGCATTAAGATTTTGAATTCTTAGTCCATTCCATTTTTGGATTTTGTTGCTGTTAATTCCACCACTCTGCCTATATAGTCGTTGTCTAATGAATCATCAGCCCAGTTTATACACATTTTTCACCATTGTTGATGGTAAAAAGGTTTAATGCATCCCCTTTTCAAAACAAGAAAAACTGTATTCTGTCATTCTGATAAGCCTTTTATTATTGAGTATCTTGGGTTTGAGTAGTAGGCGGCACGGTGGTGCAGTGGTGAGCGCTGTCGCCTCACAGCAAGAAGGTTCTGGGTTGAGCACAGGATCTTTCTGTGTGGCGTCTGCATGTTCTCCCTGTTCCTGTGTGGGTTCTCTCTGGTACTCCAGCTTCCTCCCACAGTCTAAAGACATCAAGAGGGGACGAGGCTGATTGATACTCTAAATTGACTGTAGGTGTGACTGTGAGTGTGAATGGTTGTCTGTCTCTGTGTGTTGGCCCTGTGGTGAACTGGTGACCTGTCCAGGGTGAACCCCGCGACCCTTAACAGTATAAGCGGAAGAAAATGGATGGCTGGATGGAAGGTTTGTGTAGTGGTTTTCAGTGTGTTCAGAGATCCTGCAGCAGCCTTGGAGGTGGTTACTGAAAAATAAATTAATCTTTGTATTAAGAATGTATGAATATTAAGAGTAATGAACAATGCCACAGTCATACAAAGAAAGCAATACATGGAGGAAGGTGATGAATGAATCACAGCTTAGCCTTAACTTCAACTTTTATATATTGATTGTATAAATCAAGATCATATAATTGTTTTCTCATCATGATAAGCAGCAAAAACTGAAAAAGAGGGCAAAGCTATACCATACTGTATATGTAAAAAGCAATACAATACCTGCTGATATCGATGATGTGCTGATTTATCGTGCATACTAATAGCAGTACGTCTGATGGCAACTGTGACATTCCAGACTTTTACCTTGGAGCAATTCAACATTTACTTTGTAAGGCTCTAAAGCCATCATTGATCACCTCTGCTCTGAGAGGGCATTTTCAGAAATACTTCTCAGACTGGGGTCAGAGTGACTGTCAGAAATCCTTTTACCGCAGCATCTGATTGCAGCTCTGCTCAAGGTCAATTCTTTGAGATGATGTGACTCCACCCTTAGGCTAAAGTTCACATCTCAGTCAGTCAGTCTGCTTGACCTCGCCAGAGTGTTCACTCCTATAGCACGGGATAATAGCTGTGTGTTCCATTTTCCTTCCTTTTATCAAATGTGTTTTTGAAAAGAAAAAAAAAAACTTCAGTGACCATGTTAATGGGTTTAGCGGGTCATTGGCCATGTTTTCTGTATAACAGTGTGAAATATAGAGCAAAGAGTGATAGAAGAATGTCTACATCTCAACCATATTGACTTTGCTATCGGTTACGGTGATAGTGTGTACAAAGCAAACCTACGGCTATGATGTTCTAAGGCTCACACAGCGGAGTATGTTTGCTGTCTCATTGTGCCTGACTTCACTCTCCCTGTACCATAAAGACCTCGCTGTGAAGTTAGTCATCTGCGGACAGCTCTCATCGACCCATAAGTTAACAGCCCTGCAGCACTTCTTCCATAACTTTTAACATGTGCATCCACTCCATAAAGTTGAGGTGCGATGCAGTGGACCAGTTATTATTTCCCAAATTGCTGATGCAGAGGAGACCTGAGGAGGATGGAACTTTCAATCAGCTCATGTTTCACTGTCTTTTTGTATCATCTAAACACTTGTATATTGCAAGCTTAGGGGTTTTTGATACATTTTAGTGACAGAAGTTTTTTGCACCACTTCCTTAACAAATTTTAAGGAAGTGGTGCACCGCCTCACGTCATGATCTCCCATCATTTCACACATAAATAGATAAAGATATAAACAAATAGGGATCCTAACACAGTTGAACAAGTTGCTGCAGTGAGATTTTGCAACAAGAAAAAAACACAAGCAGCGACGACAAATGAGTCTAGATACACGTTCCTAGGGTTTCTCAACAACACTACAGTGTACTAGCTATCATCAGTATTAAGGGCAACATTGTTTACAGTTTCTTAGGGACATTGTCAACGGCTGAGTGGCTGCTTTCTCATTAGCATGACTCCACTGGGAAAGCACTGACATAATCACCCCGGTTAATGACAAATATGTTTGAAATGCGAGCAACCCTGATGAGTCTGTGAGCAGATCAAGAGGCCTAAGGTTGGATCTGTAACCCTTACATGACCTGATCATTGGGGGCATATAATCATTTCCAAGCAGCCTGGAGTAGCAAACTCTTGTGTTTGCCCAGCTTGGTCTAGTTGTACCCTGCAGTGTCTCTGTGTAGCTACAAGTTCATATTATATTGAGTGGATATGTCATATGTTTTGCCAGCACTGCTCCCAATCGTTGAATGTCTGTCAACAATTATGTAATACCAGTTTTGCAAGCAAGTTGAAGGTTTTTTTTTTTTTTAATTCCCCAGGTTACTTCATAACCAAATATTGTCACATTACTTGTATTTATATGGGATTGAGAGTGTAGTAACATGGCCAGGATGCTCAACACCACACACACACACACACACACACACACACACACACACACACACACACACACACACACACACACACACACACACACACACACACAATTCAGTGAATTAAGTGTTCAGAGTAACACCCCCATGATGATGGTTGGGAGAGTTGAATCAGACCCCAAATCTTCAAGCTCATGTTGAGGTTTGTGCCCAGCTTGGTCTGGCTGTACCCTGCAGTGTCTCTGTGTACCTACAAGTTAGTATTTAGTAGACATGTCATGTGTTTTGCTGACATTGCTCCCAGTCAATGAATGTCTGTCAACAATTATGTAATACCAGTTTTGTAAGCAAGTTAAAAGTAATTTTCATTTAATTCCCCAGGTTACTTCATAACCAAATATTGTCTCATCCCTTCTGTTTATATGGGATTGAGAATGATTAATATGGCCAGGATGTGCAACACCACACACAAACACCCACTCATCCCAGTTCAGCCTTTTTGAACAAAATGATAACTACAGGTTTCATATAACTGTAATGTTTTTAGATTGAAAAAGATTTCAGTCTTTTATTGATAAGGAAATTTTAGGGTACTAAAGGAACAGCAGGCGGAAAAACACATTGTGAATGCAAAAGGAGGAATAGAGGGAGAAGTGAAGTGTTTCGCACAAAGATGATTCTCAGGCCTCATGACTCTACTGTCTTGACGTGAGGAGGAAGGTCATTCCGTTCGGGAGAAATGATGGGGAAAATATTGGCACTGGGTGACTGATGGCACGGTGGAAGCAGATGGAGGATAATCATAAGCAAACAGCAGTGCACGTAGCACAGTGTAATTAAAATCATTAAATCAAGAAATTATGAAAGATGCAGTGGGTGCAAAAATCTCAATTTTTATTATATGGAGATGGAGGAGTAATAATCAAATGATAAGTAATGATTGTGGGGGTGGGGGGTGGAGGGGGCTCTGTCTCTCTTTGCAAACTTTTACCAAATAGGAATTCAGTTTGGTGCTTGTGAGGACATTGGACCTCATTCATGAAATTGTTCTTTGACACCATTTGAAATTGTTTTCATCGCTCAATTCAGTCTTGGCAGGAAACAAAGCCTGATGGCTGTCTCCGCCTTCTTGCCCCTGATATCTATTGTGTACATCTTGTGTCAGTAAAGTCTTCACAAGCCTGGGTGATTGACAGTTACAAGAGGTACACAGTAGATGTCAGGAGGAATGTGATACAGTTACCAATCAGGCTTTGATTCCAACGGATTATACCAAATTGAGGTTTAAAAGTCATGGAGCAGACACACCTCCTTCCACACACCTCCTTCCATGTGGGTTCATCTGGACATTTTTAGCTGTCCATCTCACAAAATACCACAAAATATAAAAAAACATAATAGTTGATATAGCTTGCTTCTTCCATGCATTTGAGGTGTCCACTGACTGTGCCAGCAGTTATAATCAGTAGCTATAAACAGTGGAGGAATATGACCAGGAAGTTGTGAATGAGAAAATAAGGAAGCTTGATTTTACTTTGGAAGGCAACATAACAACATAACCTGTATGTTTGCCACTTGGCCACCTCCACGGTGGAAATGCAACCAGGTTTTGTGGCTCTTGCAGTCAAGCTGAATGAATGGGTTTTTGTTTTTGAAGGGTACCAAATTTCGAATTACACAAATTCTTAACACTCAAATAATATAAACTGAAATACAACAAGGGGTTAATGGATAAAGAAAAGGTCAGAATGATTGCTGCAAAACCAAGGATTAGGTGAGGGAAACAATGTGGAGAGCATGCAATGACAAATTGGCACAGAGACAGACCAGCTGTACAAACCCAACTTCAGGTGTGTGTGTGTTTGTCCTGCCCTGCCCTGATGAAGACAAACTGGTAGTTATTTCAGGCTCCGTCCCTGTCCTATCCATTCACCACCTTCTCAACTTATCTCAACTCTCAAATGCACAAACAAAACATATGGTAATGCCCTGTACCCTTGGGCCCCTAAACAGAAATGATAGATTTATCTCTGGTTTAATTGCAATAATGGCATCCTCCTTGTGGAGTTCCCAAAATCCAGAGGCTTTGTTTTTGACATTCATGACTACATATAGAAAACATTTCATATCGCTACACTGCAGCCTCAAACCTCTTTTCCAGTTTGACTCCAGAGATTGTTTGGCTCTTTATAAAACATAATTGTGTCAACAGTCACTGGAGATGAGACACCAGACCTTTTGATAAGTGCTTTCCCACAAGGTAAATTTGGCAGACGGGAAGGGAGCAAACATGCAAGCAAACAAGCCCACGGTAATTTTCCACTGTCTGTTACCATGCATTTAAATGAAGTTGATGGATTAATGCCTCACTTCAGTAATAGGCCACTCGGAGAGCACCAGTTAAGCTTCTTCTGCTCTATCAGAGCCAAGCTTATCGCATCAGTAATGGTCACTCACCAGTCTTGAGACCCGTTTCCACATTTTTCCATCTAAATGTTGTTTTTTTTTGTAAATGGCCTTTTCTCCAGTGGAAAATAGATAAACCTAACAGAAACAATGTGGTCAAGATTAAATGGTCAAAAACATTTGCTGTTAATGGCGTTGGTGACTCCTTGATGATGATTGAGCTGCAGGGTAGACAACGGGCAATGCCGGAAAGGACTTACTGTTGCAAAGTGTGTGAGTGAATATGTTTGTAACAGTTGAGTTGTTTTTAATGGGAGATGACCTCTGTCCCTGTGCGTGTGTGTGTGTGTTTGCATGCATGTATGTGTGTGTTTGCCTGGGACCAAATCGCTGTTGACTTGTCCCTGTGAAATTCTCTAAAAGGACTGGTTAGTTACATGAAGACGTGCAAAGTGTAGAAAGTAGTTGGTCTTAAATTTTTAGTAGGTCATAAATAATTTGGAGAGTTTTGTACAATTCAACCCTCAATGCTCTTTATTGGTATATACCATTAATTCACAATGATCAAAGCAGTCTTGCAGTGTTTTTGTGATGTCCTGGGGAGATATTGATTTCTTAGAATACCCAGAGTTACTTCTGAAAACATTTTTTTTTAACCTTGCCAAACTCGCAAACAACACATGTATTCAAATAGGACAATTGGTTGAAGTTTCCAGTTGATTCATAATCATTGACATTGTTTAATAAAATCCCTGGATGTGTTGTTTCGTCATTATAATTTCTTGATGGTACAGTAGAGCTGTTGGACATATTGGGGTCTGTGTCTTATTCAGTGAATTTCACATTCCTTACAGACTAGAGAGCATACAAAAAGAGGTTGTTCCTCTTTGATACTTGTATCCTGACACAAGAATTTCATGTTTTTCTTCCATTTTTAAATTGCTGTCAAACTACTGTACTTCTTTTTTTTGCTTTTAAAATCTGAGATATTTGTTTCTTTGGTTGTCCAGAGTTAGATATGTCTAACTGAAAACACCTCACAGCAAAATGTGCCCAGAAATGCACAACACACCACCACCCCCCACCACCACCACCTCTTTTTAAGGTTGGACATCGTCTCTGAACTCATTTGCTGGATTCTATAATTGACCGACTCTTTGCTGTTTCAAGTCATTGCTTAATGAACCTTGCCACTCTCCGTCCAGGTCTCTGATCAATGTCCCACCGCCCGGCATCTTATCTTGGCCAACACAATAGACCAACTATCTGCTCTAATTCTACTCTTCAATAAAAGGGACCACCAGCTCAGCTAGTGCCTTTCGATGTCAGCGTTTTAGCCTCTTTTATATCCCGCATTATCCTTTGGTCTTCTTCTTAAAAGGATTTACACACGCACACGCGTGGTCGTGCTTCCAGCTCTTTGCTGAATACCACTGTAAAGAGTGCCTTCCCTCGTGGTTATTGCCTCCCTATTGTCCTCTGGTTTTGTGTGTAGGGGCTTTTTGTGTCAATCTGGATGGAATTGCCCCGTTTACTGTGATTAAATGGAAGTGGAGGAGGTTTGGGGACCAAATTGTGCTTTTTTTTGAAGTGAAAGGATGTTACAGCCTACACTGCAGTACCTTCGTTCCACATCAGACCTGGCTGTGATGGAAAGCATCCGTGTGTGTGTTTTCTATGTGATTGTGCAGCTCATAGATATTTGGTTCATTTGTAGGTTTACTCCATGCCCTCCTCTCAGTACTGTGCTTGTCTCCTCCACTTCTGTACTCTGTAATTTAGGCCCAGTGGTTTCAGAGTAAAGTACAACTAACAGAATAATTCTACTCTAAGCTCAAGCTTATGTGAAACTAAAGGAATTGTTAGACAAGAGAAAAAGTTTCAAATGGCTTTATATGATAACCAATTTTGTCATCTTGTCCTTTCAGGTATTTGGTGATTACTATCACTTCCGGCATCGCAGACTGGCAAAGAGATCCCTGTCAGACCACAGGGGGACACATGTCCGTCTAGTAAGAGATCCCAAGGTAGGAAAATAAAAGCAGTGGTTATTCACTCTCATGTTTATCTCATTTTGGAGAAACCATAGAAGGAACATATAGTTCAATAGCAATGTGAATTTTGCTGCGGGAAATGTTGGAAATGTGTCATGATTTATTTCCAACATGAAAATTTAAGAAATTCCACATGATATATTTAATATTTGACATTTCAGATGTGATTTTGGAGAATGTTGTGGTTTATTTGATTATTCTAAATTTCAGAAAGCTTCCAAGAGGAAACATTTTTGTCATTTTTATTTTGATTGCTAAATAAATACAGTAGCAGAATAGAAACATGGAAAGTAGTGTGCTAACTGCAGCTCTTATTTATCACCTCCCCTTACTGATTTCTTGTTGTAATGGAAGTTGAACTGGTTCATCTCTGTGGATGCCCCCAGGAGACAAATCCTCCTCCACAGACCTGTGAAACTAGTTCCTCCTACTTGACTGATCTAAATGGAAATTTCACATGACTGTATTTTCTAGTACTCTTGCAGGAGATTTGGAGGTTAGTTTGAAAATGAGTCTGTGCCCTACCCCACCGGGAAGGACAAAGGGAACAGTGTGAAATTAATATTCATAGCTGTGGGAATACAAGACAGTGTGAAGCTGAGAAAAGAGGACGTGTGAGTATATTTAAAATGGTAAAAAAAAAAAAGTTAATAACATATAAAAGAACTTTTATTTTTAATATCCCTAAAGAAGCTCAAAACAACTCTCTATGGGAAAAACACAATTATGTATTTTTTAATATTCCTTGGCTATTATGTCATTATTATAGAGTGGCATAGGAATTAATTATTTTCCAAGCTGCTCCGACACTGTTCCATAGTCATGATGGCCTTGTTTTTTTTTTTTTTTTTTTTTTTTTAAATCTGTGTTATGACCATTTAAGTCAAGCAACTGCAACAATTTCTTAAAACGTAACTGACAACTCTGAAGTAAATACACTTGGAAAAACAATTCAGAGTTTTAATTGGTGCTGCTTGCTACAGAAGATGTGTGTTACTATTTGGATAAGTGTATCATCTGAATGTTCTGTACTGGCAGGTCTAGAATCAATTCACATCGCCAAGACAGTGAGGTTGGAGTATGTTATTGCAGTCAGACCTACCGTACAGCAAGAATATATAGCCTTTATATTTGGCGCAGTGTATTTAGTGTTCAGCCACTTATTGTTTTGTGTGATATCTACACACAGATTAGTGTCGGATCGTTGTTACGACAGGAAGTTCTGGGCTGAATCTCGTTTCTTTCTATCCCCAACAAAGTTTTTCTTCAGTTTCTGAAGTACTGAATAAAACACTCAGCTTTAAAAAAAAACAACAACAACAAGAACTTTTCTATTTTTGCATGCAGGTTATCAGTGTGGAAAGAATTATTTGGAACTACTTGTTGTTTCTGGTTGTGCTCCTCTGTGGTTGACTGACGTACAGTATTGTGCATCAGGGATTCATTGTGACGCTCAGAAGACAACCAAGAGCAATGAATGTCAGATTACTCTGCATTTATCGTCATCATCATGAAAATATGCTGATTGACCGACATGCTGATCCTGCAGATCCTGATTAGATCAACACTGTTTAGCTGAGTTGTTCTCAGGTTGTTCGTCTCCCTGCTGAGATGCCATTCCTCTTGTCTTATTTTTGTTTATATTCTGTTTTTCTCCTCCTAAAATTGAAGCACATAAAGGCATGGCATGATTTACCCACAGTGCTGCCTTCTCAAAAGATGGTCAACTTATTTCTGTCCTTTGTAATCTCCTTTGTAATTATGTTTACATTTAAATTATGGCCACAGTTGGACTTAAAAAAGGGAGAATTTACCTTTTTAAAGCTTTTTTTTTAAAGATAAATCTGCATATAGATTCAGTTCAAGAGTGAAAACTGCAAAAGCATACCCTGCACCTCATTTGCAGCTCTGAAAAAGCTGATAAAAATCTGTTTGAGGTGTATCTGTCCTGTGGCCTTGCTGCAGTGCTGCCATGCTGTTCAGCCACACAACACAGGTGCACATTAGAAATGAAGCAGCTCCTGCTGTTTTTGTTAACGCCCTTGTTAGTGGTAGCTGGCCAACCGCCCTATTTGGGATTTCCTTTACCGCTGCGGCTCCATTTCCTGTTGTTGAATTCCTTTTATCCCACAGCCCCTTGGAGAAAGTGGAGCGTTGCTGTTGCAGGTCTTGTCTGTTCAGGAGGGGTCAAGTTGGCTTGTTAATACCAACGAGTATTCTCAAGTTCTTGTGCTATTTATTTTGTCCGAGGGTTTCAACTGCTGCAATAGCTGCCAATTTTTACCAATTCTTCTTGGTTTTTATATACCCTTGAGTAACCTCACTACATCTCTGTGCTGCAATTAGTAATCTGATGAAAGCATTTGGGAGCCAGCGGATCATTGCAAATTCAAATGCTATTTCATCAGACCTACAGTTTTGAAAAGGGAAAACATGGCAAAATATATTTCTAATAGGAGGAGTTTTACATCCAAGAGTAAATACCTTCAGCTTTAGAACCCGTTGAGATGAAGTCGAACAAAAGGCACAGTAAACTCTCTTAAAGAGTGTTTAATTACTGACAAAAGCAGTTGAATCTCTGCCAGATCGCACACAGAGTCCTGCTAATATGGTCTATTGAGGACCTAAAGCCTGGTTCATTTATATACTTTATTCTTGGGTGAGTCCATTGTGCATCAGTGTTTTTTGTGTGGTTAATTTAAAAATTTAAAAAAAAAAAAGTTAAAAAATCTGAATAGAGCTTCCAGAGAGTTTGAGCTCAAAGTAACTACTTTGTCCACACAGTGTCATTTGTTTTACATGTTGAGGCTTTTCATGACTAGTGAAAGTGTCAGGGGCTGTAAGACAGTAAAGCTTTTCCGTGAATGGAAATGCCTAATCTACTGATCTGTGCTGGAAATGGCCTTTCAAACTGTTACTTTATGATAATGATGCTTTGGTCGAGGCTTTTCTTTGGCCTCAGAATATGGATGAGGATAAAGCCGTGGATGTGTGTATGCTGTGGTGAAGAATCTAATCGAGACGGTGTGTTCCCTAACTAAACATCATCTGAGAAATTATTTTGTCAACATTAGTTCAGCGCTAAATCATCTGGACACGTGAGATTTCAATTTTCAAAGCTCTTTTATGACCACAAAAAACCCAATTCTGTTTCTGAAAGTAGCAAAATGGAAATATTTGTTGTTACACAAGTGGAAATATGAATCATGAGCTTGGCTTTGAAAAATGTATCTCTGCATTATAATGTGGGATAAGAACATTTTTTAGAAATAAGGAATTTGATCTCAGTCCATTTAGTTTTCTTCTTCTAGTGGCAGCGTGTCAGGAAATTGTAGGGGTGCCTCGCCCAGCGATACTCCCACGCTAGCAGCTCACAAACCTGCACGACAGAGCACAACAATGTAATCAGGTTAGTTAAGGATGGTTGTTATCATTATCATATCTGAGCAGTGGAAGCAATGCAGCGTTGTAACGTAATCACTGATTTAATGCACCCTTTGAGGGTCATGCTAAGTGACCCAAATCAAACACATCCACCCACCCAACAGCCTGCAGGTGCATTCATGAATGGAAAAGTGCATGGTGCCTTCATCCAAAATGCTGCAGCCTTACCATCACGACAGTGGGGATGAAAAAGGGAAAGGAGAGGTTAAATTTGAAATGGAGAGAAAAATTAGACTGTTTTTTTTAAGGATTATGTGCATCAGCATCAGCCCAAAGTTACAAACAGTCAAACAAGACAGAGCAAGTCGATAGGCCATAATATAAAAACAAAAAATGTTGGAAGAGGTTTTTATCGTCATTGATGGGTTCTAGTTGTGGTGGTTTTTGTGCTTCCACTCTACCGTGTGCAGTGCTTGTAATTTGAAGTGTGTAGCGCTGCACCTGCTGTTTTACACATCTGCAGGTGTGAGTAATCCATCCAGTTGATGCTCTACACTGCTCTTGATTGAGGAAGTGGTGATTAGTTATGCATTTATGCATAATGCACTCATTGCTTCTTTATTATATTTTTTCATGGCAATTTGTTTCAACTCTGATTAATTTGAAGGCTACCCTGAGGAAATATTCCATTATTTTATATTGGAAGTTCACACCTAAAATTTATACAGGTGATCAGATTTCACAACATTGTTATGGTGGCCAAAATAATTTAATATAATGGTGATTAACTATAGAGAATTTGAAAAATAATAAAATGCTGTCTGTGTTTCTTTTTTTTTTTTTAAATATCCAAGCCACCTGTGTTGAAGTGTGAACTAGATAGTTTCTAGCTCTCATGATATTTTAATTATGTGTTTTATTGTTGTCATGGTATTGATATTGAGTGTTTTGAACAGTAACTGGCAGTGGTCAGCACTGTCGCCTCACACCAAGAAGGTTCTGGGTTCAAGCCCCAGCTTGAGCATGGGATCTTTCTGTGTGGAGTCTGCATGTTAGCTTCCTCCCACAGTCCAAAGACATCGAGAGGGGACGAGGCTGATTGATACTCTAAATTGACCGTCGGTGTGAGTGTGAATGGTTGTCTGTCTCTATGTGTTGGTCCTGCGATGGACTGGTGACCTGTCCAGGGTGAACCCCGCCTCTCGGTCACAAGCCACTGGAATAGGCTACAGGGCCCCTGCGACCCTTAACAGGATAAGTGGAAGAAAATGGATGGATGGATGGATGGAACTAACTGTGTATAGTAGCTGCCCTAGTTTGAATGATGGGTCTGGTGGTATGGTCTTCACCTTGGCTCGGTGTTACAGCACTGAATGTACCATAGAGGAGCATACTGGCATGCTAGGCTCTACTCTATATATTTTCATTGATGAAAAAAAAGATTGCTGTAATTGAACTTTATTCAAATTTTATCCCTGTGCACCAATTTACATTTGATCAGTGGGCTTCAAACTACATTTCTGTGAGTTGTTTGTGCTATGTGGTGATGTGTGTCTCTCCACAGATGAAACATTAAAAGTATCAAAATATAATCACTACAAATCAAGAAGTTTATATTCCTGGGGGTGACTGCCTCAGCATCATCATTGTCCTAATAGTTTATGACACAACCAGCCACTAATCTGTCATATTATTTCCTTACAACCAGGACTAAAGCAGGCTTTTCTGATTCATAAAAATGTGGTTAAACCTCACGTCTTTGCAGCATCGTGATTGACATTTCTAAGGACTGTAGTTGGCATTAAGATGACAAGCTGCTGAATTTGGTGAGAAACAGTGATGCTGAATGTCATAAACATAACATACATAACTTTTTGGATTTCCACAGAGAACAAAATGCTGCATAATTTATCCCCCCCCCCCCCTTTTTATAAGAATCCTGTCACAAAACAGCCAAGCAGGAAATGTTTCAGACCAGTGTGCTATTCTATGTAGGTGTTAAACAAGAAAGGTTTTTCATAGAAATGATGAGGAAATGAAGAAGGGGAATCACGCAGGCTGTCTTATGACATAAGAGGAAAAAAGCTTGTTTCTATCAGACAGAAAAATCACATGAACTAATGTGATGAAGTTGAACTTGCATACAACTCTCTTTGTCAGTCTGACTGCAGAGAAACAGTCAATACTGCTATTTTCTTTTAACAGGACGCCAATAAAGTCTGTCTGAGAGAAGTGCCTTTTAACCCCCCCCCACCCACACACACACACACACACACACACACACACACACACACACACACACACTCTTCACTCTTCCAAAAAATGCTAATGGGTCAAGATGCAAAGTATTGATTCTGCAAAAATATGTTTGAGCTTCTTATGCGATGATGTTTATTTTGAATTGGATATAATTTGACTTCAATATGGATTGCATTATGTTGACCTTATCTCATTTCTGCACACAACCAACTGCATTTCATTATTACATTGTTTAAAAGTATTTGTAAGTTTGAGCATTCTGCAAATATTTAATTCACTGCATACAACTACACTCTTCAAGACACATTTCAAAATTTTCTTATTTTATTTTTTCATTATTTCAAGAGAGAAGAAATCTTTAAGAGAACGTACAGGCGTTTATTTATTCATTCTACCAGCACAACCTGTGCTAGTTTGCTTTTTTTTTTTTTTTTTTTTGCTGGGAAAATCTAATTAAAACTATCTACACTGTATATGTCACATTCGCAGCATATTTGATACGGTTGTCTAGGTTTTGTCTCCGTGTTCATCTCTCCTTGGGTTATTTTTAGAGAACCAGTGCAGATGGCTAGTTATTTCCTTTCACTCAAGCACAGAACAAACTTACACATCAGTCACCAGTTGAAGTCTTTGTAACCTTAATAGAAGACAAATTGATGCATCAGGCCATCTTGGCAATGGTGTTTTTTTTGACACCCGCTCAGTGTACAGAAGCCCTTAATTGCACAGAATCAAAACCTACATTTCCATGTTCATTGTCAAACAGCTGTCACCCAGTGCAAGTGGTCACAGCTGAACTCTCTCAGAATCAGATGAATCCAAGAGGAAATGTCTCCTCCCTGTAGACTTATCTGCCTGCTCAAGAGCAAAGGAAGCACCACCACCAAACCTCTTAGCTCCGTAGAGTGAAATCATTCAATTAAAGCGTTATATTATGGTTTGTCAGAATTGGCAGTGCTTCACTGTTACAGCTCAGATGACCTTCATTACTTCTCTCCTCTCCGCACGTCTTTCTGTCAAGTGATCTGCAGAGGAGGAGGAGGAGAGAGAGGTGCGTTGTGATTTAGTTGTCCTTCAAATCAGGTGCTCTGTCCTTGCGACAGGCAGTTTTGGCTTTCTTTCTTTTCTGACTTTTTTTTTTTTTTTTTCTCTCAGCCATTTTGCTGTACAGCCAGCACAGTTCTGCAGGGAAGTAAGATGCAGGCTTATTTTCTCTGTATCTGTTCTGCCTCTGTCAACACTTTCTCCTGGTGCTCACCTATTATAATAGCTCACTGCCTTCTGGAGACTGGATTACTGTTGCGGAGGCTTTTTCTGAGTTTGTACGTCTGCCGTGCTTCCATGGTCAGCTGTACCCGTACGCATAGGAGATCCTGGTGCATCCAACTTCATACCAATCCAGAAATTTTAATTAGTCTCTGGCTGCTGTGGAATTCATCAACAAGTCTCATTAGCGAGGAGTCCACGATACCCCTGTGCCTCTAATCTTACTCTGTTTGCTGTCATCCTGCTGAGAGTTGGGATCCCTATTAATTCATTTGACATGCTGACCCTCACGGCCAGCACATAATTGTTTCTTGTTCTTCTCTTTAAAAACAAAACAAAACAATATTCCTTTTGGAGCTAGAGAGTCTCCCCTTGTTTACTATCACTGTACTGTTTGGTTTGCTAACATCCACTTGTGTATTTCTGTTTGTTCACTTCATGTTTAGGTGACTTGGGCAGAGCAACAGGTGGTGAAACGCAGGAAAAAAAGGGATGTCTTTGAAGACCCGACAGATCCGAAATTCAGAGACCAGTGGTACCTGGTGAGTATGAGCAGTATACTGAACAGAAACATCATCAAATCAAAGCGCATGTGTGTGGGGAGCATTATTCAACACAGTACACACTGGTTTTCATCTTTCCAAAATCAACACAGGTAATGACGTAAGGGACTGATGTTTCTCCTGGGTCAAAAGATGAGCCCTTATGATTTCAGTATGTGGGCGCTGACGGAAGTGATGTCTTTTGTGTTTGCAGAGCAAGCACATGTATTAGTAACTTCTCCTAAAGAATGCATGATGAATTTCATGATTGAATGATGAGAAGAATGATACGGCGCGGCATGAGTGGCAGCGAGTTGCAGCAGCTCTCATGTTTCTTCTCTCAATTAGCGCTTTTTAGTATTTATTTGTCTTTGTCTTGTTTTCTATCCCTCTTTATGAAACTCCAATGGAATTTTGCACCTCAGGGTTTCAGTTTTGTAACTTTTGGGCTACTTTTTGTTTAGTTTTTGGACTTTTTGAGTCTGTCCTAGGTGACCCCTTCAGCCGTGGCTCAATTGTTTACTCCTGGGAGCAGCTGTTAGCCCTCTGACCCTCTGGGCCAATTCATGCTGAAATGTCAAAGGTTCCAGCGGAAATTAGAAGGAACTGGAGAGGCTGCAGCGGCGAAGTCAAGCGCTAGGAGAGAAAATGGAGGTGTAAACCATGCATACCAAGGAACCATCCATCCATCAATCTTCCTCTGCTTATCCTTTTAGGGGTGGGGGGGGGGGGGCGGGAGCCTATCCCAGCAGCTTTCGGGCAAGAGGCGGGGTTCACCCTGGTCAGGTCACCAGTCCATCGCAGGGCTAACATATATAGACAGACAACCATTCACACTCACAGTCACACCTACGGTCAATTTAGAGTATCAATCAGCCTAGTCATCATGGGGAACATCCACTCTATCTCCAACAAGATGGACAAAATGTCAGCACTGACAAGGATGCAGTGGAAGTGCAGGGGGAGTAGCCTCATATGCTTCACAGAGACATGGCTGAACCAGGACGTACCGGACTCTGTTGTCACCCTGGATGGATTCATAGGCGCGGACCAGAAAGTGGCGGAAAGTGGCATAAGAAAAGCAGAAGTTTGTGTGTGTTTTTTAATGACGTGGTGTAACCCCGGGCGCATCACTGTTAAAGAACAGCTCTGCGGTAGAGACATTGAGCTGCTAGCAGTCAGTGTTCGGCCGTAATACATCCCCGTGGGAGTGTGTTGCCCACATGGGAAGGACGTCAACAGTCTGACCCACTGCATCACAGACTATATAAACTTCTGCGTGGAAAACACAGTGCCATCCAAAAAGTTATGTTTTTTCCAAACTATAAACCCTGGTTGACCCCTGATCCGAAGGCCCTGCTAAACAAGAAGAAGAGGGCTTTCATTTCAGGGGACAAGGAGGAGCAACGGGAAGTACAGTGGGAGCTCAAGTAAACCTTCAGGAGGTGTAAAAGGGCCTGCAAAGAAATACTGGAGCAGCACTTGGAAAAGAAAAATGCCAGGGAGGTGTGGAGAGGCCTGACTCACAGGCCACAAAAAAAAGTGGGGAACGACAGGACAATGCAGGGGATCAGGACTGGGCAAACCAGGTAAACCAGTTCTTCAACAGGTTTGAGTTTGTTCCCCTGCTAGCTCCTACCAACAGCCCTGCTTCTTTACACTTCGTCTCCTCCCAGCTGCAGCTTTTTAACACCAGCTTCCCGCACAGAGCTCCAACCATCCCCTTATCTCCTCTGAATGTCACCAAAAACCATCCCTGAACTCATCCCCCCCAGTCACCCATCTCCCAGCTCTCTGTCACCAAGGACCAAGTGAGGAGGGAGCTCAGGAGGACAAAGGTTAGGAAAGCCACAATCCCAATGCTGTCCGCTCCACGTTGCTCAGGGAGTGTGCAGACCAACTCAGTGAGATGGTCCAGTACATGTTCAACCTGAGCCTCAGCCTGGACACAGTGCCGGTCCTGTGGAGGACCTCCTGTGTAGAGCTGGTTCCTAAGATAGCCCATCCTAGTGAACCAAGCCACTACACTCCTGTCACCCTGACTTCTCACCTGATGAAGACCATGTAGAGGATCGTCCTCGGCCACCTCCACACAGTGGTGAGCTCTGCACTGGACCCGCTGCAATTCGCCTATCATACTGGCATCAGGGTGGACGATGCCATCATGTACCTGCTGCATCGGGCCCTATCTCACCTGGAGTCCCCCAGGAGCACTGTGAGGGTCATGTATTATGACTTCTCCAATGCTTTAACACTGTCCAGTCATCACTGCTGTGGGGGAAGATGGAAGAGTGGACCAGCATCTGGCTGCTTGGACAGCATCTGACAGACCACAGTACGTGAGGATGAACGGCTGTGTGTCAGATGTAGTAACTTGTAGCGTGGGGGCCCCCCAGGGGACAGTGCTCTCTCCATTCCTGTTTACCCTCTACACTGTGGACTTCAACGACAACTCCGACCTCTGTCACCTGCAGAAGTTTTCCGATGACTCAGCTGTCGTTGCCTGCGTATTAGAGCGGAGCAAGCAGGAGTACAGAGGGGTCATCACGGACTTCATGGAGTGGTGTGAGCATAACCACCTGCTGCTGAACACCAAAAAGACCAAGGAGCTTGTGATTGATTTCCATAGGAAACCTCCCCCACACACAACTGTGAACATCCAGGGCTCGGACATTGAGATGGTGGACTCATTCAAGTACCTGGGTGTTCACATGAACAATAAACTGAACTGGACTGATAACACTAATGCCCTCTACAAGAAGGGCCAGAGTCACCTCCATCTGCTGAGGAGACTGAGGCCCTTCGGGGTTAGCAGGGCCCTACTCCGGACTTTTAATGATACTGTGGTGGCTGCTACAGTGTGCTACACCATCATGTGCTGGGGTAGTGGAGTCACGGACAGGGACGGGAAGAGACTGGACAAATTGTGAGGAGAGCCAGCTCTGTCCTGGGCTGTTCACTGGACTCCATCCAGGAGGTGGCGGACAGAAGGATGTTGGCCAAGATGACATCCATCATGATCAACACCTCCCAACCCCTGCACCACACTGTGGAGACCCTTTGCAGCTCCTTCAGTTCCAGACTGCTGCACCCCCAGTGCAAGAAGGAGTGCTACCGCAGGTCATTCCTGCCTGCAGCCATGAGGCTGTACAACTGTACACCAAGAACATTTCACGTCACTTTTTTTCCAGCAATGTGCAATTACAGGTGCAATAACATATTCCTATTTTTCAATTTCATGTAAATATTTTTTGTAAATTGTCCAATATAAATGTTAATATTTATTTATTTATAGTTTTTTCTTATTTCATAAATATTTTCTTTCTTTTAATTTATGTTATCCTTTCTTCTTCCCTCTTTAAATGCTGCCTGTGTGGGATTAATAAAGTATTCTTATTCTTATTGTTATTCTGATTTACTTAAGTCCACATGTGGCATAGCAATAAAGAGGAAGAAGACATTCATCTTGAAGCACTTTTGTTTTCGGTTGATAATTTTAACATTTGACTTAAAGAATGTCACTGATCCATCGGCCCGTTAAAAGCATCAGTAACAACTGACATTTGCTGTTCTCTCTCTCTCTTCCTTGAATCACAGTGAGGATGCTTTAAGCAGGAGAAAATTCACGATGATGCAAAAGATACTTGAACAATCAGTTGTACAAAATTCCTCTCTTTAATACAGGCAGACTGTTCTCTGGTGTGTTTGAGTTGTAAGCAGCATGTCGGGGCAAACGTGTAGATGAAAGGTTGCCTGGTTGTATCAGTGTAACAACTTCTGTTCAACATTCACAACAGTTCAAAGGATTTGAATCTACTGAAGGTTTGTTTTATTACGAACTGCCATCTGTGAATGCAGTGAACATGCAAGTGAATGCAATGAACTACAGCTACAGAGGGCACTTTCAAAATGGTTAGCTTGTTATCTGACATTCGTGTGGTAGATGTTCTCAGGGCCTTTCTGAAACCATGAAAAGGGAGGGTGACGAGGAGCCTGACAACTTAGGAACAAAATCTTTTTTTTTTTATGAACTAAACAAAAAGGGACATTTTGAAGGAGAGAGGGGAAAAGATCAAATATTATACAATAAACAGGTAGAGTTGAATTGTTGTTTGAGAACAAAATGTTTATACTTTTTTCTTTTAGTATGATGTTTGGGTTTTGAGACCACTGAACCTAACCATACAACCAATACAACAGCCCCTTATCTGTGGTCACGTAGCACCAACTTCAAAACATTTTTTCTGCTGTAATGCACACACAACAAAGTACAGCATAATTTGACAAGAAGGCAATTCAAAGTGCTTTCATAAAACATACAATGTGTCAAGACACACCATTAAAATATATATTCAAGTAGCGGGATGGAATTTGTCGAGTGAAACAGGAGATATGGTGCAGCATAAGATTTTAATCAAAGGCCTGATGTCATAAATGGACTGCTTGGCATTTCTAATGTTGACTTTTACATGCAATGTTTTTCTTTAGAAATGTCTTAATTTGCTCTGGGACAGTTTTTTTTTTTGTTTTTGTTTTTTTTTTCCACCAGCTGCATTGATCTTTTGAGATGCTCTTAAACTATTCTGACCTGCATGATATCCCTCCATGGAGATCTTCCTCATCGGCACTGCGCCTCAATGGGTGCACTGGCATCAGTAATATTTGTTAAGGCTTATTGGCCGAGGCCCAAGGGAGGGCAGGCGTCGTAAAAAAAAATTCCCGAATAGACATTTCATTGGTGATTCCAGCGACATAGCTTCCTGTTGTTACCACTGTTTGAAGATTTGCCTGCTTGGAGATGGCAGTGTCAGAGAAAACACAGGAATGATCAGAGAGGGCAACGTCAGTAACCGCAACCCCTTAGAAATCTTCAGACCCTGTGAGATAATTGAATCCAGAGTCTCCTTCTTATTGTGTGCACTTGTTCACATGCTGAGTCAGTCTGTCATTATCAAAAACACAACACAGTTCTCTGGTTCCTCTGTGTGGATGTTACAATCACTAACTACAGCTACACAGTTAAAGTCAATACAGATTACCAACAGGAGCTCTGCGATGTCATCACAAAATATTGATGACATATAGATTATAGATCCTCTCGAGTCTCTGCTTTTTTAAGAGAAGCAAAATTTCTTGCTATGGATGGAATCCTTAAACAACTTGATATCTCTACCACTTATGCACTCTAGTTTCACTCTTGAAACTGAAATTAGGAGGAGTTTACTCGATCACCGCAGCTGCACTATTATCTTTGTCCGACCAAGTTTCAATTAAAAACTGAAAATCAAGATCGCACATGAAGGCAGTGATTAAAATGTTTTGGTTTTTTCCCTCCCCATTTAATAAATCTAGATGTAGTGTTTTAATAAGCATCATCTATCCATTTTTTTCTGACAAGCTGTGGCTGACAAGGAATGAATTTTAAATGTTAATTTTGCAGCACCTGTTGAAGTCTTCCCGTTTCATAGGCGCAACATTTGTTCAGTTACCTGTCAAGGCAGGAATTGTGAATTCTATTGGGACGAATGACTCGCCGTGCTTAATCTCTTTGGGTTGTCTGTCCATCCAGTCATCCAAATCTTTTGAGCATGAAATCCCAGTAGTCCCTTGAGGGGGTTTCTTTACATTTATCACAAATATTCACAGAACTGCACTAAACAGGTTTTTGGCCAAAACACTAGTGCAAACATGCTAATTATGACAACTTTTCAGCCAAATGTCAAGAGTATGAAAGGGGTATTTTATTATCCAATAGATTTGAGCTCAATGCCAATGTGACATCATTATGCACAGCATAAAGCCCTACTCTGTTCAATTATCAGTAGTTGCACCTGAATTTGGCTAAAAATGCAGTGTAAAAGCTGTTGATATGATGACTTAATTTTCTGATAAATGACTACGATTGCTGTTAATGAGTGTGATGGATGGTAACATTTACAGTGGTGTGGAAATCATTTGAAAAGAAGACATTCAAATAAAGCAATTTATATTTCTCAAATCCGTAGGCGCCACATGAAGCCGTGAAGCTCATTTAACACCAAGTTTAATGAAATCTGGAGCAACACCTTCGCTATCCTCACAACCTATTCACTAGTCACTACTGGGATCAGCTGTGCTTTGATCAGAATACAAACATTTGCATGTCAACTTGGGAGAGCCCTAAAGACCAAGGGTACTTGTTACCAAGATACCAACTAATTGTAGTGTGCCGGGCAGAATTAATCTTAGGCTGACAGGAATTAGGTCATAATATAACTCCTCTGCTAACATTGATAATCCATCCGGTGAATGTGGAGATGTTTTATGGTACTTGAATGATTCCCAT
Source organism: Aulostomus chinensis (assembly GCF_037954235.1). Classification (NCBI taxonomy): domain Eukaryota; kingdom Metazoa; phylum Chordata; class Actinopteri; order Syngnathiformes; family Aulostomidae; genus Aulostomus; species Aulostomus chinensis. Next base: position 21,668,749 of record NC_141321.1, read on the forward strand.
TAAAAACAGGGTTACATTTATCGTGATAAATAACGTTCCCTTGAAATAGGAAATTATTGAGATGCTTTATGCTGTGAACTTCAAAGACATGGCAAAGGTTTTCAGGTTGCAGGAATGCGCTGCTGTCATTCTTCTTATCCAACCTCTCCCCTGACAATAAATATGTCCTGTACCTCATTAAAATTGAACTTGGCTGGCTAGAAAAGATTGCGGGTGGGTGTGTTGGCAGGGTGTCCTTGATGGACAGATGCTAATGGTCAGCATCTGTTGTTATAATTAATATTTGATGTTCTTGCGACATGTATCGAAATGATGAGACATATTTTTCCTGAGATGAAGGAAAAGGACTGATGGGTGATCAAAATGAAGCAGAGTGCATGTTTCTCTCAGAATTATAATTCAGTCAGCATGTCAGCCACAAAAGGCCTTTCTCAGTCTGAATCAGCATTGCAGATCGCAACCTTCAGTGTTAATTGATTGCCTTCTATGGTTTAAGTGCCAATGATGTTACAAGGTTGAAAAACAAACCTCATCCTGCCTGATAGACTCCACTCAGCAAGGAGCTGAAATCTAAATGGAGAACGCCGTGGATGGCACATCATGCTATCTTTTTAACGATTCATACACTTCAAAAGAAGCACTTTGAACCAGATGAAAGCCAGACATAGCTTTTGACCAAAGGTCAAGTTAAATGTCATAAGCAAATCAAAAGACATTTAAAAAAAAATTATTACAGTGTGCCATCATCCACTTTGCCAGTGCTTTGCTTAGTATTAATAATAAATGCAAGTATGCCACTGATGTTTTCAATACAGAATAAAAGTCTTTCCTAGCCTTTATTATTGCTACCTTCACATCAGGAATCTTTAGCTTTTTTGCTAAGGAAGAAACATGTAATGAGCAGTAATTTTTCCTGGATGCTTCTATCAAAACTTCCATCCAAGTGTCTTAAGTGCTCACCTGTTTGAAGAGTAAGCCATTCCAGATTTAGTTAAAAGCACATGCCTGGCAGTATCCAGGTGTCTCCCAGATAATTAGATTTCATCTGAGTGATTTGCTCTCTCCTTTCTCAGTACAACGCCAACCACCGTGACTTGAATGCCAAAGCTGCCTGGCAGTTGGGCTACACAGGTAAAGGGGTAGTCGTGTCCATCCTGGATGATGGAATCGAGAAGAACCATCCTGACCTAAGTCAGAACTATGTGAGTATGAAAGTGTCAACTGCCTCAACAGCAGGTCAGATTGGTATTTACGAACATTGAACAGAGTGTTAGAGAAAAGATGTTGTGTCCTCTATGCCGAGACTGAATGATATTGGAATGTTTGTGTTTAGATTTTTTTTTTTTTTTAGCTTTTTCAAGTTTTGTAAATTAATTCACCAAGCTAATGTCACTTTCCCTTCATCCCATAAAGCTTTCCACATCAGACTCTAATGAGGTCATCTCTCTTTTCTTAGGATCCAAATGCCAGCTACGATGTGAATGATGGAGACACAGATCCTCAGCCCAGATACACGCAGCTTAATGATAACAGGTAGACATGTACATAGACACAAAGTCATTGTTGTAATCCGTCTCCTTGCCTACTAGAGAACTACCCACGCCAACTGTGGGATACAAGTTTGGATGAAATTGCATTTGGTCATTAATTTGTCTTCTTTTCTGTGTGATAGCAGGTAGTTGTCATGTGAATAGCCCTGTGGTTTCTCATCAGTTGGTCTTTCTCACTGTTAATGGGAGAATATCTATACGTTGCATTCTTTACATCCATACCATTGCTGGGTGCTGGAGCCAATCCTAGCTGATATTGGGTGTGGAGGCGGTACACCCTTGATCAGTCACAGTGAGACACACAACCATTCACCCTTGCCTTCACACCCCCTGGGCAATTAATGCTATATTTTCTGATTTATTGCTGAAATCTGACTTTTTTGTGTTAACACTAGGTATGAGCATTATAGCTGAAAAATCTATCAGGACAAAATGTTTCATTTTAGTTGATGTGCATATCAGTTTTAGCAACCTATTTTATTAAAGATCCTGAGGAAAGATGTTCAGTTTAACAACTTTCTTATCAGTCAGACCTAAAACAACCTTAACTGTTGTCTCACGATCAACAGTCATCACCATCTGCATTCTTTTTCTCACTCACAGCCAAACAACACACCATTACAATGATAAGTTAGCTATTTGCTCGTGTCTCATGAGATGTTTCATGGTCAAGGGACACGATCACGTTCTTCACACTTCGGGGTTTATTCATACAATCAAACTTTAGATATTTGTTATGCACTTTTGTGACATTTTGTGTTTGAATCTGTTGAGTAAACCATCATTCCTGTCAACACTTTTCTTATTGATCTTGTTGAAGTGTCTGTTGCCGGTATATATTGTGACATTTATCTTGCCCGCACCTCATTCACATTATTTTTTTGAGATAAATCTTGCCTGTATCAGATTGCAGTGTGAACTGATCACAGCCCTGAACTGACCGGCCCACATGCTCAACAGAACGAGAACGTCACCTCACACACAGATGATACAACCTCAACCACTTTGTTGGTTTGAGTATTTAGCTTCTTTTAATTTGGCTTTGAGGCTTTTAACATTTGGCTCACACTGCAGCCACGTTCGTCTCTTACTAAGTCACCTCAGATACCTGATAGAATCTCCCTGATCCTGCTCTGACTACCTTCACTGCTACATTCACTGAGTGATTAAATAATCAGTGACTCCTGCTGCAGCGCTGAGACAAAAGTTGGTCTTATGGAAAAATTACATATATTCAGTTATGATTGTTCATTCTGAGGTCTTATGTGGAAGTGGCCCAAATGAGAATTGGAAAAAAAAAATCAGTCTCCATGTCATTTGCACTGATCAGATTATTATGGATAAAAACACGTGCAAAAAAAGTCAGATTTTGGGCCACTTTTTCCTGCATAGAAGTCTCCGGTTAACCTAAAATTGCATATTTTTGCTACTTAGGAAGAGGCCATAGCACGTCTGATGAATGGCAGAGAATATTCAGCTCAGGTTTTATGATATTACTCCTATTATGGAGCCTTTCCTCAATTCCATGTTAGTGTTACTGTATTACTCCAGACATGTGCCACCAGGGCATTCCTATGTGTGGTCTGGGCAAGTAGATCTAATCTGCACCTGGAGTTAAGCTGGTGTGTGAAGTGAACAGGTTTATTATATTGGCCTCTGCAGATAGTGTTAGAAGTTGTTTACAACCACAGCGATGTCTTGCAGAGAACTGATTGAATTAAGTTCATCAGCATTAATCAAACAACCCAAATCTTTGGGCTCTGAAGGAACTCCGCTCGTCTTCGTCCAGTCACATTGCCTCTTCCCCTTCTGACTTTAATTTCTGATTTGCTGTAATCGGCAGTTTGTGAGCCTTTGGCCCGAGAGCCTTTTTTATCATGAGGCTGACCATGATTGCTGGTGATGGGCAAAGATTATGGTTAGGGATGGATGGAAATAAAACATGGCCAACTGCAGCGAGGGCCCAGAGCTGGAGGCTAGAGGGAGAAATTCCAGGCTATAAAACGGCCTACACATACTGTAACTGTGCTAATGCAGTATACATGTAGCTTTGGGTCTTCTCCAAAAAATAGGAAACTGAGGATGTGTGCTTGTTTTCCCATTGAAAATAGAATGTACTAGTTTTGGGCATGCATATACACATTTGTCAGTAAAAGGCTGGATCAACATGGGAAGAGTGCAAACAAAATCTCCTTATTGTCTTATTCATTGAATCTCTTTATAATTCTGTACCAGTGCCTGAAACTGTTTTCACCACCATCGTTGACAAAATCCTAAATAGTGGAATTTCTTGTGGAGGAATGTGGGAGAGCATCCCCTGGGTGCAGCTCCACAGATTCACAATCTCTGCCAAAGCACGCTTAAGCTTTTCTGGCGGCTCATAGTGGCCCGGAGCCCAGCTAAGACACTTACTATTGATGTTTCCCTCATTTTAGTAGCACCTCCTTCCAACCCTCGCTCACCTCAGCCCTTATCTCTTGCCACCCAGCTCTCTGTGTCTTCCTTATGGGGAGACCAATTGAGAGGGAGTGTTTCTGTGTGTGTTTGTGTTCCTTTACTTTGCAGTGGGTTGGTGCAGATGCATGTGTAAACAACCTGTAGGCAGGCATGAAACTGCGTAAGGTTGTGTAAGACTGAAAGTGTCTGTTCCCCCGCAGAAAGCCCAACTCTGTTCACCTCCATAAAGCTGTCTTTCTTTCCCAGCATACGGGCAGCAGTGAGGATGGCTTCGCAGCAATGTGACCATTCACCCTTATGTTTATCTAAGACAGCATGCAATCTAGATGTTTCTTTTTCCAAGGTTTCCTCTGAGTCCTATCAGAATGCTTTCCAAATGTGCATTCTCTTGATTAAGCTTGGCTAAACTGGCACAGGGTCTTTTTCCAGAAATGCTTGACTCATTTCCCTCTAACTGCCTGGGAAGCTAAGATGATTTCAGCTGTGACAGAATGACTGTATCACCATGTAGAGAAGATCTTAATGATGATTCATTCGAATAACACAATACATGAGGGCAAAGCAGACTTTACAAATGTTCAATGGAAACAGCAGGCAGATGAATTTTTAGCCTATCTTTGCCTTTTTTTTCATATTCCTAATTGTATAATACTCTTCAAATATCCACGGACCTTTTTGTCCTGCGGGTCAGCTCATTAGTAAACTGGCAGAAACATTAGCAAACTTAAAGAATGAGCAGAGCAAAACAGTTGTTTGGGTTGACCTTTGAGGTTTTAGCAACATGGACACTAATGGATGGCTGTTGCCACAAACCATGGCCTCAAGAGCCTCAATATATTTTGAAAAGTAATTTAGATACTACAAGATAGAAAGAGCAAGTGAACAAAAGATGTAGTTTAGCAGCCTTGTGTGGACACGGGGACTTGGAAGATATGAAAAGATAAATGCTGTGCTGTGTAATGTTGTTGGAACATATTTTAGAACACATATAGATCTAAAGAAATAAATATACTTTGAGAGCTTCACATCACATTTAGGGAACTTTAATCCTGATGTTTTACTACTCTTTTTGCTGTTAGCTTAAACTTACCAATGTTGATTTTTTTCTGTATAAAAGTAAGTTTACATGATATTTTCATTTTATACTGAAAAACAAAGGTATACACTGTGAATTTGTACAAGCTACATTTGTCTATTTCCAAATGTGGCAAAGCTCATAAATGATATTTATTTTTTGTTTCCTCCTCATTTTCAATCAGGACAGAAGAGACCTGTCTCCCTTCATGTCGTCCAGGCCCTGCTCAAATCTCTTCTTGGTATCTGCTCTTTGGTTGCGTGTGTCTGGAGTAGGAGCACAACATTAAATTCCCGACCAGGGTCCTGAGCTCTAGTAACTCGTGCAAACACTTGCATAAACGAGTTGCTGTAGTTTGTGTGTCCGCCACTGTCAAACATGCACCCCAGTAACAGGAGCCGTGTAGCTCAAAGTCACCAGGCTGAGATTGGTTTTAGACCGTACCAGCTTGTTTGTAATCTAGATGAGACTGCCTCCTCGAGAAGACCTTGGTCCTTTTATCATGTCCATCCTGGTGTGATTGCTTGTTACACACTCGCCCCAAATGAACCGCACTAAGGGGACCAAACGTACCTGAGTTAGATTCAACTGCACCAAACAAGGCAGGTGTAAAAAATTCTGGAAAAACTATGATATTTTATCAACCTTGACAGTCCTTTTTAGAATGCGTCTTGTAAAGTCACAAATTAGTATGTATCACAGACAGCAGGAGCTTGTCACCTGTGACCGATCACGTTTAGCACCTCTGAATGTTGCTGTAGGTCCCAAAGAACAAGAAAAACCTGCAGTATCAGCTTGCTTTTCTGACGTCTTCTATTTCTTAATGCTCAGCTGGCAAAATTGCTGTCTTTGCACTATGTCCACAGACACAGTTGATATACCTCTGTGTGACAATAGCCTTTCCCTTTAGCAAATCTCCAGAGAGAGGCAGTTGAAGTTTTGCTCAGTGATAATGGTTCTGCCAGCTGTGGGTATGAATACTGATCATGTTGTTGGCCTTAAGCCCAAAGCCAACAGTAGTTGCTGTGACAGAGTTGGTTTCTATGCTTAACATCAGCCATTAGGGTTGTTCTTGCTATCATCAGAGCAAGACTTAACTGAAATTCCTCTTTGTTCATCATAATTAATCTCCTCTTAAAAGTATCATGTATGATGCACGAGTCCTGAATAGTTGCACTGTGTATGAGATTCAAATGGTGTTTTGTTTGAAAAGTCACCAAGTTCTTAAAAGTAACAGACGATTCTTTTATAAGGATTTGAGAAGTAAGGCTGGGAATGAAAAGTGCCCCCCCCCCCCCCCCCCCCCCCCCTCTGTCATTGTGCATTTTATACAGTCTGAAAAGACCGCTGGTGAATCTGAGAATCTAGGACCTTGCAAGAATCACTTGGGTGATTTTCATCCAAATTGGTGGAGGGGTGGAGTGGGGGCCATCCTCTACCAAGATCTAGACATTTTCATTAATTTCTCAGGAAATAATACATGGATCCTGCTCTCGAGCTGCCCTTCTCATTAATTTGGGTGCCTTTTTAACAACCGATTAAACGGTGCTGTGCTTGCAGTGGCTGAGGCTTGTCTCTCCACATTAAATCCTGTTTCATGAGGTTGAATTTCGATCAGGTCTCATGTAATGTCACTCTTACAAAGACATAAGATCAGTAGGAATGAAGAGAGCCAGTCGGCCACTAACCATTTATTTAGTCATGCTTTGCTCTCACTGTCAGGGGACGTTGGCTCCCTGTTGGTTCCCTCGAGCCAACCATCAAGACTGATCAGCCTGTTGACTGATGAACTCTCAGAGTCGAGGTTTCCAATCAGTTATGTGATAATGTGGCATTTAGAGATTTAATTGGTAACCATTATTCTTTAGTTCCACATTAACGGTAACTAGTTTTATGATGCGGTATAATTTATTGTGGCTTTATGCGTAATGTGTGCTGATAATGTGAACTTACTATGATGAATAATGCTTTCTAAAGGTCAGAGCAGGTTCAAGATTGCACTTAGTTTTTATTACAGTGCCAACTAAATTGTCAGGTTTGTGACAGCACTTTTTAAACTTGTTTAAACCATCCAACCATTAGTTATTACATTAAATATGGAAGAAGTCGTTCTTCACTTCTTTGAGCTGCTACACAACATTGAAAATGCAATTCCAATCCTACAAGTGTCTGTGTGACCTCTGTTTTTATGGCGTTTTTTAATGTTGAAGTGATGCTCACTTAAAATTAGAATTGCATATTTTGGACGTATGTGCATATCTAATCACGATAGAAAGCTATGGAGGTTGCTGTTTGCTTGAAGAAAACTTGGGTGTCTTTGTATGTTTCACAAAAATTTGTTTTGTTAACATTAAAAACCAAACTTATATCTACAAATTATGGATGTTCTTGTTTTTAAATTTCATTTGACTGATAACAAGCTTGTTCAAACCAGTGGCTCAGACAGTCTTAGCAAGGGCACCATAAATAATGTTTGACTTTAAATTCTATTTGCTGGGCTGTTGTTTGTCCTCACACAGCATTCGTCTGTACAGTCTCAAAATTTAGGGAGAAAATGCCTTTTTGTTGTATATCGGTAAAGTTCTGTTGAGTGAATAGCTGAGATTCTGTCACAAGCAGCATTCACAAAAGTGTTTGTTCGACCCAGTGATGCACTTCTCTTCACATTCTTATTGACCTGAGCAGTGAGTGAGAGCTATAAAGGGATCTTCTTGTATCCTTTTTATCTCTCCCTGGAAAATCACTCCCCAAAACCTGATTATGCATGTAGTAATCAGATTCAGACACCAAGGGTTTCACTCCTTTAACAACATTTGTATTCCATGAATCCATCTACGGAGCAAGTGACTGTAATTAATGTGTCAAAGGCAGATTCTGAAAAGGTTCAGTTGAGTTCTTGCAGTGCAGGCCTGTGCGTGCCTGACATCCCATCACAGGTACCTAGTTGCTCCTTATCAGCTGCATCATAAGCACGGATGCTGTAAGACATAAAACTCCAACAGACAATTATTTCCAGGAACACCAAGATAAACTAGATTACATTTGTGTCTTTTTATGTCTGTATGTTTTTGTGCTTTCTGTGTTGTGATACTATCCAGTCTTCATTGCTGTATCTGAGCCTGGTACTTGTCAGTTTACCCGACGACCTGTGACATTCTCATTAGGCTTTCGTGCCTGTGTTAATTGGGGAATTGAACTTCTCTTCCCAACCCTCTTTTCACAGAAAGCTCTGATGAGCAAATCAAATACAATTCTCTGACCTCTGTCATGGTACCTGTCTTTACTGAAAGCTGTAGTATTCAAATAGTCTAATTACTAAGACAAAGATGAGCTCTGACCTCTGTGTTGTTTTTAAATGCACTTCAGATAACATTATTTTTAACATTAAGACTATTTGATACTGATTAGTAACTGATAATGTGGGTTTTGGCAGGCTACCCGCAGACTAAATGTCTGTATTCGCACAACAGAACCAGTCTGTTTTACCAGTGGGAGACGTTTGCTGCTGTGATGTTTTTGATAATGCTTTTGGTTTGGCTGGTTACCCAGAAGGATGTAATGGAAGTCTGGTTGGGCAGATAGTTTGTACATCCACTGTTTCTTTCCTGATCTGGCACAGTGTTGCCCAGGCTCCAGCATTCCTGTCTGGGAATGGCTGCAATCCAGTGGGGATTGCGCCACAGTTTGAAGGGCATTAGGAGTGCGTATCCATCTGGCAGGCCAGGGGAATGCACCTGACTGGAATGTGAAGATCAGCCCCCTCTGTGATGGAGGCGCCTGAAGCTAGATCTATTACTAGTATGGCTCAGGCTTAATGAAAGAGCCATTGAGAAAATGACAACACTAATTCACAATCCCCTCTCATGTGTGATGGTAGTATGTTATCTTATTTCCCTTTGCTTGACTTAATTCAGGCCCTGTAGCCACTCCAAGGTTACTAAAGCTAATGGCCCATAAATAATGTACGGTAGTCTCAACTCATTGACTGGCTGTTTTCTTTTGGACAAATGGGAATTTAGATTTGTTTAAAGGAATCAAAGCCAAGAACCTGTCTCCTTGTGTTTATTTTGTCTCAGTTTTACCACAGTATTGGAAGGGAGCACATTCTTTCACAAGCAGTCGCTGTGAGACAAGTAGAGTACCTGTGGGTGTATATATACTATAAAATGCTGTGTCATTAAATGATTGACTTAAGAATATGTTTTTACAGGCATCTCACTTTCTCATTCTTCCCCCATCTCTAGACATGGAACTCGATGTGCAGGAGAAGTAGCAGCAGTAGCCAACAATGACGTCTGTGGAGTTGGTGTGGCTTACAATGCCAAGATTGGAGGTATGTTCACATAAAAGCAGTGATTGATTTGATGTAACAGAGGCAACCTTGGGTTTTATCTGCTTTCCTTCTTTGAGTGCTTGAATAGCCTTTGTTATTTTCATCCGTTTCTCAGGAACGTCATGTCACAGTCTTTTTGAGTGACAGCAGTTGTGATATGGATTGCCAATGCGCTCTTAAGTGTATTGGTTTTTCATGGGGTGTTCTGAAAGCTCAATGATACATGATTGTCAAACTATATATTATGCCTGTACGAAAGCCGTGTTAATGTCACATTTACTACTCTATTCAAAATAAAGTGGCAGTACTTATTTCTGATGTTAGATGTACACTCATAGCAGTAACATATACACTTTTCAATTTAAAAACAATCTGCATTACAAAACCACATTTAGTTTGGCCTCAAAGGTTATGTGAATCCATCTGTTAGTTTTATAAGGCTAGAATTGTTCCAAATTGAATGACTAAAGCTATACTTCATGTTAAGAATGTAACATGTCCAGAGACATATGATTGTGTTTGTGGCGTCTCCAGAGAAATGAAAGAAAGGTCGTGAGGTGGGTGGGTGGGGGGCTTGAAAAAGCTTTCTACAATTTCTGTTAAAGGTGAAATACCCACCTTTAACATTTTCAAGTCAGCAGATGAAGTCAAGTTGTTAGTAAACACATTTGCTCTGTGCTGTTGTTCACCACCCCACTGGGATGTCAATACCTGCTGATTTCTCAAAGCAATGCAACCACAACATGAACTAGTCCCATCCCTTTGAAATGTATACGATACTCAGTGATGTCACTCTGCATGCACACCTCTGGTTGATGACATTTAACTGGCCCAGGTGTTGCTGAGGTTAATTTCTTGCTTATTATTTAGTAGCATACTTGTGTTGGATTCTCAGTAGCATCAAACAGATTTCCTCATCAATCTTTTCATCTTGGAAGCAAACGACCAAATCCATAATTTATGAGTGCCTTTTTTTGGGGGGGTGGGGGTGGGGGTCGGTTCTGATATTCTGAATAAACTTTTATGCAGGCAGATAACATCATGTCAGGTGCGATTCTTTTATCACACTGCTGTTTAGTAAGTGTGGCTCTGTATCAAGGTAAATTAGAAAACAAGGATGCAGAAGCAGAGACTGAAAGATATCCAAAAGTGGCCTGTCGTTTTTTTTTTTTTAGGATGGCAAGTTGGAGTCCTGAAATTAATAAATGAGTGCTGTTGATAGCAAAAGCAATATTTTAATGATAGAATTTACAGAAAAGGGTGTGAGAGTGTGGTGTGTGTCAAATGAATGCAGGAAACAAATTAGAAGAAGCTCATTTATAGGAAGATAAAAATAAGTGCCATAATTTTGTGAAATATGAATTTGTTTGTTCTAAATAGGATTTTGCTTTGTGCCCTGCAGAGATGTTTTTCCTCTGCCTACACAAAGGGAAAACGTTGGGTTTTTTTGTAGTGTCTGTTTTCATTCTTCAGCAGTAGCCTCCATGGCTCTTTGAAATTGATTTGCATTGCAAATAACTTTATGCGTCATATTGTATTTAATCCTTTTTCTCTATATGATATCTGAAATAGAAGCCATGTGAACAAGTTAATCAGGGACAAAGTTAATTGGTTATCATCCGTAGGACTTGCGCCGTGTCCTGGTGATTACCTGTTTCTTCCTCATGCACTGAGGGCGTGTTATAATTTCCCTTTAATGTGAGTTAACCCTGGATGGAGCATTCGTGTGCAGTCCATTTAACGGCAGGCAGCTCCTTGATATCATTACCACCTTACTTATCTCAATAGCCGCCTGCTACTTCCAGTAGCCGTATCAAATTTGAACCCCTGACAGAATGATGCCATGGGTCTGGTCTTTATGACCATTCCAGATGGCCTGTGGTCATATACCATTCACCCTCGATAAAATAACAAGTGAGCTGTGTGTGGTCACGTAGGTGCAGGAGGCAGCTCAGATTTGTGACAGAAACACACTTGTGCTGTTAAGTCTATTTTCTAATAGATTTAGAACAAGTTGATTTAAAACAAATTTTATGCCATGTTCTTTGTTCACCCATACACTTGCTGGCTCAGTCATGAGAATGGAGGAAAAAGGCTTTCTGTGGTCCACTATCCAGATTCAACTCCTGTTACTGATGGATATATGACTGCCTCTATGAAAAATGTCTGAAAATAAACTTTCCATGTAGAATCAAGCGTTTTTATGGCCAGGATTTAAGTTCAAGTGTACACTGTATTCTGGCACAAGATGCATTGACATGCCAAACAGTCACTGAGCATTAAACTGATTAATGTAAACACAGAACAGAAATACAAGTGACTTTAGATTCCAGGTCCTATAATAGAGCTCTAAACACTTGTAAGCCGGCTGTCAAATAATGTTGCCCAATACATCAGAAACAAAAGCAGGAACATAAATAGTAATTTGTTGTCTCAAGCAACAGGGCTGTTTTATTATTTTGGAGGCCGGATAGAATATGTTGCAAAGTAAGAGTAGTGGGAGCCGCCTGCCGACTTGTCTCCGTGCAATCTGCAGTTTTGTAAGTCATTATTCAGTCAGGAGACTCTCCTGTGAAATATCTCCATTGTTGTACCAAACACGGATCAACTGGCTTAGATCTTTCATTATTCAGTAAATTACTCTGGGATACACCTAATCCTTCTGTTGAACCTCCAAAACTCCCTCAGTTCAATCAAAAGTGTAATGAATTAAGGCTTGAAACACTAAAGTTCTGCACTTGTCTGTTGAGAGCTGCTTTTCAAAGCGTTAAGGGTTGGGGTCACCACTTGAAAACATTCAGAAAAAGTGCATGCCCCCACATCTCCGGTTGCTTACACATATTAATCAATTCACTCATCGCCCGATTCAACTGCTGTGAGTTCTGATCCCTAACCCTCCAGTATGTATATCCTGAATTTCGTTTTTCTTTTTTTAGTCTGCTTTATTCTTTGAGCGATGAGCTTGAGGTGACTGCCAACAGGAGCAAACTTGAGATTAGTTCAACCCATTTTGTGTCGACAGTGATCATTTATTCTATCATCGCTCCAACTTGCTGGATTTCATTCACGTCATTGTCTCCCATCAACATTTTTCTCATGCTGTTGTTTGCTTTAGTTCATTTGCTGGTTCATACAGTAGCTTGTAAAGGAGTGGCTCGACATTGTGGTAAATATGCGTATTTGCAGAGAACACAAACAGATATGGGAAAAAGAGGATTATTTGGACCGGTCGGGCCCAGAGATACTCGTGTGCTCAGCAATCACTTGACTCTCTTATAGAACGACGGGCTGCCATGGAAAGATTAGTAGCTCAGGGTCTGTTTGATACAGTACGTTTCAAGGATTTCTGCTTGGTTACTGATGTAGAATTGGACGATATCACCTGACTTGCAATGCATGAATGAGGAATATGGTATTGTTTGAAGGTTTCTCACATCTCTTCTCTGTTGAGGATTGTTGCAGAGACAAAGAAGGACATCTGTTGCAGGAAAAACACTGTAAATTCACGTGTAAGATTTTATCTCTGATTGCTTTCTCGTTGCAGCTAAATGATCACTGGATCAGCTGGTCACTTCTCCCAAAAGAGGAGCAACTCTGATCAATTTACTCTCGCACAGTTGACCAATGTCACCCACACTTAGAGGGAGAACTAAGGTTTTCTTTTCGTCTGAATGTTGTATCACAGACATCTGTTCATCCTGAAGAGATGTTTCACTCGCAGTACATTTGATCTAGTTCCCATGCCATTGGATGCACAAATCACAAACTCCGACGGCGTGTGCTGCAAGCTTCAGCTGTACAAACACACAAATTGCAAATATGCAAATCAGCATATAGTACTGCTTTGTCCCTATACATCCCTTAAGTAATCAACAGAGCTACAACACTAGGAATTAAAACATGGAGTAGCTTACTAAAGGAGCTCATCCTCATCTTCACCCGCAGCGTTACACGTATGTTTCACTGGAGTCTTGTTTTTGCAGTAAAGCAAATCCTGACTTCATTAAAACACCCACCATCCCACCCTTGTCTCCCTTTCTTTAGCACAAATGATTTTCCTCTCACTTTCACATTTTGGCTCATGTGTATGAGGTGATGAAGATACTTTGCTTTATCTAAAGTTTTTTTTACAATCCAGTTCATTTTCTTTTTCAGGGGTTTATTGATTTTCTGGCAATGATGATAATATCATTGTTGTACTTAACAGTGCTGTTTAGATCGGTGGCTCATCATTGATTTTAACCATCTGGCTGTAATTTGTCTTGTTATACATTCAGGTCCTTCATTGTCTGCACCATTTTCAATAGCACACCTGAAACACACTGATTTTTGTGATTTATGGTTTTTGTTTTTTGTTTTTTTTTCTAAACAGTCTTTGCCTTAAGTCCCAAAAATCTGTTATTACTTACTGGGGATGTGAAGGTCAAGGGTTCAAATCCCTAAATGGATAAACTCTTACTTGCCAACAATAAAGCAATTAATGCATATGGTGCATTTTCTTGAAACGCAGCATGTCTGTCAGCGCTCAAGCAATCACTCCATATTATTTCTACTTCTCCTCCTCCTCTTCCTCTTCTTCTGTCTCCTCCTCCTCCTCCTCCTCCTCATCTCCCTTCTGAGATTCATATTTTATGTTGTTCAAGTGCTTGGACCCTTATGAATTGCTGCTTGGAACTTTAATTACGTTTGGCTCGTAGTAATCCTTTCTGTCTTTCTTTGTGCGTGTGTACATTTTTGTTTTGCAACATGGATGCAGGTGTGCGTATGCTTGATGGCGAGGTGACTGACATGGTGGAGGCCCAGTCTCTCAGTCTGAATCCCCAACACATCGACATTTACAGTGCCAGCTGGGGCCCGGAGGATGATGGCAAAACTGTCGATGGACCTGCCAAACTAGCCAAAGAGGCCTTTCTGCGAGGAGTTACAGAGGTGTGTGTGTTGGGGGGGGGGGGGGGGGGGGTTGTGAGTTTTTGAGCGAGAGAAATTATTTACTGCCTGTGTGTGGCTTCCTTTCAGCAGTCACAGTAATTGAACTGTTGAAGCATGAGAGCACAAATTCAAGAAGAACAAAGCAGTTTATGACCCTGACAATTATGAGTGGAAGGGAATGTCCTCTGAAAGCCACAAGAGAGGAAAATCTTAGAACATGAATGGAACAGTTATTCAGTATGAACAGTTAATTCATCCATCCATCCATCCATCGTCATCTTCCGCTTATTCCTACACATTAAGGGTCGCGGGGGGGCTGGAGCCTATCCCAGCGTCAACGGGCGAGAGGCGGGGTTCACCCTGGACAGGTCACCAGTCCATCGCAGGGCCAACATAGAGAGACGAACAACCATTCACACTCACATTCATACCTACAGTCAATTTAGAGTATCAATCAGCCTCGTCCCCTCTTGATGTCTTTGGACTGTGGGAGGAAGCTGGAGTACCAGAGAGAACCCACACAAGAACAGGGAGAACATGCAGACTCCACACAGAAAGATCCCGTGCCCGAGCCGGGACTCGAACCCGGAACCTTCTTGCTGTGAGGCCACAGTGCTGACCACTGCACCACCGTGCAGCCTCAGTTAATTCATTAACTTTTTAAATTCAGTATTAGTTGACGGGTCTGTTTTAAACTGCAACCTTATATTTCATCGTTCTGCTCTAAAGCATTTGAAATAAATGTTAAAAAACTGGGAGGAGGGAGTAACACATGCTTGAATAATAATGCATGTACAGTAACTGCATAGCACTGTTTCATTTGAACTTATTTTAGTCATGTTATTTCAATACAACCGCCAGCTGAGAGTGCTTCACACTGTCGTGCTAACAGTTGCGTTCTTGATTGCACCACTTGTTTGATTGGCTGACACTGCGTCAGGTATGTAAAACAAACACTTCAGCAGATTAATAAACATGGGGGAGCGACCCGGGCTCTCACGTCTGCGCACCACGAGCAAACACATCCATCAGGCTTCAGTGGAATTCAAGGCAGGTTGCCACTGCTGACACTGACTACTATGATAATTGTGACAGTAACAGTGCTGTCAGATGGCAGTGTGGGTGGTGCGTATCAGGGTTTGATCAATGCAGCAAGACTGTGCCACTCAATACAATAATGCAGCGCTTAGACAAAAATGATTGCACTTCAAAGGCTGAGAGGTTGGATGATTTATTACAATGAGCTGCTGTCATATAGAGCCTTTTGTTTTACATAGCTTTCATGCAATACTTAGCTGCTTTTAATTTACTGGTTGACCACCCTGGCCTCCTTGATGTTAATGGGCTCTTTCTTCCCGCTGGAATTAGGATTCTTATTAAGATTGAATGAAACTTTGTCGGTTTCTTTTAGTTTGGTTAACAGCGTGAATGAAAGGGTCTGTGGTTGTCTTTTTGTGTTTGTCTAAATGTCCTGTATGTTCTTCAGGGCCGTCGAGGTTTGGGCTCCATCTTTGTGTGGGCTTCTGGGAATGGTGGGAGGGAGAAGGACAGCTGTAACTGTGATGGTTACACCAACAGCATCTACACCCTGTCCATCAGCAGCTCCACCCAGAATGGTAATGTCCCCTGGTACAGCGAAGCCTGCTCATCCACGCTCGCCACCACCTACAGCTCGGGGAATCTCAACGAGAAACAGATAGTGAGTTTTACTTGAATCAACCCTCATTTCATCCGTCTTTGCCTCTCCGTGTTTCCGTGTTAAACTCCCTGATTATGGTAAAATACGTTGAGTATTTTCCTCCAGATTTTCAGTAGGAGACTGCCAGCTGCACTTACTTTGGACAATTTAATTCACAAATGTTGCATATTATACTTCTGCTGGATTCAATCTACAAACTGTCTTCCTATAAAAAATTATAATAAAAATAACAATAAAGCCATTTCCATGGCATAATTTAAAATATCTTGTACTGAAAGTCTGAAACTTACATATATTCAGCTTAATTTTCACAACCGAGAATGTGAAATAAGAAATCTAAGTAATTTTTGCTTGAAATTATGGAGTGGAAATGATTTATTATCTGTAAATTTGACTAACTAGCATGAAGGTTGCAGTTTAATTTCTAATGTGTCTCTTCATCCTCTTTTCTTTTTTGTATCATAAATAGAAATAAATAAATAATTGAGACTCCATCCAACAATCTTTTGCTCCTTAAATTGTTCTCTCTCTCCCTCTCCCCCTCCCCCTCTCCTATCTTACGCAGACACACAAACTGACCCCACAATTAGAGTTACACAAAGCGCGACACTCATGTCCAGCAACCATGCTAACAGGACAGACAGCTCATGACATCTCCCCGACATGTTGCCTGGTCCCTTAATGCTTCAGTGCGGCACTCATTTAATAGTGCTGTCACTCATAAACCCAGGAGTAAAGAAAAGGTTGTCTCTCCCTGGACATGGGAGAGAAATATCTTCATGTCTGTCATTTTTTGTTATTGTATACATGAAGCTCCTAAAGGTGTAATTAAAATGTTAAAATCTGTTTTTCCAGTCTGTTTATTATTTGAATTAATCTGTTAAAAGTTGCTGAAAGTTGGTACATTTTTGGAAGTTCTTAAAAAAAAGAAATAAAGATTTATAGATTCCCTGATGAAATCTGCTAGAACTGTTCAGTCTGAAAAGACAGCTTACTTGTAGTTTGAGAGGAAGAGTGAGCGTAAGTTATACAACTTCCCTGCTTTGATTCTCCAGCTGGAGCTGCGCTGAGGACGTCTTGCTGAAGTTCCCACTTCTTTAACCATGAAAGGATTTTCACCTCCAGCAAATACATGTCTACTGGATAATGAGAAGATAATGGACAAAGAAAACTCTGTGCTCTGTCTGAACCTGATGTGATTCTTCTTCCTTTTAGGTCACAACAGACCTTAAATCTAAATGTACAGACTCCCACACAGGGACCTCCGCCTCTGCTCCACTGGCTGCTGGGATCATAGCTCTTGCCCTTGAGGCCAAGTAAGTCCTAATCATTATTTTTCTCAAAAAGCCTTGCGATTCTCCTGAGCCCTGCAGCTTTATTCTAACTTTCACAATCAGCAATTTTCTTTATGTCAGTTGATTAAATTATTTTTCTGAGTGGGAAAAAATGAGTTCAAGCACATGTTGATGTATTGAAGGGTTACTGTAGTTCAGGCAAGAATTTGCCTGGTATTTTCATTTTAGTCTCTAATAAACTGTCCAGCTGCAGGTTTAGACCGTAGGACATATTGTCCGAGGCGTCTGGCTTCGAATCAAGTCGAAGAAGTCGACAGATCAAAGAGTCTTGACATGTGTGTCCCTCTGCCTATGTCTCTCTCTGTTTATGTCTGTGCTCGCATATACACTTGTTCCAGTAAAAACCTGACCTGGAGGGACATGCAACATCTGGTTGTACGAACTTCTCACCCTGCCCACCTGCTCACCAATGACTGGAGAACCAATGGGGTTGGACGCAAAGGTACAGCAAAACTTTCCAGGTTCACTTCTGCCCTCTGCAGTTTGCACATGTTCCTCAGGCTCATTGTTCTATTGTGGTACGAATGAACTAGGTTGTGAGAGGAGATTCAAGGTACTGGTTTTGGACAAACTTTGTTTACACTCAGCCTCTAATATTTGAGGATATTTCCCTCAACTGGCCAGGAGTCATGTGTCTGTTTCTTCTTTTTGCTCTCACTGTTTACAGTCAGCCATTCATACGGATATGGTCTACTTGATGCCAGTGCAATTGTATCACTGGCAAGGACATGGACCAGTGTGGGCCCCCAGCGGAGATGTGTGATCACGATGGTCAGCGACCCAAGGTTAGTGTAACACATGCAGAGCAGCTCACACCACAACCTGATATGGTCTCTGCATATTTTATGTTCCTCTGAGCTGCAATGGAGGTAGAAATGGCACTGAATGAACGTCTGTAAAAAGCTGGCATGCTCTGTATATTTCTCTACAGCGGCGCTTCTGAGTTCAGTGTAAATAAAGGAGGGACTTTGTTTTGGCGCTGTTGCACAATCACTGTGAAAGAAGTGCTGATGGTTGATCCAAGTTGATCCAAATAAGATGCCAAATTAAAAAGCTGGATCTTAGATTTCAAGGTCGTTCTCTGTTCTAAGATCCAAGTTGTTAGTGTTCCACGGTTTAGAGCTGTAAAAACAGGAAGCCGTCTCACCAGCTTGCTTGTGTGATACTTGAAGAACTTCTACAGGAGTGGTAGTAGATGCTGGGAGTGCTCAAGTGGACATAAGATGCAATGAGTGACAGGAAACATGGATGTTAAATAGAATGGAAGTCTAAAAGATACCTTTTTGTCTAAGTGATGAGTCATGCTTTGCTCCAGTGACGCTACATCTTAGGCTAGACTGTAAATGTCAATTGAAGTGCTCCTCGACATTCTCTCAGCATGAGACCAATGCAGGTTCCCATGACATAAATCCTTCTTCACTATCAGAATCAGAATCAGCAATCCTTTATTAATCCCTTGCAGGAAATTGTTGGATTGCAGTGCTCCATTTCACAGTAAAAACACTATGTAGGAAAGAAAAAAACGGAAAATCAAGAAGATAAGGAGGTATCTTTTGTACATATTTACATTTTTGCACCAGTGAATGGGATATTTGGTTGACGACTTGATGTCAGTTTAGGTTAGGTATTCAATGTAAGTTGATTAAGTTAATGTAATGTCCTGTGAACTGAAAGGCAAGGCAATTTTATTTGTAGAGCCCGTTTTCACAAGCAGTTTGTCTCAAAGGGCTTCACATGGCATCGTAACAACATCCTCTGCCCTTAGACCCTCACATCGACTGAGGAAAAACTCCATAGAAAACCCTTTTAACGGGGAAAAATCTGAGAAACTTCAGGGTGAGCAACAGAGGAGGGATCCCTCACCCAGGACGGACAGACGTGCAGTAGATGTTGTTACAGGGAAGAGAACACAACTTTGTGCGCATGTGCGCGTGGAGTCCCTGCTCAGCTCAGGAGGAAGCTCTTAAAAGTGAAATAATCATTTGTCAATGCATGCTGTCAGATTCCATTTTTCTCCATAGCTATTTTATTGCTTCTTTCTTGGTGTCCCTATCTAAACACATCTCTGGCATCTCTTCTTCAATCCGCGCTCACAGCAACTTCACTCCGCAGGTATGAGGTTATCTGTTTTACTGCAGCTTTGAGATGCTCAGAACAGATGGTTAACACATCTGGGAGCAGCAGTCGAGGCAGGTTTACTCAATTTACATCTCAGGTGTTAAGCAGGCTCACTTATCCAGAGTGACTTGAAATATGCGACAGGAGAGTCTTCCTCACTGTCAGTTCTAATAGAATCAATAATCACTCCAAATCAGAACAACAGAAGGTACATAAAAGATGCAACAATGTCATGTGAGAACGGCAGTGCTTCATACGTAGAGTACATCACTTCATCACTTTTATAACCTCAAATCCAATGTTTGGTTATTTACTGGGGTCCTTGTAGCAGTGAGGTGATGATTCTCCTGAAAGCCCGAGTCTCAGCATATAAATCAGCCTACAACAGAGGCTTTGTTTCTAGAACGCATCAAAGATTTATTGATTATTGTATGAACTCTGAATGTGACAGACAACCAAATTGAAATTGCTCCAAATTATTTATTACTGCCGTATGGCACAAGTTGAAACCTCTGGCATGACATTTCTAAAAGTGATAAATGATTTAGAAACACCCTCTTCTTTCTCATACAAAATGAATTCAACGAAATTTTATTTATTTAAAGCCAATTCATAACAAAAGTTATTTCAGGCTACTGTTAATATACATCGCATCTAGGCTACACTCTATAAACAGTAACCCCCCCCCCCCCAAAAGTGACAGGGGTGAGGAAAAAGTCACTTTTTTAATAAATGGTGATTTCAAAGGTTGCTGCCAAGCAGAATATTTTTATGAATTATTTCCACTGTGACAAAAGTGGCAGATTTGTCACAATATATTGAAACAAGAGTAGGACACAAATTGAAGCAGAGACATTAGGACTGATTGTGAGAAATTGTTCTTTATTGGTCTTTTGATGATGTTGTATGGAGGAACTTTATTATCATGCATTTCAATTTTCAACAATATTTCATCACTCATGTTGAAATATTTGGGATTAAAAGCCAAAGTGGTCATCTTCCCCTTTGTTCTCTTACTGTGTGTGTATCTGCCCTGCAACAGTCCTAGAAATGTTGCTTTTCCTGGACCTTAAATCAAAGGTCCCACTGCCGCAGTGGTCAACCTGCAATTATAAATCAACTTCAGCAGCCATTTGTACACATTTCCATTTCAACCTCAGGTTTTCTGGCTCTTCATAGAAATTCACAGAATACATCTCAGCAACCCAGCAATGCAAATGTTGAGATTCTACCTCATAATGATGTGCACGATCAATATATGAGTCTGGCATTTAGAAAAGTGAAAAGACAACTCCAATATAATGCTGCTACAAAGGTCAGTGTATGTGGTCCTATCATGAAAAATAGATCAGGCTGAACCTGCTTGCACTGTCCCAAAACAGGGTGACAGTTTTGTGATCACACCATATCATGTCTGTAATTTGGGCACCTTATTATCTCAAAGTCCCACACCTTCCTCATCTTCAGAATTGTTGTGGATGCGTGTAATCTCCTAAGCCGATTTCGGAATGGGGACTTACAAAGAGGTGGGTGTTTTACTTCCGTAGATGACACCGGTGCTACAAATTGTTAGACACTAATCCTTTTTGAGGCCACAAAGTGTTTCAGGGTTCACAGACTCGGACACCATCCAGGAGCTGAATGTCACACCTACGGAGTTATTTAGAGCACACAAGCTTATCTTAGAACCAGCCAGTCATGACTCCCGCTCCCACAACTTATACACCTGTCTAAATGTCTGATCTAATGCAGGAACATTGGCAGCCATTTATCCATTAACATGAGTGTAGATGCCTGCTTCGGGACAGACAGTCATGTGACCTCATTAGAGCATGTCCAAGCTCGACTTACCCTGTCCTACAACCGGAGGGGAAACCTGGCCATCCATCTCATTAGTCCTGCCGGCACTCGCTCCACACTACTCCACCCCAGGTACAAACATGGCTACATGCACACACAGACATACAAGTTAGTAAACACAATCTGTTTACATGCCTGCTGGTGATTTTCCTGCAGGCCTCATGACTACTCGTCGGAGGGTTTTAATGACTGGGCGTTCATGACCACCCACTCCTGGGATGAGAACCCAGCGGGGCCGTGGACTCTGGAGATTGAGAATGTAGCTGGAGCCAGTGATTATGGTAAAGAATCTGTACTGGATTCATCCGTACGTTTGTGCTCATCATAATCAGAATTTGGTGCTATTAGAGTGTAATTTTGTTCTGTGTCCTATATACATACATACATACATACATACATACATACATACATACACACACACACACACACACACACACACACACATATATATGTATATATATATATACATACACATACATACACACATACGTTGTTTTGTAATTAGGTGAATTTTTCTCAGCTGATTATTGGAAACTGTTTTCCAGAATGAAGCCAAAGGTTTATGCTTTGTTTTGTTTTTGTTTCATGTATTTATGTGCTGCAGAGTCAGAGAAAGGAAGGTTTTAGTGGATGTTGACAAATCTATCCTATCTTAAGTTTTTTTTAGAAAAGTTTCAGGTTTAAGAGGTTATTGAAAAAAAAAAAAGAAAAAGAAAAAAGATCTGACCTGGGAAGACCAATCCTGTCTCACAAGCTCAGAAAGTGAATCTGCTGTTAGGTAAGGAACCACTATGAGAAAAGTGAAGGTAATCTAACCAATCACAACTCTGGCTCGTCAGCCACCCAGCAGTAATGTAGCTCCTGATTGTTCTTGTAGTTGATGAATCCAGACGTAACTGCAGAGCTCTTGAGCCGATATGAGTGTAGGTTTTTCTTGGCATTTTGATTTCTAGATTGGTTAAAGCAGGGAGGAGGATGAATCAGTTGAGTAAATATTTTACTCTTTATGTGCCTTCAATCAACCCACAATTACACTGAGAAACCAAGAAAACCACTAAAAAAGATCAAGATTAAATGCCTCACACACCTCTCTCCTCAGTAAGGAGCGATATACTAAAGTGGAACCTCTCTAAGGACCCCACACTTGACTTATTCTTCAGAGATGTACCACTTTATAATACTCTTATTAGTCACACTGTGAAATCATGCCTTTCTAATATTGCTGCTCATTTCAAGGAGTCATTTTCTGTCACTTTATACTTAAAATCCAATAGTCTGCAAGACAAGAGGATACATTTACCAAATCCACCCTCGGGAGCTAGAGCCAGAGCTATACTGACTGGCAGGCCTACATTTTTTCCAGGTTAATTTCCTTTTTAAATCTCTGTCTCATCTCTCCACCCAGGCACTCTGACCCAGTTCATTCTGGTGCTGTATGGCACCGGCTCAGCTTCTTCCAGCTCCGACAGTTCTCAGTCCGGCAACGGCAGCTGCAAAACCTTAGACCTGAGGCAGATATGCATTGGTAAGACTTGTCTCTTGTTCCTCTCACTGACAGGAAGTTACTGTCCTAGCAGCCAGGGGTTACTGTAATTAATCTAGTTGATATAAAGTAAACTGCTTAGCCAGATGAAGACAATCAAGTATTATCTGCAGTTTGCTCAGCTGTTTCATCTTCACAGACTCTTTTGAATCTCTCAGTTTTGTGACTCACACAGTCCAGTCCTGATAACGTCATGCTATTATATGGCTTTATGGAATCAAATTTAATTACCTTTTATCCTGGTTCCATTTTTAAAAGTCTCATTTGAATTTAATTGTTTCAATATTTCCATCTCATAGCTAATGTAGACTCTTTCTCAACTGCTGAAGTTCGTTCTTTGAAACAGTCCTAATGTTTTCTAAAGTGTAAAGTGCAACTGTCAGAACTGTTTCATCACATCGACAGGAGCTAGTATTTTGCCCAAATCCCTTTGTTTATGCTTCAAGTCCTGATAAATATGTCATAAAATGGCCAACGTAAGTAAAACTGCTTTGTCACTGTGAGCTGGTCAAAAATATTTCGATGTAGCTTCATTATGGTTGTCAACCTTGGAAAAGTTGCTTTTATGCAAATCTCTGTTTTGTTCCATTTTTCCCGTTGGCACCGACTTTCTGTAATATAACAGTGTCAGTTCTGTCTAGCGGGATGCTTTTGTGCTCACTGACCTCTTTAGATCTCTATTCCAGGCAAAAGATAAGTTTAACTGGGAACATTCAATATTGTAGTACAGAGAAACAAGATATGGATATTTGTGTGTGTACAAAATGTTTTTGTGTTGCGTTGTGTTATGTGTACTGCAAACTTCAAAACAAAAAGATTTTCTTTGAGAATCAACTTCTAAGTTTGGACAGTGAGTCATCTACAAGCGGTGTTTCTTCAAATGATTGTAATTACTATTTTACCACGTGTGCTCTACTTGAATAAATGAATGACTGATTCTAATGTGATGACAGCAAAATTATTTATGGGATTTAAAAAAAAATATGATTCTGATTTAAGAAGGGGGCCCAAAGTAAATGAGGGAAAAATTAAATACCCCTGAAGTGCTGAGGGTGAAGTCCGCCTTTGTGTGAAACGGTGACAGTCTGACCCCTACAGGCCTGCAGGGGTACTTGCATACTAACAAACAACCTCTGAATCATTAGAGAGTGAAATGATTATCATGCACGTTTATCATGGCATGATCATTTTATATTGTATTGAGAACTCCAAGACCCTGCAATAAATAATATTTTTCTCCTTCTGTCGGTGCGGTCACCCCCACCACCGCAGTCTAATTTCCATTGGAGGTAATGGTCTGAATCTGGACCTGCTGCATATTGAAATGGGTCTGTTGACTTAAACGTGCTGCTCTCAGCACACGAGTTGCAAAGCTGTTGTTGTTTTCTTTAATAAGCAAAAGGAGCAGTAACGTTAATGAAAGTGACAAGATAATTACTAGATAGCAAGTAAACCTGTGTGTATGTGTGTATATATAGACACAGAAATGTTCCTCCCCTGCAGCATGACTATCTGGGTAGGAATCCTTCTTCTGTTTGTTGGATCTGAGTCATACAAGCAGGTCAAACGTGAGTGTTTCAGTTGGTTTCAGCTTCTGTGCTTTTCTGTGTTTTAGAGTGCAATGCCGGCTACTACCTCCTCCATCAATCCTGTGTGAAAGAATGTCCAGCAGGCTTCTCAGTGGGCTCGCAGCCCCTCAACTACACAGTAGGAAACTTCATTACACCAGCTTCCGTCCCAGCCTGCGTTCCCTGCCCACCGCCCTGCCTGACGTGCAGCAGCCTCAGCCCTCTGGTCTGCCTGTCCTGCCCCCCACACAGCTCCCTGGATCCCGTCACCAGCACTTGTCTGCATCTCAACCAGTATCTGCGTGAGTCCCCTGGCAGCTTCATGGTGGGCCAGGGGAACACAGGACCCGAGCTGCAGCTCACCTCCCGGCTACCCATCACCATCGCCATACTCAGTTGCATGGCCATCATGGCCACCTTTGCTGGCATCTTCTTACTGCTTCAGCTACGCTCAGGCGCACTCATCAAGCTGCCCTCCCTGGAGGCTGGCAGTGGCCTCGGGGGCAGCTTCAGCCTGGGCGGAAATAGGGTGGTCTCATACCGTGGCATCCCGACAGTATGGGGGGATGAAGGGGTAAATACAGACTCCGAAAACGAAGAGTTTGACGTCCATAATGAGAGGACTGCCTTTATCAAAACACAAAGTGCTCTTTAATGCCTCCCCCTCATCCCTCTTCCTGGTCTGCTTTTAAAATCCTCTCACCACCATTTGTCGGATAATTCAGGGCTGTGTTATCTGTCCTTTCATGGTCTTCTCTGGTTGTGTCTTGCACCCCTATTGTTCAGTGTCCGTCTCTTACTGGGTTCTCATCTGAGCCTTGCTTCAGGATCATGTCTTCCATTCTGCTGTGGGAGACCTGATGTGAAGTTGCTGTCCCTCAGAGCTCAGGATGGCCTGGGCTTTGCTCTGTTCACACTTGGGCGCATTTCTATTAAACTGGCTCTCTCCCTCCTCTTACCCTCAATCAGTAACAGCGTGTGTCTGCGCAGAGTCCATCTTCCCCTCCAGCGCCAGCTCCCTTTGTCACAGTAAACAAAGGATTATTGTTTGCTTTCTTCCTCTTTGCTCTTTCCATCAGTCTCAGTGCAGTAGCCAGTTGAGATTGTTAAATGTGAGCAACACTGACGTGTGTGCGCCCATGTCTGAATGTGCGTGTGTGGATAAATCCATCGAAAAGTACAAATCCCTTATAGAGAAGCTAAAGCTGGTCCTGTCACAGCTAGAAATTAAACTATTAAGTGACAACAAGAAATTGTGAAATGGGGCATGAAATCCTGTTTGGAAACGATGATTCATTCAGTCATTGACATTTACATCCGAATTCAAAATTTATATGTAGATGATGGTTTAAAGTGCATATTTTATAATGCACAGAAACAAAATAGGTGTCAAAGAAATTGTTATAATAACTTATAACCACGTGTGCTAGTCAGAAAAACGAAGCAGACCGTCTGACAGTTTTGTGGTGATGTCATCCCTTTTTTTCAAATGTTTCAAAAGCGGTATTTGTCAGTAAATTCATCTTTCATATGGTCACTTTATTGTATGTATATCTGTTCTTCAAGGTGTTGAGGTGGGCGGGTGGGTGGGGGCTTTTGTTCTCCCATTATACACACAATCTGGAAAGATCTCTCTCAGCTGTGGCAGAACAAACTGTGAGTCACGCTAAACTAGCAAAGCTTCCCCCGGCCCGTTGGTATTCAGGAGGGCTGATTCTATTTGGGAAACTATAAATTCTCTTGTGCTCATAACCTCCCAGCTATCACATCTAGGGGTATATATAAAAAAAAAAAAAGATAAGATAATATAAAAATA
Organism: Aulostomus chinensis; assembly: GCF_037954235.1. NCBI lineage: Eukaryota > Metazoa > Chordata > Actinopteri > Syngnathiformes > Aulostomidae > Aulostomus > Aulostomus chinensis. The sequence continues at coordinate 21,695,052 of NC_141321.1, forward strand.
AAAATCACGGGCCACTCGATCAAGCCTGAGGCGCAATCCCTTCCAGGGCTATTTACTTTGTGCGCCCAATGAGATCACATCCCGAGGCGGAGAGAAGCAGCGGTGGGGCTGATGGAACCAGAACAATATGTGACTGTTGAGCTTCTCAAAGCAGCTGGCAGGAGTTGAGTTACCTGTGATTGATTTCTTGACAGAACCGACACAGTACAGATACATCAATACTTTCCCTATGTCAGAGCACATTAGCACTACAGACACACAGGCCTCACATATTGAATGAGATTTTCTTAAGAGTGTGTGTCAGTGTGCTTGTGTATGTTAGTGCACTGCATAGTCCGCCTCTGAAGTGACAGTCTCTTTTCGTCCTTCGTTTCACAGTCCTGCTGTCTTCTTAAAATCTTGAATATTGTTTAGAAATCCCTGCTCTGCATCTCATCAGCCATCTCTGCGCTCGCCCTGCAGTCTTCATCCAATCTGAATTTCAGATGATCTCTTCAGTGTATTTGCCTATTAATTATATTCAAAATGATACTGCAGCAACTATTTATTCTCAGAAATTTTAATCATACCTTTAGGGAAGATTGTTTTTAAAGTGATTTTTCTCCTGGGCTGGTTATCATTTGAAATATGTATCTCATGATTTAATCCATTGTGGCCATTTTGAATTCATGGCTCTCTCTCTCTACGTTGAATTTTGTTTTTTTTGTTTTTTTGGGGGGAGAACAAACGTGTGCCGCTTGCTGAGAGAGGTTGTCATGATTGTGATGACGTGCATTCAGAACTGCAGCTGCTCATCTGTTAATCTACCTCTCATATTCATTCAGCAAGTTTCCATGTGAGGTTAGAGGAGCTGGTAAATCATTAGCAGGGTGTAATTATATGTGAGTCAGATTTAAGCCGAATCTAAAAATCTAAAATCAGTATATGTTTTGAAAGTAAAACCTACTTGTAATTCTGAAACTGTAGACTTGCTGTGTCAATTCTAGTCCCCTATCTCTCCTAAAATTGATTGCCTTTACATCAGCATTCATTGGCTGTCGCACCAGAGCTTTAGGACCTGTTATTGAAAATAGAATGGGTCGAAGGATTGTCCATAGATCTTGTCAGCTAACATGTAAGCGTTAAATCAAGATTGCCAACCTGAAATAATTATAGCTGTGAGTTTTTCCTCACCTCTCCAACACTGGCGGCTACTCTTGAGGTCAGACCTTTTTGTTCTAGAGTCTGTCCCACTGACAATCAACAATTTCCTGGTTGAGAGGGCGAGAGAGTGCACAAGCACACAAAATAAATCACTTTTCGTTCACATGCGTTTAAAAGCCTCCAGAGAAGATGGTATTGATAGATATGTAGAATGTGATTGAAATTGCTAAAGTGTATCCACAGGTCATCTGCGTATTCAGAACAGACAAAATATAAGGCAAAGAAAAAAATAGCTACTTAGCAGAAATACTGTTCAAAAATGTATCAGTTGGCCAGTGTAGCTCTAGCACTCATAAAGAACTCAACTGGATTAGAAACGAACCCAGGAGTGTGTCTGTCTGGGTGTGCGTGTGTGTGTTGGAGAAGTGGCTGCAGAGTGAAGTGTGTGCTGCAGGGCTTTGTGTGATGTACATTCGTGCCTACCGCCATTTAGGATTTCAATAGCCCCTGTTTAAGGAAGTTGCTAATTTTAAAATGTGAAACCACAGCCCCAAAAGAAAAACTGACATTGACTTCCCAGCTTGGTGTGAAGTGTGTTAACAACTGATAATATGCTAATGCAGAAACAAAATTGCTTCCATAAACCATTTTTGAAACTCTGTAAACTCAAGAGTGTAAGGAATCATGACGTGGGACTTTGAGCAGTTTGTTGTGATAGCAATGACTTATTGATGCTGAGTCCTTTCAAGATTAAGCATCCTGAATCTTCCCGTACACACGTCAAGAATCATTTTGCTTCCTAAAATTAGAGTGCAGCATCTTGGGTTGTTCTTAAGAGTTATGTGCCTCCTCGAGTGCCCACACAAAAAAACAAAGATTTATTCCTCTTGGTTTGATGTTGTAGTCACTACAGCTTGAAAACCCTTGAACTCTGAGCTCTGTGTGCTCAAGTGCTCAACTTTATAAGAATCCTGAATGCAGGCAGCATTAAAAAGCTTGTGCTTCCAAAAGGATGGAGAGCTGCTAAAAACAGATTGCTACCAACTCACTCTTTTCTTTCACTGAAAAAAACGTTATGGTAACACTAAAATAAAAAAGGAAGACCTTCTCTTTAATCGGGTTGGGTCGGGTCGTAATTATATGGCTGCATTAAAAAGCATTCACATTTTAGTGCCAGTGAATTGTCAGAGGAGCAAGAGTGTCGAAACAAATCTGCTCGTTGCAAAGTGTCTCCTTTGATTATGACGGCTTGCTGGTGGGGCCCGATGGAGGCTTTTCTTTATATCACTGATTTATGATCAAATGGAGCTCGATGTTGCTTCAGTCCTGCCTTAGGATGTAGTCTGGAGTGATCACTATTATGAAGTCGGATAGGAGCAATATCTTTGGAATAACCAAAGACAATCATTTCAATGGTGTCTGTCTCGTGTTAAGCTTTTTTTTTTTGCTTCCAGCTTGTCACAATCCATCGACCCTTTCACTTTAGGTGTTTTTCGTGTATTTTGATCATTTCTGCCTTGTTGAAGACCTGCGGCGACACCCTGTATGTTCAGCAACTGCAGAGGGAGGAGGTAGAATGTATCCCATCTCCATTAACTTAAGGGCTGAATCCGATCTGCGTGCATCCGCGTGTGCACATGCTTGTTTAAGTCTACATGAAACACTTTGTGAAAGGGGAGGGGGGTGGGGCAGGGCAGGGGTGCTGAGCGGAGAGCCCAAGACCTCCTCCCGCCTTCTTGTGAGGTTCCTGGCCTGTGGCTGCACACAGTACCTTACAGATTTGTGACCTATGAATAATGTACATGAATGACTATCTTACATGGGACAATAACTCTAAAATAAGGCCTATTTTTGTACTATATGAATGGTGCAGTGTAATTTTCTTGTAATTTAAAGATTTTTTGCTCATGTTTTCTCCTTTTTATTTAATTGATGTCAATTATAGATTCTACTAAAAATAAAGATCTATGCAAATTTGAATGTGTTTTTATTCACTGAAAGATCGATGTGTGGGTGCGATTTGATGGATGAATGAAGTCGTCTAGCTCTTGTCATTTGAGGGGAGGAGCCTACGGGTTGTCTGATGATGTCACAAAGTGCTGAAGCGGCCCAGAGATATTGATTTCAGAATTCAGACCAATCACAAAGACGTTCAAACATAATGTGAGAAGGGATCAAACAGACATGAAAAACTGGAAAAGTCATGGAATGTGAAAATATCCAATTCCATGGCTTTTTTTTTATGGAGAGACAGTCAGAAACTTCAAGAGTCATGGAAATTTGCTTTACAAAAAACTTGCATATATAAATACTCATAGTTCAGGTAAGATTTATATGATTTATTTACTTTACCACATACTTATTTTGTATCAAAGCAGTAGACTAGCTTTTATTTTCGTAAACCCTTTCAGAGAATGATGGTCAGGAAAAAAAAATCACAGTAATGGAAAAGTCAATCGAATTTATGGATAAACACTCCATAGATCCTGCGTGACAACCAACTTTTGGTGCCAAAAATGTCAGAATGACAGACTGAGATGGCTGTCAATCAGAATGTGACCTCACAAGAAAAAAAAATACTGCGGACCAAAATTGAAATTGGTCCAACCAACCATCTTCAACCTTGGCACTACACTTTCTGGTCAGTGTCAGCAGTTTCTAAGTTTGCAGCCAATCGGATGAATGATTGCCGAGGTAACTGACGGACTCACACTCACACACACACACAGATTCCTCGCTTAATAGAGGGACAGCATAACAGACCTCAACATTAAAGCTCAGACTGCCTTTATTCTCTAAAAACTGTAGAGATGCATTGTTTGTTTTCATCCATCTTCTGTCTAATGAGGGTATTTGATGACAGATCTCTAGTGTAACTGAACCAAGGAGATGACCTCAGAAAAAGTTGCATTCATCAACAAATGTGTCGTCGATGAGAGTGATGACGAGAGAGTGCGTCTGCAGTCTGAGGGTAAAGTTTGGAGGTTTAATGCAAGCAGAACATTTAATGTGTGCATTTTATAAGATATTACAGTCTAAAGGTGATCACTGCTGTACTAAAAAAAAATAAAACGGCAGCCAAAGAGGAGAAAAGATTTCTCCTCACTAACTTTGATGTTAAAACGTACTGCAGTAAAACACTTGCATGTTAAGTTCATCAGTGAACCGGCGTTGAGCTTTCAGGAAGTTTATAGTCAGGCAAGAATATTCATACAGCATCGCTCAGACTCGAGGCTTTCAAGGGTCACAGAAATGCAACTACATTAAGAAGGCATTAAAAGACACTAAGAGCCAAAAAGCACAATCTAGCAGATGCAGTGTTACGGGTATAAATACTTTATTACTAGTCTTTTCTTTAAATGAGCATCATATAATGGAGCATATTAAAGGAACTTGCTCCACTTTTGGGAACCTATGGGAACTAAAAGCTGCTTCACCTTATTTACTTCTGATCTCCAAAAAATAAACGAGTTAACCTGAGGAGTCACGGTATGCATTTAGGCCCAAGACCATTAAGTGCTTTATAGACGGTAAAAAGACTTAAAAATCCATCTATCCTCAAACAGAATTGCGCAGCAGACATTGGCAGCATCTTGTTATATGTCTGTGTATACTGTACGTACACTAAAAGAAAAATAACGATTCATTTGAAGAATACAGATTATTTATATACCATAGCAATGCAACTATGTAAAAAGACTATACGAGTAATAAAAAAAATTACAATACTATTTTACATTCAAAAATATAGTTGCCAAAATGGTTTAAATCAAGGTGAACAGGGAAAAAATTGTCCCAAAAAATGTCCTAACTGGGTGTTACATTGTTATGTAATCTAATGAATTAGAATTGCTGCACTGATATAAAGGAAAGAGGACAAAGAGTAATTTAGGAGCCAACAAGTTCCACAAATGTCATGGATACAGTACGTTTTGTTGTCTGTGTAGGTTCTCATTCATCCAGGTCATCGTAGATCGAAGCGAAGTAAAATCTGGTCAACTGGACGTAAGTTTATCTTGAAGACGTTTCACCTCTCATCCGAGAGGCTTCTTCAGTTCTAGTGAAGAGTGTGGAAACTCCAGCTCATAAACCTATGTGGGAGTGGTCAGTGCTATTGTGGTGGAAACAATTTATTGTGGTGGATACGTTTTGTTGCTTCACTAAAAATATCTGTTGACGTTTCTGTGGCTGTGTGGTAAACTGCCTGTTGACACATACTTTAAGGTCTGTAAGGCAACATCCAGCCTGTGCTGGTTGGTGCGTTTCTATCTGATCTTGCTGGAAACATTCATTAATGCTGCATGTAATATTTTGGCCAATCACATTCCTTAATTTCAGGCGTGGATTTTATAGCTTAATCTGATCTGAGTTTTTGTGCATCTTAACTGTCCATGGACAGTTAAGATGCATGAATTGAAAGTGCAACTACATGTGCAAATAAAAACCACATTCAAACAGACATGAGGAAGTGCTGCCTCACATGAATGTAAAGCAGGGAAGTAACTGGTCTTTTTCATTGCAGCTGTTGCAACAGCTCTCCGCTCTGTTTCTGTCCCACTCATGAGTTGGGCTAACATTTGACAACAAACTGCGGGCAGGGAGGAGAGTTCACACAGTCAGGGATGAGTTTTGGGGAAGACTTGCGCTGCCCACAGGCTCATGCAGCTGTCCTGCGTTTGCTGGACTCAGAGCTTCATCTGATGGAGGTCATGAGGAAATGGATGGGTCAGCGGGCGAAGAGTGAACGAGACTTCTCAGTACAGCTGCATCAGATGACTGCCATGGCAGGGAAATTGGACCGGCCTCAGACTGGTACAGGACCGGACTACATCAGCCAGCTCAACAAGGTGAGAATAGCTCAGACCAGCAGCAGAAGAGGGAAAGCTCAATACAGGATGCCTACTGTGTGTGTGTGTGTGTGTGTGTGTGTGTGTGTGCGCGCGCGCAAGTGCGTGTGGCCCGAGCGCAGCCACAAGATGTAGAATGGGGTAGGAAATTGGCAAGAGGCCATTTTAACCACCCAGTTAACACCTCTGGCCCAAAATCGTTCTGAATCATGGGAATCATGGACAGGTTGTGATCAAATCTTGTGTGATCTGTGTAATGATGTAGCAAGTGCTAATTGCTAACTAACCACTACCTGCCACAACTGAAAAAGACAAAGTCAAATTGGGGAAAATACTTCCTTGACCAGTGCAACACTTGAGGATTTAATGTTTAAACACCAACATAGTTTAAAACAACAACAACAACCAAAACACATAATTTTTAGGGTCAAAGTGGCAGTTTATCATTTGTATTCGGTAAAAGCTCGATCCAGGAACCGTTAAGGGGCCTTGATCTACTTAGACCTGTTGAAATAGTTCAGTCCTATTCAAGACTGACAACCTTTTGCAAACATTTTTAATCACTGAAGAGTTTTAGCAGAAGTATTTGTGCTCCATTGACTTCCATGCATCATACCATGTATCATCATTAATTTCCTACTGTTTTTCTGACATCCCCCACGCTTGCCAGTCCTGGGGGGTCCTGGTCTCTCAGACAGACGTCCTCAGTCAGGTGATGAAGAGGCACTCTGAGGATCTGCTGAATGGTCCCATTAGCAAACTGACGCTCCTCATCAGAGACAAACAGCAGCTACGCAAAACCTACGCAGAACAGTGGAACCTGCTGAGACAGGACCTCAGCAAGGTGTGGGACTTACACGCACGCACACGCACACACACACACACACAAACACACACACTCATACATTTAGGCATCTAAGGCTAAATTAAAACAAAGTGTCTTAAATTCCTCTTAAAACCAGTTGAGCAGGACCCTGATGCATTTTTAAACAGTGATATACTCAGCCATCACCATCAGTATCTCAGTTTTTATGGGGCAATACATCTCCAACTTTCTAAAGAGTTGTGTGTCTGTTGCAGCAAACTTCAAGGTTTATTGCTATGTCTTTGTCTTGATTGTATTTTGGACTTAAACATATTACTATTATGAGGGAGAAAGGATAATGATCACAGTGGTAGAGAATTTATATGACGGAATTTTTATGGGAGAGCACAAGTTGCTGCTTTGAAATGTTTTGGTTGATTTTTCTCAAGCATTTTATTTTGAAATGCAAATGAGCGCGGTGCTGGCAGCTTTGGAAATAGACAGCAGTCAAATGAAATGAGGTTCAATAGACTGGAAAGAGGGAGTGCAAATGCATTTTGATGCTATCTCAGGCTGCTCCGCATTGCTTTTTATGACTCAATTACACCCAGCGAATGATGTGTTCTTTTCCAGTAGCAATCGGGCAGGTATTTGTTTGATTTACATTTTCCTCCTTTGCTGCACAGAGCTCATTTATCTGTTTGTGTGTGTGTATGTAAGGGAAACAGATTTTACAATGTGATGGCAGCTGAATACGAAAGTCAAAGATTTCATCAGGTATAGGTTGGAAACACTGTTGACCAACCAAAATCAGAGTATTTCCTCGTATTCTTTTTTTCACGTCCCTCTGCTCCTCTGTCTAATCACAATGATGGTCTTGTCCACTTCCTGTGCCTCACACAAACCCACGCTCTCATAATCTTCTGAGCTTAAGCTGCATAAATAGCTCTGAACTAGACGTCTGCTCGTTCTTATTTCCTGTGTTTGAGTGCAGGTGACCCAGACAGAGCTGGAGAGACTGAAGAACATGTACAGGCAGGCGGTGAGAGATGCAGCCCAGGCGAAGAGGAAGTTCCAAGAGGCCAGTAAAGGTGAAGATTCCTGCCTGCTCTCACTTCTCTCTCTGTTTTATCACACTTAAATCTGAAATATTTCACCAGTGAAACATAACGTATCATCTCTATCTGTACGTGTGTTTACAGATAAGGAGCGTGACAAAGCTAAAGAGCGTTACACAAAGGCTTCAGCGAAACTCTATGCGCTACATAACGACTACGTGCTGTCTGTGCGGGCAGCTCAAGTTCACCATCAGCACCATTACAGTCACCTCCAGCCTGCTCTCCTCGGAGCTCTGCAGACTCTGCAGCAGGAAATGGTGCTCATTCTGTAAGAGTAAATGTGCATTCGTGAATACGAGAAGCTTTCTTTACTTTCTAATCAATCTGACCGCTGCTGAAACATGCGCGTGTCCCGTAAGCTAACATATTCATTCTAAATTTTTTTTTCATGTTAACCTCTGGAGCAGAAAAGAGATCGTGCAGGAATATTTTGACATTTCTTCTCTACTTCATCACGAAGTAGTGCACATCCATCGGGAGATGTCTTCTGCTATAATGTCCATCGATCCTCACAGCGAGTATGAGAGCTTCATCCACCAGAACAGGTAGAGAGAGGTGCACCTTTCCCCTCAGAGGTCAGTCATGCTGTCAGGAAAGCAGAGCTGGCAGAACAATAATCCTGTGAGCTGTATGTGTGCTTGTGTTTGCAGGTCTGTAGGGGAGATTCCTCCCTGTCCAGAATTCGATTGTACGCTTCTTGAGGACACTGAGAAGCTCAAACCCGAAGAGGTTGAACTAAATGACTTAACTTTAGAGACAATCCAGCACAAGTGAGAACAAATCATGAACTATTTTACAGATGACTTAATTTCCTTTATTTCTGAAATACCTGAACAACTTCATCTCCCCTCCTATTTCCTAAAACTCCATCTGCAGGCTTACTGCAGTTGAGGAGGAGCTGCTGGAACTGGCTGGGACTCTGGGATCCCAGCAGTTATCAGTTGAACAGCTGGAGCTGGAGCTGGAGGCAGAGAAGGAAGGCGTCAAGAAGGGCCAGAGGTGAGCTGACCACACAGGCCAGAGAGAAGTGAATGAAATCACACAACCTTCAAATAATGAAGTTTGACTCTGTGTGCTAGGCAACAACTAATAACCAGTGTGGTCCCAGGAGGCAGTAAGAGCCTTATGAATTATAATACAGCAATATGGTCAGAGTTATGGAGCTCTGGCCCCTCATTTGTCTTGGTTGATGAGGCTGTCCAAAGGTGTTAGAGGTTTACAGTCCGGTGGGAGTGATGGGGTCATTAACAAGCTCCTGGAGGACAGCTGAAAACAGTGTGTGTGTGTGTGTGTGTGTGTGTGTGTGTGTGTGTGTGTGTGTGTGTGTTAGCAAAAAAGTTTGAAACTTTAACAGCAGCACATATTAACCTGGTCAGACCAGAGGTCGCAACACATTTAGTACTTGAGTAGAAATACAAATACTTGTGTTAAGGTACTTCATAAAATAAAAGGTATTTAGTCTTGTTAACAGCGATGACTTGTAGCAGGTAGAATGAGTGAACTTGAGGGAACTGGATATAGTGTCATAATATCAAAAACTCTCACATGAAGATTTGTCTTATTTGGATTTATTGACCAGGCTGCACAGTGGTGCAGTGGTCAGCACTGTCGCCTCACAGCAAGAAGGTTCCAGGTTTGAGCCCCGGCTCCAGCACGAGATCTTTCTGTGTGGAGTCTCCATGTTCTACCTGTTCCTGTGTGGGTTCTCTCTGGTACTCCAGCTTCCTCCCACAGTCCAAAGACATCAAGAGGGGACGAGGCTGATTGATACTCTAAATTGACCGTAGGTGTGACTGTGAGTGTGAATGGTTGTCTGTCTCTATGTGTTGGCCCTGTGATGGACTGGCGATCTGTCCAGGGTGAACCCTGCCTGCCTCATTCACCCTACCTCTCGCCTGAAGGCTGATGGGATAGGCTCCACCCCCCTGTGACCCCTAACAGAATAAGCGGAAGAAAATGGATGGATGGATGGATGGAGGTTTAGATTCCAATTTCTAAAGTAAAGATTAAAACGTCATCAAATAATCTGATCCCAGGACCCATTTATTCATTCATTCATTCTTTCTTTTCATCCAGCTAAATTACAGAAATCACCAATCAAAGACTTGAACTCTAAGTTCACTCCATGTTAAACTGTATTAATATATAGCGTATATATATCTATCTATATCTATATCTATATATAGATATAGATATATATAGTCTTTGTTTTCTCTTCTTTGCTATTTTTCGATAGGGAATCATTTATGTCTATTCTATGATAACAGTGCTGTGAATGAATGTTTAGGAGAGTGCAATTTCCCTGGCAGAACATCCAAAAGGGATTAATAAAGTAGTCTGTCTGTCTGTCTGTCTAATAATGTGATCAACTGCATTGTGTTGGGGAATTTTCACCGGTCAAAGATAATATTGTGTCAAAAATGTGTTTTTGTGATTCAAATGGAGTTAATTAAAACTAGATTTTAGTGCAGAGGATTTTTCTCCAGTGACAGGTTTTACAACAACTATTAGCACGTCTGCGGCCTACTTCATTGGTAGCGTTACGGCTATAAAACGCTAGAGGATTTTTTTTTTTTTGGATGTCACACAGCCCCTAAAATATGACTCGTTTCAGAATCTGATCGATCTGTTCTGATAACATTCACCAAGTCTAGAAGAACCGCACAGTTGTTGTTCATCAACCTTTAAGTTAGCAGAGGAAGTATCCAGTTCTGCCTGTGTGAGTTTCTGTAGCACAGCAATGTTCATTTGGATGAAAATAGGAATAACTTTATTATGCTGTGCTTACAGGAAAGATGTTCCTAAATAAAATATACTTGATCAAAGTCATATACAACTCTGGAGTGTCCATAGATTTTTTTTTTTTTTTATAGTGGGCAGAGATTGAAGAAATATATATTTACGTACAGTATTTTGAGGCCAGACGATGTAACTTGTTCCCTCAGTTTAACTTATTCATGAACATGAGGAAAATGTTGTGCTCTCAATTTTGTTATTTCACATTTTTGAACATGTTAAAGCTTGTGGTCACTAATTTATTAAATTGAGGGGAAACTTTCTCTCTTTTGGCCTCAAATAACAAAAGAGGGAGAACAGGTTATGTCTCATGGCCTCAAAATAACCAAACTTGTGTCTCGTCGCCTCCCGCAATATACATAAATATTTTCTTTATGCCCACATAATTTTTCTTTCTCTCTGTTGCTACAGTGCTCCATAAACTTACAGCAACAAATTACAGTTTTCATCGTGTATTTAATTACTAATGATATTTCTCTCTCATAAAACGGCAGAAAAAGTGGAAATGTTCAACGTTGATTAATTTCCAAGAGTCACGGGGGCTTTCATCATCGGAGCCCTAAAGCCAAACAGTATATCATTGTATATGTATGAATGCAAAGAACAGCAGCAAATCAGCACATGAAAAGCTGAAAATCTAACGAAGCGATTCATTGGCTGATCATTTCAGCTCCAGTTACCACAAACAGTAGTGTCATTCCAGGACAGGAGCACCGGTCGCACTCAGTAATTAAGCTGCCATGACTGTAGTTTGTCATCTCCATGGTTCCTAATGGGAACTTGAGGGTGACATCATGCACAATGCACAGAGGGAAGTTCACAGGGACCCAGTATTTTCTCTGGGGTAAATCCAGCCGTGCACTAACCATTACTGTTCTGCTGACCAGGCTTTTGCCGGAGAAGAAGCAGAAGCCCTCTTATTGATTGCATTTGTCAATAGGAACGTCTGAGAACCTATTTGCACAGGCTGTTTATTGACATCTGAGTTGTCTTCCGCCGTCTAACTGCATCTTTATTGACCCATTCAGCCCTTTGCGTTTCTTACTCTTAAAAAGACTGTTAGAAATATGTATCTGTCTGCTATGTCCAGGGTCTATCAGTTCAGCAAGAACCAGGCCCTGGAGGGATGTCGGCAGCAGGTTACTGTCTCTCAAGGTGCCAGAGCCAAGCTGGAGGTTCAGAGGGTGATCCTGAAGGAGAGGTTAGACCAGCTGGGCTCTGGAGATCCTCCCTCTGCTCTGCAGCTGGACATAGACATGCTTTCACCATCGGCCAACTCAAACAACGTACGTTCCCCCACAGTCTGTCATGTCTTTTACATGCTCTAAATCAAAATACCCACTCTGTCCAGCAGTGGAAAAAGGATATTTCATGAAGTGATGAGGTGGCTTTATGACTGGCAGAATTCATCTGCAGCACAGCTTCCCTCTGTTAATCAGACAGACTGTCGGTACTGGGCAGCTTCCCATGTGTCAGGAGGCCCGGGTCTCACTCACTTCATACTGATGAAATAATAATGGTTCATGAAGGCGCACCGCACTTTTTTCTTTTTTTTTTAACAAAAACATACAAATTATTTTTTCTTAGTTGTTGCATAATGTTTCATGTGATTATAAAACACAATGAGGGACTGCAAAGTCAGGATAAACTTTATTACTCAAACTGGGAAATTCAGGTTGATGCAAAGCAAACATAGAAGTAGATATGCTGTAGGTAAGCAATTAACAGACTTTCGTTTTACTTTTAGCAAAATGCAAACCAGTGTGTTCATGCAACAGCTTCTGGATGCAGGGGTGAGTGAAGGTGGTGTCCATAAAGAGAGAGATGGAGAAAGTTTATTCTTTTTATTGTTGTATATTCAGGACTATTCTGGGAAAGGAAATGACACAGCATGACAGCACTTTTGAGCCATTTGAATATGCTGATGACTTTGCAGATCACTTCTTTAAGAAAAGTGTACTATCTGATTACTTTGCAATGGTTTCTAAGTCGGAACAAAAGTGTAGGTTAAGTTAATTGTAAAAAAACAAACTTTTTTTTTAACCAAACAGACCTGTTCTCATTCTTGCTACTGTGTGACCAAGCTGTGGAAACTGTCAGCTATCTGGGAACACACACCTGAGTTCCACCTGATAAACTAGATTTTATTTGTGAGAAAGCTTGTCAGAAACCATTTAATTAGGAAATGGAGGGCATTCAGGGTCAGACTTGACGTTCTGGATAGTGTATGCCAGCCTGAGTCTGACAGAGGTCTTTGTTTATAGCACATCTCTGTCTGATCTGGCTACTTGGCTTCAATGAGTAGATACAAGCTGTCCAGGACTGTTAAGAGAGCAGAGACGATAATAACACAACAAAAATAATTAGATGACCTTTAGAAGCCATGTCAGTCGTCAGTGACACCCCCCCTCCCTCCAAACTGAGTTTGAGTTTTGGCTGATGCTAATACTCCTGCCAAGGAAAAAGTCTACAAGGGCTCTTTATCCCAAATGCAATTAACATAGTCAACAAACCAGAGTAAGCTCATAGTTCCCTCCACGCTTGGATTTTTGAAAATCATTTTCTCCTTGTTCCTGAGCTGTGGGTGGAATGGGGGTGGATGCCATTTTGGGGAACTTGCAGAGGTGATTGTACTTTGTCCTCTCTGGGTGTATCATGCCAGACTCACATGGCTGGTGAGAGTGGTTTCTTGCATGCCTTGACACACGTGTGGAGGTTGTATTTCACCTTTTTTGAGGAGTGTTTAAATGCACTGATGTTATTCAATTGTGCAACAGACATCTTGTAGGCATATTTATATCAATACTCATGTTTTCAGTGTGGTCATTCTGTCCGTTAACAGGATTATTCAAAAACTATTTAACCAATTTCTCAAGACTTAGAGGGAGGATGGGGCACAGACCAGGGAAGACCCCACTGGTTTGGAGTACATTCAGCATTCAAGAATACAAACTTGAAATTCTTAAAAATTGTTTGTTTGTTGGCACGATACATCAAAAATCAATTTTATTTTGATTAAACTTTCTTGAAAATGTTTCTAATAATGCAAGGAAAAATGTGAGTGACTTCCATTGGTGATCTGGATCAAATTGCGGATCCTGACACCTGAAGACCGTTTTAGATCATCAGCAGGATATTAGCGGTATTCTTCATGGAGGCATGTGTTCCCTGAGAGCTTTCTAATACTTTAATCCACCTGTGCGAGACCAAAGACAATATTTCAACTGCTGCAAGTGGACTGTATAATTTACTCTGTTCCATTCTAACTTTCCAAAATTTTTTAAATGATATCGTATCACTGAAGCTTTGACATGGATAGTGCTGCACGAGTGGAGGTGTGGAGTGTAAAACGAGTGCATACGTAGGCGGCACGAAGGTGTAATGAAAAGTGTAGGGCCCTTCCAAATCACTCTGGAGTTTGACTCGTACTGTATGGAGTAGAAGTACATGCCTCTTATGCCTCAATTTCAACCATTCATTTTCACAGTCATGAGTCACTGGAGTATCCTTGTCCAGTGCAACTTTTAATTACACATACTTCAATGAGGTATTTCCATTTTATACGACTTTGTTTAGTTTAGTTTAGTTTATTTAGCACATAAAATAAAATACATCACACAAATAAGTGCAATTAAAAGAAACTGTGCAGGGAGGAGCGAGTGTGTGCCATCACATTTCAAACAAAGAATGTAGGTATGCAGGTACAATTAAAGAGTCCCATCAGTGATAATGATCCAATGAGCCAATAAACCAATAAGTAGTATTACAATGTTGACAGAAGCAATAACACATCTGATGTAATTTACTTTTCAAAAATGCATTTACCTGATACTAACTTAGCTTTAATTAAATTAGCTTTTGTACTGCAGTAACTTCCGCAGCTGTCAATGTTGTCAACATTGAGAGAGAACATAATCAGTAATTCCAATAACACATTGTAACATGATTTATTAAATATATACAAGTTATTTTAATTATTTGCAGTTAATGTGTTGCATTTAAACTAAGCAGTATCCTGTGCTCTGATCTGTTTTACAGGACCACAGCCAAGCTTCCTCCAAACTCCTCAGGGACGGGATCATTAACAATCTAAGTAGCTGGTTTAAACCTAAAAGTGACGTAAGTTAAACACTAAATTACAAATAGAGAAATTACAGAGAGAGCTCACAACACAACACAGAAATGAATGACACCTGAGTGGGTGCCATGGTGACCTCACAACGTGATAACAAAAGGGTGGTGTTTAGCTCTCCTCCTGGGAAACCTGCTCTCATTTAAGATGGGAGTTGTATGAGAGTTGAAGGTCCCTCCTGTCCCACCCTAAATTCTATGTGTTGTATGAAATTTGTTGCTCTGAGAATGATTTCAACATAAAACATCGAAAATATAGAATATTTCAGAAATCATGAAAGCCTCAAAAGAAGCATAAAATATGGCAACTGGACTAACGTCGTGTAGTCCAGTTGCCATATTTTATGCTTTTTTGAGACTTACCATGACCTGGATGACTGAGAATATCCACAGATATGAAATCACTTTAACAAGCTTTTAAGCATGTGGTGAATTTTCTGAGAGTTTTGATGTTTGAATGGAATTTCTACGTTTAAAAATGTGCAGGAAGGGGCTGGCACAGTAATGAGTAGAAAAAACTTTGTATCGAGGCCTAATAATTACACCAAACAATGACTGACTAATTATGGCAAGACATTGTAAACGCAACATCTGTGGAGGTCTGCTGCGGGACATTTTACCAGGAAAAGCTTTTTCCAGGTGAAGGACGTTGCCACTGGAGTGCCTGTTATATGCACTGGTACCTAACAACATTCATCATGTTCTGGTGAAGGTGCCAGAGTGTGAACACTAAGCTCACTCGGGCACATGATCCTTCTTTGGGGTTGTGTGCTCCTGAAGGCACCATGGGCTTCAGATCGAATTTGTTGGTCAAAGTACTTCATTCAAAACTTCTTCTTAAACTAAAAGTTAATGTTCTTCTTGGGCAGCTTGATTACATTTCATCCTTTTATTGCTGCTGACAGATGATAGCACACACTCTTCTGAACAGAACAGAACAGAGCAGGACTTCTGCACAAAAGTCTGTGTGCAGTATGTTATTTATGTCTTGTTTTGTTTTTTTTTTATCTTTGAGACTGATAAACTCAGTCAAGGATCCAATATGAGCAAATAATATTCTGTAATATGCAGTTCTCCAATCCTCCATTATTTGCTGTTTTTTTATGTTTTATTTTTTGCAAAGTGCAAACTTCTTCTCGCTTTCCTGCCAGAATTCCAGCTCTGTGATGCCCAGGAGGCCTGGATGGTGCTGCAGTTTTATTTTAAAGAAGAGACTCTCCTTTGAAATATCTCTATATCCTGCCTGCAGAATCACCCTAAAATCCATCCACCAATTGTTTTATTATTCATGCCAACTCTGTCTTCCTGTTCCCAGGTGCTTCCAGTGCTCACTGCGATGCAGGAGCTGGAGCGCCCTCTGGGACAGCAGGACTGGTACCATGGCGCGATTCCCAGATTGGAGGTCCAGCAGCTGCTGAAGAATAGCGGAGACTTCCTGGTGAGAAAGAGTCAAGAAAAACAGGGGTATGTGCTCTCTGTGCATTGGGATGGCTCCTGCAAGCATTTCCTCATTCAGAATGCAGATGTAAGTACATCTGTTCAATAGCACTTGACCTTTGTGTGGAGGAGACTTGTTTAAGTACATTTGTATTTTTAGTCTCTACATGTTTCTGTGTGCATTTTAGATCAAAGTTTTATGACACATTTTTGACAGTAGTTCCTCAAATAATGACAATTACATATGACTTCCCTTTTTCATTTTAGAGTTCCTCCATTTTATGTATAGGTACATGCAAACTGATGTTTGACGTAAACGACCCAGCTATTTGTTTGACATGCTCATATCTGTGGATCTATATTGATGGGTTTTTTAGTTCACCTTTGTAAATGTTTCTCTGTGCGTGTGAAGAATCTGTACCGTCTGGATGGAGAGGGCTTCCGCAGTATCCCGCAGCTGATCCATCATCTATTCTCCTCACAACAAGGTATCACCAGGAGGTCTGACATAGTGCTGAAGAAACCTGTTCTGAAGGTACTGCATCATAAATGTTGCTCAATAAAATCTTAGCAGCTAAAATCTTTAAAAAAAAAAACTGTACGTTTACTAAAAATTAAATATTGATGTCATATGTATCATATGTAAAAAAAAAAAATTTCATTTGAACTCCATCAGGACAAATGGGTGCTGGAACATGATGATGTTATCTTAGGAAACCTCATTGGACGGGTGAGTGAGTGTTTTCATCAGGTTTAATTGAGTTGTTTTTGTATTTAATTGTCAATTTATTTGAATGAGACTTAGTTGGGTGTTTGGTTGCCATGACTAAAACCCATATAACACAACGGTCTGAGGGTTAGAGTGACTCATTAATAATAGATTTGGTTTTAGGCAGTTTACATGTAATCATCAACCACTGCGCATGTAGAGCACGAGAAAAAACACCATTTCCATGTTTTAAGACAGAAAAATCATATTTGTATAAAGGCCAGTAATTCACATGTGGCATATTAACAGAGTGAGCATTCTCACTGGTAACTGTAATTAAGAAAGTCATCAGTCCTTATCTGTTTGAATAGTGAAGTTCAAATATTCGCAAATTAGCTTCCACTTAATGCACAGTCATATAGCAGCCCTCTGTGCTTAGGTACTTTCAGCTGATCTCTAATGTCAACATGCTAGCATGCTCACAATGCTAAGCAGATATGAGATGAGGATGCTACAAGTGATTCTAAACAGCTTTGGAGTTGTTGTGCTACAAATGAGTGAACATGATATGCAGTTAAATGCAATGCAATCTCAGCAAATGAAATCTAACTGTCAAACAAATTTCTGAAACGTAAGCAATCACACGGACTAAGAGTACTGGAATCACGATCCTTTACTATGGACTTAAATTCTCCTTTGCAGTATATTAATATAAAATAACCGCAGATGAAGGAACAACATCCATTAGTTTGATGACAATTAATTTTCTTGATGGTGGTGAAGTCCTAGTTTGATTGTCAATGTAGTAATGTTACTTAATTAGCACAAAAACACAGTATATCAGAGGCAGATGGGAATTATTTGTCATAAAGTTTTGGATAAATGAAATTTTTGGCTTGATGTAGAGTAGAGGTGGACTGTATCAATTTCATCTGTGAGTAAATAAAACTGTGAACACTTTGTAGAAAATAATTTCTAATCAGTCTGGATGTATCTGATTATTTTAGTGAGTCTTTGGCTGAAGTGTGCTGATGTTTCTACTGCATAGGGGAACTTTGGAGAGGTGTACCAAGGATGTTTACGCTCTGGTAACACTCTTGTGGCAATTAAGTCCTGTAAGGAGAATCTGGCTCCTGAGCACAAGAATAAGTTCTTGATGGAAGCCAGGTTAGCACACGCACGCACGCACGCACACACGCACACACACACACACACACACACACACACACACACACACACACACACACACACACACGCTGAACCTCACAAGCCTTCACACACCTCTCTGTACATCCAGGATCTTAAAGCAGTACGATCATCCCAACATTGTGAGGCTAATCGGCGTGTGCACACAGAAACAGCCTATCTACATCATAATGGAACTTGTTGAAGGTAAATAAGATTGTGTGAAACACCTTTACACCTTTTCACAGCTTGTTTACCTGACAAATCTAAGACTTATTGTACCTTTATTACCTCTCTGCTGTGCTCCTCCATCATCTCTCTCCCTCCTGAAATGAAGGTGGTGATTTTCTTTCCTTCTTGCGGCACGAGGGTCCGAGTCTGACACCAAAGATGTTGGTCAAAATGACAGAGAATGTAGCAGCTGGCATGGAGTACCTGGAGACGAGGAAGTGCATCCACAGGTTAGGCGATCAATCGCACAAATAATTCATGTTCCAAGTATACCCTTTGTGAGGACAGTTAGGTTCGTAGAGTGTTACTCTTTTATCAAGTGCGTTTCCACATTTTATTAGTCGCATTTGTCAGTCGAAAGATGTCACTCCTTTCACTATTTGCTCTTTTGCACATTTGGTATTTGACAACCATCTGCCTTCACTACAAAGATGTGAATAAGGGTTTTTTATATACAATCATTCAATCAAAGAGAAGTAAGCGTTCTTAATTTAATATACTTTATGTCCTGGTTTACAATTTTATGGATCTAAAGAGAAACCCCAAACAACAGGGCAGTGTCTTCCACTAAATCATAGTCCAGTGACAGGAAATGGTTGCATCATAAACATGGTCCGTACGTGGTGGGGTCTGAGCGTCTCAGGACTCTAGACAGCTTTTATTCTGTCTATCTGTAGGTCGCATTGTGATCTGATGGCTTGCGATTTTGGATTTAGAAACCAGGTCAAAAGGGAACGGAAAGGAAAAAAACAAAAAACAAAAATGCCATAGCCACAAATAATTTGAATACCAAACTGACTTCTTAAGTGGAAGACAAGTTCAAAAGGTGAAGGAATTTACTTGAAATTGCATTTCAGGTATTTGTGGGTGGTTTTGGACGATTATGAGAAAATGTTGTTTATCTAATTACTGGTAGTATCGAAAGGAAATGCTAAACATTCAACCTTGTATTTGAGAAATAAGATTCCAAAATCTTCTCTAAACTAAGACAGTGTAGGATGCTACAATGGGTGTGGTGTTCTCCCTCTCTTACCTTACTTGAAATTCTAAGTAGTTAAAAGTCTGCCTGCTATATTGGATCCATTTTACATGAGCCAAGAGAAACGTTTCCTTGGAGGTGGATCTCAAACCGAGTGGGAACTGGATAGAAAGATCAAAGATGGGGGGGATTTGCTGTCAAAGTATGTAATCAGAGAACAATGAGGAGACACCAACGATGCGTAAGCTGAACAACAATTTTCCTTTTAAAACAGAAGCGTGTTTGAAGGGATGTGCTGTTGAAATAGGGAGCCTTGAGTGAGTGAGGCATCTGCGGAGGTTGCTGGTGCTCTGGTGTGACATCCGGCTCATTATGGTGTGATTTGCCCAGCGGGAGCAGATAGAGGAGGCTGCTGGTTGCTGCTCAGATTTTAACATGTCAAACTGCCTTACATGCAACAGCAGAGACATGACAAGAAAGCATCCTCTGCTCCTTCCTGTCCTGCTTGTTTGGTCACTGTTTTTTGCTTCAGTGCGTGATGTTTTTGTGTCTGGTTTGTATCCATATTTCATCAACCCCACTTATGTCTTTCTCTTTCTGTCATGTGTTGTTGTTTCAGGGATCTGGCAGCCAGAAACTGTCTGGTTGCAGAGAAGAATGTGGTGAAGATCAGTGACTTTGGGATGTCCCGTCAGCAAGAGGATGGCGTCTACTCTGCAGAGGGCGGCCTCAGACAGATTCCTGTCAAATGGACGGCTCCTGAAGCCCTGAACTATGGTAGGTCACCAGTGCCCGACTGTCACAACCCTTCTCCTGCCTGTCTACATCCATCCAGATACCGTCCAACTGACAGAAAGCGCGTGTCTTTGTCAATGCTGCCCCCTGCTGGTGCTCACAGGTCGTTATACCACAGAGAGTGATGTATGGAGCTTTGGTGTCCTACTGTGGGAGACCTTCTCTTTAGGAATGACGCCCTACACAAGCATGAACAACCAACAGACTCGAGAGGAGGTGGAGAAAGGTACGGACTTTCATGATGGGAAAATAAGTTCCTTCACAACACTACAGAGGCCTTTTTCATACATTAATGATATGAATATATTCTAGCTGTTGTTTGGTGTGTTGCAGGGTACCGCATGCCGGCTCCACATGGATGCCCCACAGGAATCTCCAGACTTATGAGCAGTTGCTGGCAGTACGAACCCAGAAATAGACCATCATTCAAAGATCTACAGGCTGAGCTCTGTGTTATTTACAACAAAATAACATAATGCTGGCTGTGTATGCTGGTGATTTATAGTGCTTTCTGTTTGACAGGTCGCTTGTGTGTGTGGTTTGAATTTCAGAGAATATGATAATGTATCATCTTTTCACTGAAATGGATCTCCAGGAAATATAAACTAAAAATGCGAAAATTCTTTTAAAAAAGAAAAGAAAAAAATCAAACAAAAAAAAGTAGAATATTATTTATTTTGACTGTTGACTGACTGGAATTAGATTAAAAATGAGTTTCATGTTCCGCAATATCTGAAGAGCAGCTGATGGCAGGATTATTGTTTTGTTCCTCCCCTGTTACCTGTTTTTCATTCTTTTGAACAGGATGTTGTTGCTGTCTTGTCGCTGAGACGACACAAATATGTGCTTTTATAACACAGTATGTTTTGTCATCGCCAGTGAAATGTGAAGGCAAGGGTACCTGCCTCAAGAAAATTAAACAAGAAAAAAGAATCTACAGTACATCTGCCTGTTCAGCCAGCCAGCATAGAAACAACAAGGACATGTTTGACCTTTATGACCGGTTTGTTGTGTTTTAAGTCCAATTACAGACCTCTTAATTTAGGATCTTTGGTCTGCAGGTTAATGGGAACATCACTGAACATTTCTCTACTTCTAAAAAGGAGAGACATTCTTTGACATGCAATTCAAAAAGACAAGAAGAAACCTGTCAAAGTTTGTTTGGTTTTTTATTACACGGTATGTTAATATTGATATTTTTGTGATAAAAATGATTTTAAAAAATCTTTGACTGTTGACGTGTGTTATGAAACAAGAGTCACAAGAAAGTATGTTAATCTTGGTTTAAGAAATCAGTTCAGGCTAGAAAATGAATGATTTACTTCAGTGCGTATAAACACTTTGCAGAACTATAGCAGATAAAAGATGTGGTACGTCGTCTTGAGATCAGGAGGACGTTCAAAAGCTACCGGGTGGAACGTTTGTCCCCATCTATTACAAACAACCGTGGTACTTACATCACAGGCTCCATCAAGTCCATCGTTACAGTTGTGGCTGGAATATGATGAAAAGATGCATCGTGCATCTGCCCATAGAGCATGCTCGATATGCATCCTCCTGGCAGCGGGGGATGTCGCCACGGATGCAAACTCTATCTACCGTGAGATGCAGTGAAATTGTGATGAGCTTGATAAGCGTTTGGCGAAAATGTCTTGCAATGGC
Source organism: Aulostomus chinensis (assembly GCF_037954235.1). NCBI lineage: Eukaryota > Metazoa > Chordata > Actinopteri > Syngnathiformes > Aulostomidae > Aulostomus > Aulostomus chinensis. Next base: position 21,716,890 of record NC_141321.1, read on the forward strand.
TTCAGTTTGAGGGATGTTTATTTGTTTGAAAATTTGACGCACTGAATTAAGTGTGAATCATGATTAAAGGAAAAACAAAGTCGTGATCCAGCCAGAAAACCATCAGTTCATGTGCTAATCAACGTGTTGTTCGGACAAGGCAGGTGACATTGTTGAGTGACAGTGAGGAGCCGCCTCATGACAGCAGCGTGGGTGTGGAGTGTCATGAGAAGGTTACTCCGATTTAATCTATCAAAACACCATAGATGCTACCGTCTGGTCCTGAAAGTCAGTGGCTCACCAAGACCTGTGCTGGAGGGTTATTGTACAATATAATGTGGATTAGTGTATTTAGCACGGAGAATCCCTCCCGTATTTCAGCGATAAGACATTTCTACCTGCTGATGCCACATTTGAGATTGATGCCACAGAGAATGAAAAAATGTAATTTTCCATTCAGAGTTGCTGTGAAAAAATTACTTCAAATTCTCACATAAGAACACACCTATATATTAAGGCATTAAGTTCCCATTAAAATTAGAGACCAGTGATCTGCGTGGGTGGAACACAGCAAAATATTTGCACACTGCGACCTCATCGATTCATTCAGGTGTCATGGATAAGAGATTGCTGTGCTGAGGAAGGTGTGACAGTTGACAAGCTTCTCCATCCTTAAAAAGTTGTCTAACATAGCATGATTAATTTCTTTAAGCCTTTGTAAGTGGTTGCTCAACAGTTCTGTAATTGAGAATGCTTTACCGGTTGAGCATGTTTTGTAACTTCTTGTTGTCCCATGAGTGGAGTCCCATGATAGACCCATTCACTTTTATATGACTGTGGCATAACTTCAACCTGCCACATCAGATCCAGTTTGGGTTGCAACTATAAAATGGAGCCTTTATTTTAGTTAACCGTTTGACCAACCAATGAGTACAAAGCAGTAACTGAAACCCAATTCATGTTTTTGATTTTTGTTCTACCTGGTTTGTTTAACTTGTTTGGTACATTGAGGCTCCGTTAGGTCAGAGATAATTGAACACACTGGCAGTTACAGATGCAAACTACTGGAGTAGCCATCCCTCCATCCTTCCATCCATCCATCCATCCATCTATATTCCAAACCATTTATTCATTAATGGTCTGGAGCCTATCCCAGCTGACATTGGGCGAGAGACGGGTTCACCCTGTACGGGCCAACAGTCCATTGCAGGGCCATCAGGAGCAGTTAGGGGCTCAGTATTTTGCTGAAGGATACTTTAACATGGTCACCAGGGGAAGTGAGGATCGAACCAGCTACCCGCCACTCTACCTTTGAGCCATGCTGCCACTCAATTTAAATCTAGGCAGAGCAGAATTATTGAACATGTGACTTCCTCCCCCCATTTTTTGATTTGATCCTTGTTTGATCCTCACTTCCCCTGGTGACCAAGTGTCTTTGAGCAAGTTACTGAACCCCTAATTGCTCCTGATGGCCCGGCAACAGACTGGTGACCTGTCCAGGGTGAACCCTGCCTCTCATCCTATGTCTGCTGGGATAGGATCCAGCCCCCCTGACCATTAATGAACACATGGTTTGGAATATGGATGGATGGATGGATGGATGGATGGATACTCCATTAGTTTGCATCTGTAACTGTTTAGGATGTGTTCCCCTCTGCATATTGTTAAGGTTGGGGAAGTCCCTGTCCATTTGATCAATGTGCAATAGACACAAGTCAAAGGAACATTGCAACTTTTTGAAAAACACATTCAACTTCCCTCTGGCTGAGCAAGAAGATAGAGCCCCTTCTCTCCTCCATAGGGGCTGAGACTCACAGACATGCTGACTGCTAATTAGCTTAGCACAATGAATGGGCAATGGATGCTAAGTCTTAGCAGACCTCTGTCAAATGTCATTGAATGAGGTTCAGGATCTTGGTTTGCCTAGAAGTAGTTATCCTCATTGTAGCTCACAAAGTCACGCAGAGTTATGAGTAGCAGTTGCTCTTCTTGTTGTCGACTGCTCGTTAACAGTGTTGGTAGTCACTTCAAGTGTTTGTGAAATAATGAGCATATATGACTGGATGAAGAAGATCTGCATTAAACCGGACTATGAATCAATTGGAACAATTTGAACAGTTTAGGTGTTGTTAGTAGTTGGTATCATCTAGCTCCAGATTAATAATATATGAGGTGATTTCTTTTGGAGTCATGGGGGGGTGTAAAAATGTCTGCGGGGTCGAGACAGTTTATGACGAGTAGAAAGGCAATCTAAACTTTTTGGACAAAATATCTTTTTAATAGTTTGGTTTTCTCTGAATTACACAAACAACAAATAATTCACAAATGAATAAAAACAGAATCATGTATCAGTAACAAAAACTCATAATCATATTTAATAGTAAGTCTGATAATTGTATTACTGCTTATGTCAGTATTATAATTGGAAGCAAGCAAAATTCGATTAAATCGGTCCGGAGGTGTCACACCGATCTGCACGTGCTTGGAGTCACATGATGGACCATGTGAGGGATGAAGATGCTGTGTGACAAAATGAAACCTGTGTCTTCTCTTCAGATTGTAACTCGGAAGGTGCCGGTTATCAGAGCGTCAAATCGCTGTTAGAGTCTGCAGTAGTTTTCTGTCGACTGCCTGACGCTTTCATATCGCTCTGGCATCTGGCTGTATGCACTCTTCTGTGCCTTCTAAGTTCTTGGAAATGCTTCTGTGGTTAGTCACTCCTCAAGTTGCACTTAGCAAATACCCTTGACTGACATTTTGACTGTAAAACCATAAGGGCTATCAAAAACAACGCAATTGTTTCATAAGACGCGGTTGGGTTCGCAGCTTCTTCCGGGCTCGTGTTTCAAACATGACCAATCACAGTACAACGTGGACTTAGAGTGACATGAATATGAGATCCTAAATGAATTGTCTGATGTCTTTTGGAGAATGAGGGGAAATTTTCATATTTTTGTGAAGCACACACTGACAAGAGGGCTCAGTCGCTTCCTCATATGAATGTTTGTGACAAAATGACATTGCAGACAATCTGTAGATACAATAATGGAGGTCAGTTTTCACCGACAGCCATAAACCTTCCACACTAATGCTTGTCTCTGGCCTTACAGGATGCCATGGCTACAATATTTTTTTTAAAAACAATGCTGAAGCAGAGCAAAAGAAACATACCTTAAAACCTTTGTTGTTTGAATAACTCATTTTCACTGATCTGTGTCTCATTTTCACTCTGATTGACAGGAGCTCACTATATCTCCCAAGGCATCGTTCCACAGCTCCCTGCAGCGAAGGCAAGGCATACCAAACCATGTGACAGAGAACATTACAGGAATGTGGACATTAGATAACATCTGAAACCTCCGTACAGTCCCGATGTCACATGTGCAACCACTCAAGGTCTGAAACATTCAAGATGGGACTGTATCATTTCCACATCGATTAACCTAACAGTCATACCAGTGCAGTTTCCTATTCTTGCAATTATCTTGGTTTTACTTGTCTAAGTCTATTTTAAATTTAGAAAACAACCTTATTATTCCCTTCTCAGCAGCATAAATCGCTAAGTCTGTTTGTTGAAATATTCCCAAGAGCAGCATGTCTTTTGTGCTCAGGGGTATTTCATCGGGCCTCCAGCTTTGTAATCTAACAACAATCTTCCTCCATCTGTGCCACCCTGCTGTCTGCCTGTCAGGTTGGTGCATCAGAGGTTGGTTTATTAATGCCTTTATCCTGGAGGCAAAGCTGATTCCTAATAAAGCTGTTGAACCTTTCACTTATGTGCCTCTGCTGATGTTAAATGCGCAAACTAAAATTCCCAGTAGAATCATTTCTCTGAGACTCTTCCATTGTAGAACAACAGAAATCATAGAGCCACGAATTAAAAAAAAACAACAATAAGATTGATACCTTGCGGTAAGCAGTGGCGTATATGATCTGTATCTTAAAGCTGATGTGTTTTTGAAGCCAGAAAAATGAGCAAGTTTAAGGAGGGACCTTGAGGAAGACCAAACAGTGAAGCGTAGGCGACTACGATTTTTCACAAATCTTTTACATGTTGTTTTTTTTCTGCCATCAGTGTGTTTTTGATGACAACACAGCATAATGCCATTCAACATCAAAAAGGATCGTTTTTGAAATGAAAACGAAACTTTTTAACTTTGGATTGAAGTAACTCATTCATCTCCTTAAAAATGGGATCTTAATTTAAACTTAAACTGAATCAACATGCAACATCTTTTCAACAAAGTACAGTTCAATTACGTAGTGCACTCGAGCAAGCCTCAATATCAGACTCTTACATGATCAGTGTGGAGAATCGCATCAGTAATGTGTTATGTAATTAGTTGGACAGCTTGACTGTATTGAATAAGGAAGCAGATATGATCTGGAATGTTCCCTGCAGTGGGGCCCTGACATATGATGTATCCTAAAACTGGAATCTCTTGTTAGATAGTTATCTAGAACATAACCAGAAAGCATTGTACAAGTTTCCCTGGAGGAGACAAATATCATTGGGCATGTGATTAGAATATCCAAAGAACAATAATTACCACTGTGACTGTGGCAGCCCATTCATGCGTCGTATTTATTTGGTACGTTTTCCAAAACTTTAACTTTGCTTCTGAACTCATTTGGCAGTGGTGGATTAAATAAAATGAGAGATTTCTACCAAGTACTAAGTCAAGCCACCTATGACATCTTATTAAAATCCTCCCCATGATAAAATTTTATATATGTATATACGTATGTATGTAATAATTTCGTTTCATCAAATTATTCTTTTTTTTTTTAGCCAATTTAGAAGGTATTTTGCAGTTTTTAATAATGACCAGGATTAATTGTTGTTGTTGGTTTTTTTCGCATCATTTTTGTTGTAATTTTGTTTCGCACAGCGCTCATGATATGATGATGTGACTTGTGGCCCCATTTTTAATGTTACTGCTTCTACTAATGCCACAAAATATTGTGATTTACTCTAAAAACTATTTTGCAAACCTGTACTTTCCACTCAGCAGCTGATACAAACATTTCAGGTTGTGAAATAAAGCCACAACATCACACAAGTAATGACCTGGTGACCTGTGCATATATCATGCATACTTTGAGTGACCCTTGGGGAAGTACTCCAAATATGCCTGCAGCTGCAGCACCTGTGTCAAAAACTTTAATCCTCACTTACAGGCCCAGACAATCTGCTGAGACGCGCCTGCTGGGACGCTGGGATTAATATATATATAAATATATATACACATATATAATCCTTTTTTAAAATGCTTTTTTTAACCTGTGCATTCACACCATTCTCACGAAGAAGAACACCAGTTCTCACTATTCATTCCACAACCTCCTCCCTCTCCCACAGCGAATCCCCTAATAAGCTAATAAGTAGCCGTGACTTGCTCATCTCTGCTCCTGTGTTCTTCTTTTGTCAAGTAGCATCAATTTTCTTATATATTGCATGATTCCTATCATCTCTGTTGCTTCAACAGTGTATGTATGTGTAAAGAAATTAGAGCCTGACCGGCTTGGATCAGTAATACATACACAAACATATGATCAGTTTGTTATATAACATATGTGGTGTAAAAGATGTCAAAAGATGAGTTAAAGTTATACTACTAATATAACAGTCTAAATAAAAGTATTACACAAGTCAAGTCAGTTTTATTTGTATAGCACCAAATCCCTACCAAAGTTATCTCATGACACTTTACAGGTAGAGCAGGTCCGGTACCACACTCCTTCAATAAATTCGCACCCAACAATTCTCCATCAACAAACACATCCTGCAACAGCGGCGACGAAAAACCTTCCTTTTAACAGGCAGGAGCGTCGAGCAGATCCAGGCTCAATGGAGACAGATAATGGAGAGAGACAAATATAGAGAAGGAAAGAGAGGGACAGCGATAAAGAGAGAGATAAAGAGAGGAAACTGATGGACAGACAGGTGAGCGGGTGCATTCTGCACTGTTAGTACTATGACTATTGATACTTTCAACGCGTTCTGCTGCAAATCTTTATGCCCTTTTCTTCGTATTTAAAGATAGTGGCCAATTCTCTGATATCTTAATATTTTACGCCTGAAAATCTAGTATTGGTTACTGGTGTGCAGATATATATAAGTGGAAGAATTTATCTTTGTGGATATAAAAGTGATTCAAAATGTAAATTCTTCCCTAAAAAAAACATTCTTGATCAGAATACATCGATTTAAAATCTATCTTTGTATTTTATTTTCTATTTTAGTACTTGGCTGCAGTGCTGCATCAAGGGAGGGAGACAGTAAAGAAGTTATGTAATTGCATTGGAAACTTATTTTTTCCACTTGACAACAAAGCTTTGCAGAAGAAATTAGAATTCTGAACATGAGGTGCAGCATTATGAACTAGTCTGTGAATGTTGGGAGAGAAAAATACACAGTAAAAGGACATTTGAGTGAAAGACTGAAAGTCTATGCTGCTATACCAGATAAAGACAATAAACACATTTTTTTCTGTCACAAAGCACAAAGCTGACTCAAAAGACACTGAAAAACAGAATTAAGTGGACAAGCAGAACTTGTTTCATAATTGCATTTAAGTCCTGACTTCAGTCTCCAAAGCAATGACACATCGTTTTCTGCAGATAAAGATTCAAGATTTGTTTGATTGTGTCAGTGTTATTTGCTGGAAGAAGAATGTTCTCTGTAACTGCAGAATGAACATAAGGAGTGGTTTGTGTCTGACAGGTGTGTCCACCTCTATGTTCAAGAAGAAGAGGGTCACACCCCTCAAAAACTCAATATATACCTGCTTTGATGCAACTTTTGAGGCAGGGCAGAGGACAGTTTGACTGGAGGTAATCAGAGCATCATCAGCGAAGAGTCGTCACCATGGGGAACTGCTGTGATACCCTCTGTAATTCTATCAGCCGGGGAAAGAATACTAATGTGCGCGTTAGTCTGCCAGCTGTCTGCTTTGTCTGGCAGATTGCCATGATCATCCTGTTTGGAGTTTTCATCCGCTATGATGAGGAGTCTGATGCACATTGGGCAGAGCACAAAAAGTCTCACAACATCACCAGCGACATCGAAAATGACTTCTACTTCAGATATCCCAGTAAGTATTATAATTTGTATTCTATAAATGAATTATTATTATTATAGTAATTTTCTTGTGCTGTAGGACACATTGGTAAAGTGCGGTTAATTATGGCTCAGCACTTATTTGTACTGTCTTACTCAAAACCTCCGTTTATGCTAATTGGATGTGAAAAAAGTAAGAAAAGTAAGAATTTAAAAAATACATGCATTTATATTTTTATATATATATATATATATTTATATTTATATTTGTCAAATATAACTCTTTCAACTTTGACCGCTATGTTCAGATGTCATGGGTTGCAAAAAATCCAAACCATATTAAATACTGAGATTGTTTTCATTATCTATTCTTCACAAACCATCAAATATTAGCACTACTCAAGACAAGAAAAGGCATTTTTGATCACTGCTCTTTTTTTCACTGTCATACAGTTTGGCAGCAATTCAGCAATAAAATCAATAAGCAGTTTGATCAAATCTTAATGTGCTAACATAAATTAAATTATTTCATTCCTTAGTTTATTATTTAAATATTATTCATTCAGAGACCACAAATCTGCAACTGAAATGCCTGAAAATCCTTGATATGAATAGACGATGAAATTCAAGATTTTCACTGATGCCTGATTTGTTTCAGTCTGTTATTCTCGGTGCAACACTTTGTTAATTTGTCTGCCAGCAGGATTAAAAAAACTACTTTGAATCCTGGTTAAGGGTTGAAGCAGCATGGGTCAAGGATTGCTTTGCAAAATAGACTTTTTAAAATTAAATGATCAGGAAATATGATCAACTTTATGAAAATAATCTGCATCATTCTAGTTGTTTTGGAAATATATCCAGATTGCATATGTTATGTGATAGAAGAACTGCTGTGCTCAACATGAAAACATTTATTTATAGGCTTCCAGGACGTCCACGTCATGATCTTTGTTGGTTTTGGCTTCCTCATGACCTTCCTCAAACGCTACAGCTTCGGGGGTGTCGGTTTCAACTTCCTGATTGCCTCCTTTGGTCTGCAGTGGGCTCTTCTCATGCAGGGCTGGTTCCACTCCCTTGACCACACAACTGGAAAAATTTATATTGGAGTAGAAAGGTGAGGCTCCTCACAGCAGGCCCTGACAGACAGCTCTTGGCGTGTTGTAAATGTGAAGTAAAAAGATGTTTGGTGACCCAGGAGGGAAATATTCTTACTTTTGTCTTCAGAAAGAGAGAAAGAAAGTGGAGCTTTTTAAGTCGTTACAGCTGTTTTTGGAAAAAAAATGGCTTTGTGATGGCGCTTGAGGCAAAAGCTCATTCCACTCATAGCAAAGCTGTGTACAAAGTACAATTCTTCAATGTAGAATGTATACCATCCAGTTTGTCAATTCAAATGACCTCCAGTGTTGCCAGTAAAAAGTTAAAGTCCAATAGTATAAATTCCTTTTACTTGTAAATTTCCTCTGCAGCCTGATCAACGCAGACTTCTGCTGTGCTGGATCTCTGATTGCCTACGGTGCCCTCCTGGGAAAAGTGAGCCCCGTTCAACTGCTGGTCGTCACCTTATTTGGTGTCACGCTGTTTGCTGTGGAGGAATTCATCATCCTCAGCCTCCTTCATGTGAGAAAACCTTGATGTCTTGGAATTCAAACTTTTACGTTGCTGATATGTGTACCCGTGATTAACAGTCCTAATACATCCACAGTGCCGAGACGCTGGTGGTTCCATGGTCATTCACGCCTTCGGAGGCTACTATGGTTTGGCCATCTCCTGGGTTCTTTACCGACCAAACTTAAACCAAAGCAAGCGCCTAAACGGCTCTGTCTACCACTCAGATGTGTTCGCAATGATCGGTGAGTGACCGCCCACTCTTATTATTCTCAAGTGTATTCTGTTGGTGATGTAGATGGCTTGTTGTCAAACCTGCTTGATTGTTCTCTCCCCTCGCAGGAACACTGTTCCTCTGGATGTTCTGGCCCAGTTTCAACTCAGCCATCACTGACCACGGGGACGGTCAGCATAGAGCCGCCATCAACACTTACCTCGCCCTCGCTTCCTCTGTTCTCACCACCGTGGCTATATCCAGCATGTCTCAGAAGGGAGGAAAACTGGACATGGTAATGCTTTGTCCTTTATATCCAATGAGGTCATGTGAGGTCAAGGCAGTCAAGCTTATCTCCCATCATGTGACATTTATATGTTTCTCCATTTTCCACAACAATACTCTATTTCACCCTACAGGTACATATCCAGAATGCCACCCTGGCCGGTGGTGTTGCCATGGGAACAGCGGCAGAGTTCATGATCACCCCTTATGGTTCACTCATCGTTGGTTTCCTCTCAGGCATCATCTCCACCTTTGGTTACCTGTTTGTGACGGTGAGCCAAGTTTCACTCTGACATGTCATATGAGAGAATATGAACCTCACAAAACTGCTGGTGTCATATTGGTGTGTTTGGTCAACACGTTGGATAAATTCATGTAAAAAAAAGAAAGAAAAAAAGCGCTACTTAGCCACAAGCAGGAAAAAAGGGAATATTGCCAGATTCTAACTTTTAAATGGGGTGTGTGTGCATCAGGGAAATCACGGCTATGGGAAGTAACATTACACTGAATGCACGTTTTCTTTTTATCTCTCATTTGTAGCCCTTCCTGGAGAAGTACTTGAAACTCCAGGACACTTGTGGAGTTCACAATCTTCATGCACTACCAGGAATGCTTGGTGGTTTTACAGGGGCCATTGTTGCTGCCGCTGCCTCCGAATCTGTCTACAGCAAAGAAGGGTGGGTGGATGAAACAGGAATTTGGTCAAATCAGTTTGGTCAAGCTCATAAATGATTGAAATGATTCGTTTTGAAGTTAGAAGCAACAGTGCAGGTTTGTCATGAAACTCTGGCTGAGTGACCTTTTTTTTTTTTTCTTCCTCCTTAGGTTGATCAACACTTTCGACTTTGAAGGAAAGTTTGCCAACAGATCACCGGGAACCCAGGGAGGCTTCCAGGCTGCAGGCACATGCGTGGCCATCGCATTCGGACTTGTTGGAGGAGCGATTGTTGGTCAGTTTGGACAATGTGTTGCTTACTAATATGAGATGCAGATTAAAGGAATTAGTACAATTGAATCCATGGATATGATAAGAATGTAACTCATTTCTGAATTATACTGCTCTCACAGTTCTTCTCCCATGTAAGACTTTAGTCCACATTCTAGTAAATATTTGACCATTGACTCTGCTGCAGATTGTGCATTATCAAATGGAAAGAGATCTTAATCTCATTTAACCCCCCTGATAAACCCGGCGAAGATGAAATAAAATTAAAAAATGTATAACAATCTTTATGATGTAAAAATCAGCCATTCAAAAAAAGAGCCATTCATAATCATTGTTACTGAAAATGGGGAATCTTTTCAATGTAAAATTGTTTTTAATGAGGAAACAACGGCATTGTGGCTGAGAAATTAGATTATAATGAGGAGAGAAGTAACGTTTACTTCTTGTGTTGCCAGGTCTCATTTTGAGGATCCCCATCTGGGGCGACCCTGCTGATGACAACTGCTTTGATGACGAGGTGTACTGGGAGGTAAGCATGCTTTTCTACCACTAGATGGTGTTGTTGCTCTTTAGATTGAGTGGAAACCTTCCGTTCTGGAAAGACTCGGGCTCCAGCTCATAATTTGATTGTCCATCTCAGGTTCCTGAGGATGAGGAGATCATCCCTCCTGTTTTGGAGTACAACAACCACATGATCCACAAGCACCAAGACATGTACGATCACTCACCGTTTTCCATTTACCTCCCATCTTCTCTTCCGTTCTCATTCTAATTTCATATGAATTTTTCTTTTTGACAGATCTGAGTCAAACTTTTCTGTGGAGCAAAGTTAAAGCCACCCTGATTCTGCCTTGAACTTGATACAGCTGTGAAGCAATGATGATGGAAGAGCCCTAAACACTACCAGAGCGGAGAACTGTTTTTGACCTGTTTTTGAAACACTTGTCTGACTCCACTGTAAATATTTGAGAACATGAAGTTATGAGAGGACTGCACAAAATGATTACATATCTCATGAAAGGATAAATAATTTTGAATCACAGCTGGAGAAATGTCATTTAAACTAACTTTATTTACTTTACTTCAGAGGCATGTTCATGTAATTTGAGGACACTCACTGTTAGATACTGAAACCTGTTAAGAATTCATAAACACTGTGTTAATTTTAAAAAGATTATAATGTACAGAAAAAAAGCTTTAAGGTTTTAAAATGTAAAATTACCATCACTAGTAGCACATCTTTTAGCTTTAATGACCATAGAGATCTCAAAGAATTGTGTCATATGTTAGATTGATGTCATTTGTGTTTAAATATTGTATATTTAATGATGCATTTAGTAATCAAATATATTAGAGTTGCAAAGTTGTATCTCTAATGTGGCTATTTCTTTGAACTTACATACAGGTCTTTGAAAGCTATATGTACATACTGTATGAGTGCTTATTCTAAAGATAGAAGTTTGGAGTGAGTGTAATAAATATAAAACTGTTTCCAGTGATTGGGTTGCCTGTGTTGAATGTTAACCCCAGTAATATGTGACTGCATATGACTAATGGCTGGTTGTATTATTATGGTTTCTAATGTACACATTCACAAAACATATACAACTGCATCTAAACAGGAATATTATAATATGATTATATGTCTAAATAAATAAATAACTATATATATATATATATATATATATATATATATATATATATATATACAGTATACACACACACACACACACACACACACACACACACACACACACACACACATATATATATATATATATGTATTTAAAATGGTCTCTAAAGGAAAATGGAAAGTGGGTGTAGAAGACAAAAACTGGCGTGACGTGAGAAGAGTTACAGTCTTTTTTACCATCGTTCAGGTGTGAGGAAACGAAGGCCCAATAATTGTGAATAATTTTCTGTGTAATAGCAAAATTTCACACTTTAAAAAGTCAGCATTAAGTTTGCGAAATTCAGACTTAATTCAAACATATGAGCGGATAATTATGCGACATGCGATATGATTAATATGATTAAACACCTGTGCATGAGAAGCTTGAAAGATCATAGAGGTGCTCAACTCTCTGATGTTTAGAGCGTCGTGGTGGAAGAAAGCAAAAGTTGCTACTAAGAGGTAAAATACTGATGACGACAGTCAGCTAAAAGTAGATAATCTTCTTTTTCATGATCAATTTAAACAAAGTCACCGGCAACAGAGCAAGAAACCTCTCATACCATCAATGTGGTGCTTTAAGTGACAATCAATGTTGCACCCAGTAGAGGGCCCCAAAACTGAATAATGGCTGACGATGCACACACACTTGACAAGCCCTCGACAGTGTGTTGCAATGAAACACTCCATATTTAGCTAAAAAGTAATTGAGCTGTGATAAACAGATGCTGAATTGGTTTAAAAGACTTCAGGTTTAAGTACAATGTGGTAAAACACCTGACAACTAAATGTACGAATCCTTCAGCTCAGGTCATTCCTGTGAGCACTGGAGCAGTTTGATGACATCACCACCTGTCTCCAAACATCCTGATTGTTTGCGCATGTCCTTCCTGCACCTCTTTCATTAACCGCACTGTGCATGATGATGCTAAGAGACCCATTTGGTTCCGAACCACTGCAGCTTTGGTCATCTGGCAGTTTCGATCTGCTTTCCTATCACACTCATGTATGCGGTGCAAACGTTTGGGTGGCTAATAATACGAGCCCAGTCTTCCAAACATCTGTGTTCCCCTAACTGATCGTAGAGAAAAATACAACCATGTATTTTCTTTTATAATATTGATTTGATATGAACATGATATGGTGGCACAGTGGTGCAGTGGTTAGCACTGTTGTCTTGCAGCAAAAAGGTTCTGGGCCTGAGCCCCTGCTCTTTCTGTTCCATGTGATCCAAGCGGGTGGAGTTTCTATTTGATTTTAATATAATGTTAATTATCAGACTAACAGGGGTCCAAACTGCCTTCTGGAAAGCGCAGATGTTGGTTTGTTTTTATACACACACACTATAATCGTAATGAAGCTGTGTATGTTGCTCATAGTCTCCCGGGTCACTGTTGCTAATATGGATTGCATAAACTAATGAAGCTCACAGCGCGGGTCGCTCTTTGACTGCTTCCACTGCTTCCACTGCTTCGATACTTGATCGAGGCCGTGCTCTGTTTGTGACCTTTGGGATTACAAGAGCTAAACTGCTGCACTGGGGTGATTTTTGTGTCAGTTTCAAATAATCCCATTTTCTGAATGAAACTTGACCTCTTTCGTCACCACAGACTAAGGGGACGTCACTGGGGTCATTCTCACCAGGACTGTCATGTGTCTTGAGGGACTCACCTGTGGCATCATATTTTATTGCTGTACTTGTCACCACAACAAGTGCAGAAACATCTTTACCTCTGAGGAGAGTCAAAGAGGGTCAGAGTGGGACCAGAGGGCGTCTGCCTCCTTGTGGACCTGCTTGTTGCCTCGAGGCCTCTCCCGGCTCCCATTATTCTGATGGTAATGAAGTCTGGACAGGCTGGTTAATAGAGTGATCTCCTGACCAATCACAGTGACTTAATGAACCTTTAATACACTGAGTGGACATCTGCTTGGAGCTGCCCTCGTCCGGGTGGCTGCATGGTGGCGGCAGCTTTATTGGGTGGAGAGGCCTCTAATGGGCCTACTGGGGTCAAACAGGTTAACTGTCAGGTTAAAACACTGGTGGGGTCAGACATTTCAGACTCTGGGTTATTTATTACAACATTTACAGAGGTCACGCTTGAACTTAGAGCTTGACTTTGATAATATATGTGCCTTTTATATATTACATTCAATCTGACCTAATCTTGAAGTGTCCTATTGCACCTTTACACTTTATATAAGGAGTTCTGATCTGATAACCACTTGTGGGCATTAGGGTGTGAAGTGAAAATTGCAGTCTAGTGATGAGATCAAATTATACATGCTGCAGGTGTAGACCTGAGTGGGATACCATGGAGAACAAGAGAACCCCAACGAAGCCTTCATAATTGAACATGAGCACAAAGAGTGAACCTAGACGTGACAGCTCTGAGAGTTCGACACCTACACTCATACAATCATATGTACATACGAATTTTTCCAATAACTTTTCCAGCCTGGCGTAAAATAGCCAAAGTGGAGATATAATGATCCATACACCTACCAGTAATGTGACTTGGAATTGACTTTAACTTCATTTGTTCAGCATCTTTCACACTGATAATTACAACTTTTCTCCCTCATAAATATAAACTATAACGAAAGGGGGGGAAAAAAAACTAAGAGATTATGAATCCAACCCCATATTTCTTATTTAAAATTGGTTTAAAGCAGTCTTCTTGATTCTATAATGATGAAAGTGTTCATCACTGTAAGAGAGATGTGTCTCAAATGATTCAGCAGACAGGCTGGGTCAGGACATGATGCTGGAGGAGAGTGGATGTGGCTCCTCTTGTGAATCATATGACCCTGGGGAGAGTGTTTGTGAAACCACTTGGTCTGCTATTGTCCTCCTGGGACTGGCCTCCTCTGAAAAGCTGCAGAAGGCCTGTAATCAGATTAAAGGTTGCTGGGAAGGGGAGGAGGGATTTTGAGGAATAGTGAAGAGGCCGTGGAAGTTCTTTAACCAGTACCTGGCATTGAAGTGCAGAAGAACGGCTAAATAACGCAGCAGGGGGGGAAGGCGGGAGCCAAGATGGAGGGACAAATTGGCCTGTTGTTGGAGGGGGATAATGGAACAATGAGGGAGGGGAGTATAATCAGTGAGTATAGAGTTGGAGAGAATAGGTGCAATGGGAAAAGGAGGAGACTGAAGAACTCCAAAGGCAGTGGCCTCGTCCCATCCTTCCTCTGCAATTATATCACCTTTGTGAGCTGATTTGAGCAGGCTGCACAGTCCATCTGGGCTCATGGGTGGACGGAACAGGCTACATGTTCTCACTGGAGCAGCCTCTGATGGAGATGCAGCGGTTTTGATAAAACTCACCAGCTTCCTTGTGGAAGTTCACAACTTCACAGATTGTGACCTCAGACAACCTGAGGTCCTCCCCGCTAATAAGGAGGCCTTTTCCTGATGATACTTGAGTCGCGAGAAGAAACAAACAAAGTTGTAGATATCTATTGTTGCTCATTCATGAAATGTTCAGAAGCACAAATTTATTTCTAAACATTACAGGACTTTTTCTTTTTATCCCCCAGTGCAGTCAACAGGCTGGAAGCGACGCCTAATCGTTATTTGTAACTCCAAAAGAGGTGCACAGTAGATGTCAGTAGCAGGAAGTTACAAATAACCCTCAGGCTGCTCTTCTTGTCTGTAAGACTAAATTGAGGGCTGGAAAGTCCTGCAGAATTTAAGAACAAATCTGTGTAGAAGAAAATATGATGAAAAAGACCACGTGCTGTTATACTGACTTAATAATAAAATATTGAATGTGTGAGCGTGTGTGTGTGTGTCAGAAAGAGAGAGAGGGAGGAGGAGAGAGAGATAGAGAGAAGGAGAGATAACCTTGTTATCTAAAGCAAGCTCCTCTCTGTTCGAAGCTTGTAACGCTGATGTCATATCACAAGACATCCCACTGAGCGCTGAGCTCCGCCGTGTCTCTGTAGGGTCCTTTCTGTCATTGTAGTTACTCATCAAAGGTCCGTTGGCCACCACTAAAGGCCAATACCTACTTTTTATTCAGTTGACAAGGGTCCATTTGGTGGGGTCAAAAGGGAAAGTCTCAGGGGGGAAATACTCTGTAAGCACTAGTGAGAAAGAGCACCAGAAAAATCACTATTCATAGCAGGGGAGTGCTTTGATATGGGCACAAAGGCCAGTAGTTCCCTGCCTGGTCTGAAAGAAGCAGAAATCAGAGCTGCTTTAAACATATGCAATCCAAACTGAATGGTTTAGATCATTAGGAGCCCCACCTGCCCCTGGTCCCTAATTAGTGGATAAGAGATAGTGTTTGATTATTGGAATATGAATTGGAATAACCATTTTTGATT
Organism: Aulostomus chinensis; assembly: GCF_037954235.1. Classification (NCBI taxonomy): domain Eukaryota; kingdom Metazoa; phylum Chordata; class Actinopteri; order Syngnathiformes; family Aulostomidae; genus Aulostomus; species Aulostomus chinensis. The sequence continues at coordinate 21,732,983 of NC_141321.1, forward strand.
ATTTTATTTTAACTTGTTGCCAGCAATATGTATATTGCGTGTATATAGTATCGCAGCGTTAACACCAATATGAACATTAACTGTGTGATGGATGCTGCACCAGCACTCGGGTCAGAATTTGCATCATCGCGTCCTAAGCTCTGAAAGAGCCTAGTTTTCTTCAACAACAATTTACGGAACTTTTGCGAATTAATTACCTGAATATGTCAGAAAAGTTGTTAAAGCCACTGTTGTCCTGAAGGATTCAACCTCAGCAGGGCTGCCTGCAGGTGTAGATACATTTTGACAAGGTGTGTCCTCAGGTTGGATGCGTTGCTATGGCCAGCTTGGGATTTTACAAGTACTGTGGAGAGTGATATGTGTATCAAGGTATGAAAATTGTGACTAAACTTGTGAACACTTTTGGCTAATGTACACCTCATTCTCTCAACCAGATTCAGTTACTCATAAATTTGGCATCAATTAATTTAATGTGAATCAAGAGAAAAAAGCAGAGAAAAATCCCTGCACTACAAGATTTTGAACATGTGAAAATATGCATTGCGCACACACACACACACACACACACACACACACACACACACACACACACACACACACACACACACACACAAAGAATAATATTGGACCAAAATCATAAACATCAGTATATTTTTGTAACTCCTTCTCTCACATAAAAAAATGTTGTAACTTTTATAATTGTTTTATATATTATAAACCTACAAATAAAATCTGTAATTCAAAGCTCTAAAAATGCAGCCGGAGGAAAACAAAGATTACCTGGACATTCTGTCAAATGAATGACAGTCATGAGGGAATTAACTTACAGTTCAAACTAGCAATGAAACCCTGCCTGACAGTATATGTTCATTAGATTTATTATTCATTTTTAAAAGAGGAAATGATCCAGTTCCATTTATACTCATTTATGTACTCAATGTGCGTGGAAAATATAAGTGTTACGAAAGAGGGGAGGGAAAAGAAGCAAATCAATGGGGTAACACGGTTGCTGTAAATATCACACAGGTCTGGTCTTCATATACGCACATGGCCAACACATTAACATACAAACACATTCACGCACAGACCCCCTGTCTGGAGAGCAGGAATTAAAAAATGAAAACATACCAAAAAAAAAAGTATAATAGATGAATAGATTACTCAACACAAAATGATTAAAGCAGAACTAAAGATGGAAAAATGTACAAGAAACAAAAGGCCTGCAGTAAGAAACTGTCTAGACTGGAACAAGATTTCTGCAAAGGTTTTGTTCAGATGTTCTGTTTTGGCAACACTCATTCTCTAATAAATAGATACAATGAAAAAGCAATCGCCACTCAGATTAAAGTAGCATAAGGTTCATACTATTCTTTGAGGACAGGAGGTTTTTGTATGTTTTTGTATTTTTTGGGGGGGGTTGGAATAATAAGTGTCTGGGTTTTATCGAAAGAGCAATAACGATGTACATAATGGGAAATAATGACAAGAATTGTGGAAAAGAGACAGCATAGATGTACAGCACAAGAACACATGCATTAGTGCACCCTCCTCTGAAAATTTCACATATGTCATTACCTTTTAATTTCGATTTAAATCGTAGAGTTTACAAATTATATTCATATTCTATCGAAGCCAATAGAGCACCTGGGGTTTGGGGTGTTGCACGCGAGACCTCGGTGGTGTTAATGAGGGAGGGACAAGCGCTGCCTCTTCACTCTCCCAACCCGGATTTATCCTGCTGGTCCTGAGATTCACAGTTAAGCTTCACAAAAACACCTTTTATGAGAAAAAAGGCGCCAAAAATTACTTTTGTAAATAGAAAAAGAATCTCGGAAAAGTGATACACTACAGCTGGAATGCAGTAGTATGAGTGGACGGAGGGAGTAGAGTGACTGAAGGTATCTCTGCACCAAGAGCTTGTGGTCATTTTACTGCAGGTGACATATTTCCACCAGAAAGCTTCAGTTTAACACTGATGAGACACAGTGACAGCGAGGTGGCAGTAACCTCACACTCCATGCCAGGACAAGAAGAAAGACATGAGGAATGGGAGGGGATGAGGGGGAGAGGAGTGATTCTCTTGGGAGGGGAGGGTGTTTGGGTGAAAAGCAACAGCATATGTATTGTTGGAGGCCCTGACTCGCCACCCTGGAGAGCTCCCTGTTCCCACGGTTTGCTCAACAAACAACGCACCCCCAACCTCACACACACCACCATGCACCCGCACGCAGTAGTGATGTCATTAATTACCATCAAAATGAGCATGACAGCAAGCAAGTGTGCGTGCGTTTGCCAGCGAGGCTTTGTGTGTGTTAATGTGTGTGCGCGCGCGCACGTGCATTTGTGTGTGTTTGTGTGTGTGTGTGTGTGTGTGTGTGTGTTGTGTGTGTGTGTGTGTGTGTGTGTGTGTGTGTGTGTGTGTGTGTGTGTGTGTGTGTGTGTGTGTGTGTGTGTGGGTGTAGGGAATGAGAAAGAAAGGGACCATTGTCCATTATGAAATAAAGAAATCTCCACTGAAGCATTGTAAATGGAAAAGGCAGAAAAATGGACCAAATTCGGGTATCTTTGAGTGCGAGCTGTGCTGTCACATCTTGTCAGAGCCTCACAAAACCTGATGTGCACACATTGGCCTGCCTGGCTACAGACACACACCGTGGCCCTGTGGTTGTGAGTTCTCCCGTTGACATTCAGCCTTTCCCTTGCAGCAGCGGAGACACAGGCATCCTGTTTTTATGAACACTGTGTGTCTTTGTACTCTGTGTTTGTGTGCATGTGTCTGATTTTTTTTATTGTTTCAAGAAAAACAAAAAACATTAAAGGTGGTCATGCTTTACCACTTGTGTGTATATTTGCACAGGTATTATTGTGTTAACTTTAATACCATCACTTTCTTAAGATAATTGCCCAAGTCAATTTGGCAAAAATATATATTTTTTTTGCCTCAATCAACTCCTTAGGATGTTTTCTCTCCAGTTTTTTTGTGTTTTCTGAATACTTAAAAAAATGATTTAGGCGATTATTTCAAGAAGGCGACGTTATTACCAGACATTTGATGAATTTTGTATTTTGTCTGCTCCTGCCAGATTTGGTAAGAAATTTTACTTAAACAAACAGATTGAAAATAAATATTTCTTTGCTGATCAGTGCAGCAGGGAGGGCAGAGATGTAGTGGGTCGTCTCACAGCAGGAAGGTTCTGGGTCTGCAGGAGGTCCACAGGTGTGCGGCTCTGAACTGTTGGTGTGTGAGATGGAATTATTGTCTATGTTTTTTACAGGCTGAGACGCTCATGTCTTGTTCAGTGTGAGCTTGGGGGTGATGGGAGTGCAGGGGCAGCACTTTACGTCCATCAGGCTTTTATTTAGTGCGCAACGATCTTACATAATTGGCATTTAAGTTGAAATAACAAAGTTGAACTTGAAGGGCCTCTAATGTATTGGCTATATTTTCGTGACACGAGAGAAGTGAGCTAATTTCCGCTGCTCCTTTAAAGTTGAATTTAGATTTAAATCAAATTATTTCAGCAGTGCATGTTCAAAAGAATTTAAAGTGCAAAAGAGTCCAAGTTGAAGCACAAAGCTCCTGGTCAGCGTTCTTTCTGGTTTGGCTGAAACAGCAGCGACGTGGCTTGGTTGTTAAAACAGGAGAGAAGAGAATGGGACATTCTGCCGAGTGGGCCTCCCTTAACTCCGGTTATGCAGTGAACCGCTCCCAGGACTGAGATTATTGTTAAATGTGCAGCCATGAATGCTTGGGATCCACCTCATCAAGGTTTGCACTGATAATTGCTACTATTTGATGTGAACAGAAACTGTGTTAATTAGAGGCTTTGATTGGGACATGAGAAGAAACAAACATGCTTTTGTTGTGCTGAACAAATCTCTCCTCTCAGGGTTTATGGATCTGCATAGCTGGGAAGTTTTTGTGTGTCAAACTTTGATGAGGTCCTTGTTATAGGGCAAGTCTCAACTATGTGTTTGGGAAAATATCCATGTGTGTCCTGTGCTCCAGGCTCATCAGCCATCCCAGTGAACTAAAACAATGCCCTGCATTGAACTATTTAGACCAGCATGTGAAAGACATTTACGTATTACTTCCATTATCCTTCAAGAGTTTATTTGGACGGGGCAAACATTCAACACCACCCCCACGCACACACACGCGCACACACACACAAAAACACACGTACACGATGGAAAGCAGATATTGAACCAGGTTTCAAGACGCAACTCTGAATTAAACACAGAGCATCCACACTTTTATTGCTGAATTTATAAAATGTGAACAAAAGCACAACCATCAAATTAAATTACACTCATATAAACTGGACTTTTCATTTTCAGAATATATGACCGACTTTTTAGGATGGATGTCAAAGTTGAGCTGTGTATCGCTGAAGCGTGGCAGGAAACTACTGTGGCTCCTAAATCAGTGATGACCACAACCTCAAACTGAGACGACGTACCTGGTCGTGGTGTGAACGGCGTGTAGACGCAGAGGAAACGAGGGAACCTGAAGAGTCACTTTTCCATCCAGCAGATGGTGCCACAGCTACAACGAGGCGGCCGGTCATCCTCACCACATTAATTAATATAAGTGGTGAGTCACTGGCGATAACACTGACATATTTCAGAATTGAACATGGAACAGGTTTGGCCTTTGACGGGTTTGACTAAATACTCGTGTCAAAGAGACTAAATAACACTGAAATATGTTCTGGGCTCTGATTACAACCATTATGAAGCATAAGTGATGGAGAATCTAACCCTGCATAGGAAGCCTCTTGTTAACGTTGACTTGCACAGATATCTACTCTTGTGCACTCTTACATGTTTGGTTCTGTGTTTAAAAACCTCTTTGAAGGACATCATTTATAGAGCAATAATGCATTTTATTTGCAATTTTTGTCTGTCTTTGCCTTTATAATTGAAATTACCTTCCCAATGAGTAATTAAGATGATAGAAAATGAATTCAAATAAGAATAATAATCCAGTGACAATGAGTATCAGATTTTAGATTTGTTTTATTTAAATTTTACTTTCATACATCATGATCCATCTTGATTCTTGTAGGTTTCCTGTTCCCCTGTTTGGGAGCCACTGTTCTCCAACATCATCTCATTCAATTATCAGTTGATTTTTGAGGATGTCAATCACGCTGCCTTCAGAAATCACTCAGCCAAATTTAGCATGTCATAAAAAAACACAGTGTTTTTTTTTTTAATTGAACATGTTGCCCTGCTCTTTGCACCAGAATATTCAATAAAACACAGACAGTTTGTGTCACGATCAGTGCTGCAAATGTCCGAAGAGTATTCACTCTTTTCAAGAGTGAGGGAGGGAAGATGTTTCTCTAGCGTTGAAGCTAAGACTGATATTTACTGTGTAAGAAAGAATCATGTCAGTTCTTCTTTTTGTAAATGTCATTTAAGCCTTTCGATTAATTAACTGAATTCAGGAAAAAAAAAAAACCTCATGAGAATGTTTTAATGAATCAGTCAGCCTGGATTTTATGTGTGACACATTTAGAGCCGATTTAGTTTTGCTATGGGAACACACACATTTGAATGATAACCTCTTCCAGACATAACCTTGTTCTATTTTGTTTTTCCTGTGTTGACTCTCCTGAAGAGGTCACTGCAGCTCCTGCGCACGCAGGAAGCTGCACCCCACCTGCTCCAACAGCCACCCTGAGGTCCTAGGTGCTTCTGATGATGAAAATTAAGATTAAATAATGAGCCTCAGTCCAACGTAGAGCAGGAAGGAATGAGGAAAAACACATGAAGCAAAAGAGAAAATTGTTTAAAAAAACCAAACCAAACCGTAACTGACTTGTAAGGTGTTTCCAGCAGTGGGGGTGCTGCCATCGTTGAATCCTGGCACCTGAGAGAAAGCCACAGTTATTCTCCACTGATGTTTGTCTTCTTTCTTCTGTATAAAAAGAATACATCAACAAAACTTTTTGTAATTATATGGAATCGTAGCTTACGTAGCTGCTGAAAAGGGGCCTGCAGTGCTACTGCATCCCCTTAAATTTGCCAAATACAGAGTAGCGCTCATAAGGTGGGGAGCACTGAATGCCTAAAACAAACTGTAATGGGGCTCCAGCAAAACAGCCAGAAGCTTAAGATATATTAAATTACCATGATTGGGACTTAAGGCATGGTTAAAGCTTGTTTGAGAGGCTGGGGAGCCTCAAAGCAGCTCTATTCATGTCTGGGGAGCTGGGTCAATAGGTTGAGGAAGTTCACAGGACCTGATTCTATTCTTATGCAAACGCAGAATACAAGAGCTAAAGCTCAGTGAGTTGGAAGATGTAAATGACAGGACAATCATCTGCAGCCCTCCACAGACACAAACCTGGTCTACAGTTCAACTGCACTCTCCACAGTATAATACTTTCAGGTGACAGATACAAGAATTAAATTATTTAGAATCAGTCTAATGGGATGTCATGCTAAGTACTCGTTAATATGTTAACAAGATATCAACTTTTTTTTCTTGGCAGCAAAGTCTGAAAATTAATTTATCAGCTTTGGTGAGGAACGCCACCTCCAGCGCCTCCAAGCTCAATGGACAACATCCATCTCTATGTGCGGACAAGTAGAAAATCTGAGCGGCATAAATGAATGAATACACACTGAGTGGCGTGAGACAGAACACCTGCAGCCCACGAGTTGCTCTGGTCAGCTCTGTCCAACAGGAATAAATAAAGAAATCTAAAATATATTGAGCTATCGATGCTGAGATGTGATAAAGTCATATAAGAGAAACATGCAGCATACAGTATATGTGATGTATATCATGCATATGTGCGCTTCATTTGAAAACATGGGCATCGCTATGATTTTCTGTAAGATTTTAAACTCAGCATCCAGGATTTCTCTCCCACCAAGTCACAATAGTATCAGTGAAGTCATCTACTGAAATTATATTTGAAAAAAAACAAACAATTTCCTCACAGATCCCACTTTCCCCCTAAACTCTTACTTCGAGACAAACAATTGACAGCAATCTCTTTGATATCCTTTATTTGGAGGGACAGATGAAAAATGGTAACTGTATCAGACGTACATTACAAATGCTTTGTGCATTCAGTTTGTATTTTGATCAGAATAAAGAATAAAAAAAACAATAAAAGTAATAGCTTAAATTAGAAATAATCATTTATAAAGTTACGAAATAATAATAATTCTTTGTTGCTGATTGTATGCAAAGAAATTGGAAGAATGTGAACTTGACCTTTGACCCCCTGAAGGGCCCTGGAGACGCATATAACGTGCCTCTTTCACCATGCTGTTATTCCCATTTTCAGCCTTTCTCTTAATGAGAGTCTGAAGCAGCAGAGTTCCTCCTCAGGAGGCTGTAACTATGCAGTACGACTCCAGGATTTGATAGCGCAGCTTCAGTTTTAACAGCAAAATCTACGACTTTTAAAACAGGTTTGTTGTGTACTGGGACCCGAATGATTCTTAATATAAACAGTTATTTATCTTCTGTGTTGCATCGAACAATGCAGAGCAACGAAATGGGAAATTCAAAAAGTCTTTAACCTTGTCAGCTTGACAGCTAACTGTCGCTGTCACTCTTCCAGTGAAAATAATAACAAACTGCATATGATAATAGATGCATAAAATTATTCAGAAATCCCGTCCAATCAATTGATTCGACAGTACAGTGTATTGATTTAACTGCACACATCCTGCATCTGTGGAGACATTCGATTTTCAATTTATCAATAGAACTTATTGTGTATTTTTGTATATATTCATATTCAATTTCTTTTAGATATATAAGCATATCTTTAAATTCATATTTCCAGTATATATATATATATATATATATATATATATATATATATACACATATACGATACTGTTAAGCAAATAACCAAAAAAGCATTTGACTGCACATTTTATCTGAACAATGGAGGAACAAATGCACAGATTTATTTAATTTATATTAAAAACAAAAGACACAAACAATTAATTTAACTGAGATTGACAAAATGAACCTGGTACCGTTCACACTCACAATTTTAGAGCCTCAAAAGAATCAGACAGGCTGGCACATGAGATAAGAATGGGGACATGAATGCTGCCAAAATGGCAAATCGTTTTGTTTTTATGATAATAATAAATCATTTAAGTTGTCCCCTTCCAAAATTCCCTCGGTCCCAGAGTCTGACGGATGTACAGCATCTATCGGGGGAACAAGCACGTGTCTGTCAGCTTGTGTGGGGTCAAGCTGCATCCCAAGAGAGCGAAGGGTCACGACCTGGACAAAGGCTTTTCGGACATCATGTCGTCGCTGGCTGGCTGGGTGGGTGTGTGGCGCCTCGCCGCATCACGGACATTCCTGTGGTTTCATAATGACGTTTACAGCGTCACAACATGAGATTCCTTAAAGGTACAATTAAATGACATAAATGAACGAAAATATCTGCAAATGACGTCTTAGAAGAATTCAGTCGGATCACATGGATTTTACATGAGAACGTTTTTATTTGAACATCAGAGGAAAAAAAACACATCACCACATATTTTGACTCGCTGCCTTCTTTGGTTTTTTAATGGTAAAAAAATACTTGCATGAATGTTATGAATCCATTCCAATATTTTACTGTATTTGCGAGACATAGCTGTGCATAGCTGTGTATAACTGGCATGTTGCTGCTCTGTCCAAGGTGCTGGAGGAGAGTACTTCAACACAATACAGCACAACAATCACACTGATTTTCTTGTTGTTCAAGATTTCGGTGAAGTCCACAGCTGTAATCATTTCAAACCAAAATAATCACATAGGTATGAATAATACAGCCACCTTTTAACGATGCATTATTGCCTTTAAAACAAACAAACAATACGCACAGCATTGAGCATTTTCACAATAATAAGTTAACCTGTTCGTCTCTTTCAGTTCTCTGAGACGATTCTACGTTAATCTGAAGAACATCTTTTCATGACAAAAATCATATCTATCAATTTATTCTAAGCTAATGCTTCATATTTTTCGCAGCCTTTTCACACATAAAATTATTTCTTCATGTTAACGCGCTGATATGGACTCTGAAGGTGAATCACAGCATCGTGGCGTTGGGATCATGGTGGTCCTTTCTCTAAAAGCAAAATAAACAAACAAAAAAGCCAACATCAGATGTCAAATTGAGGATTATTTTGTATGCAGATAATGGCTGATGAATATACCAAGTAAGCAAGCATGAACATTTACATTGTTTCGTTTGAGTGAATGAAATTGTGGTGTTGACTGAGGTGAGATCAGACCTGAAGCCATGACGCTACCGGATTCACCAGATCATACATAGAGATGTTCCTGGACAATTTAATCCCACTGGGAGACATGGCAAGACCCTTCCGAAGCCATTTTTCACCCTCCTTCTAATTCACACCTCTTCTATCATCATGCTGCTCTACAATGCAACATCATGCTTTCTTTCCTCATGTCTGTTCTCAGTATGGCCGCCACCCCCCTGAACCCCACAGACGGCATGCAGTTTATGCAAATGATCAGTCTTTCATGCTCAAAAGTTGAATGAGACTCAAGCAAAATCTCCCTCTCTCTGTCTTCCTCAGACAGACACGCATACACACACACACACACACGCACGCAGGCACACACACACACACACACACACACACACACACACACACACACACACAAACCCAATTTTATTACTCAGTTGTGTTCAGGTACCATGTTCCCCATTATTCTTTTCATTCCAGTTGTTTTTCATTTTAAATCCCTCCACAACTACACAAGGAAGATTGACATAATTAAATAAGAGGAAGTACAGAGTGTGCATGTGCGTGTGTGTGTGTGTGTGTGTGTGTGTGTGTGTGTGTGGTGTGTGTGTGTGTGTAGGGGAAGACTGATGTTATGTACAGGACTGATACAAAAGTTAAGAGTTGGTTGGGGAGGATGAGCGAGGAGGGGGGGAAGGGGTCGAGGGTGTGTGAGGATGATGAATGTGAAATTCTTGGTGTTCCCAGGGTCTTGGTGGGGTTTGAAAGGCCTGAGGGGATGTCTGCGGGGGGGCGCTTGTGCCCAGCTGTTGGGGGACCTAAGTCTCCCCTCTCTCTGACAGGCTGTCCTTTTCACCAGCACATAGTCAGGCTGTCCAGCCTGCTGCCATAACAACGCCACAGCCCCTCTATCATAGTAATGCCCACAGCTCAGGGGGAGGAGGAGGAGGAGGACGAGGAGGAGGAGGAGGACCAGCAGTGAATAAGGAGTCCAGACATTTCTAGCCTGTGAACTTGAACTTGACTGGCAGTCTGAGGGACTGGCGGGGGAGAATGTAAATCCATCCCTGGGAGATTTTTGATCTGTGTTTTATTTCCTAAACACTGTTTCTTTTGTTTTAATCTTGTTAAAGTATCTTAAAAATCACCTTGCTTGTTATAATTCAAATTATGAGTTTGTCATAATATTACCAATAACTGTATGAGTATTTTTTTTTTTTTACTTTGACAAAATAAACCTTTCAGCTAAGATTTTGTTCCTCTGTTGTAAGAGTTTTCAATAGAGATAAGGCAAACATTGTTCTGATCAAATGTGACTATCAAGTAAAAAAAAAAAAAATCTGGCAGTGATTTTTTTTCTGTTAAAGAAAACAAAAAGAATGATGACAATGTAATGTTGCTTGGTCAATATATCATATTTTGTTCAGTAAAAATAAGTGACAGAAAGAGTAAATATTCAAGAAAAAAATCCCATTACAAAAAAATTCCACCGTGTATAATACATGATAATCATAGCTGCTTGAGGAAATTTTCAAATACATATTTCTGTCCAATCAGATGAGTACTAGATATTTGTTAACATAAAGAAACATCAGTCCAAGAAACATCTTTTTTGTTAATTATTCACTCAGGAGCTAAAGAGAATATAGACCCTCTGAGAGCTGCAGTTCCAAGTGTCATCATCTGGAGTTGATCTCCATCTATCTGTCCAGGGTCAGTGAGTCGTGCTTGTTTGCTCCAGTCTAAAGCTGATGAACGGCGACTGATCCACATCAGGGGTCTGTGCTGCTCCGACTCACTCGACCATGGGAAAAAAGGAGCAGTGAAAGGTCTCCTGTCACTGCTACAAAGCCAAGAACAAGCCATAGCAGGATAAGCGGGTTTATCCCAGATTAAGACACGGTCGCAGCTGCGGTTTCCTTGTGAGGGCTGCAGGAACCAAAAACACACAATGTGCTTCACTCAGGTCCTGATCACTGAACTGCTGTTTGGACCCTGACAGCCAGAGAGAGTTATTCTACCAGTAAAACTGTGGCGTAGTTTGAACTGAGACCTACACGCCTCTCATCTGTAGCTGAGTCACTGATGGATGATGGTTTAAAATACCAGTTTCAAAACACACTGATCATCTGACCTCCAAAAAAAACCCGCTCGGTGTCAAACCGTCGCCCTCTCAGACGCACTCACACATCACAATCAATACCAGCAGTCACAACGGGGGGTTGAATTCAGTGTTACTAATGTTATTAACCTGATTCTCTTGTCAGTTTTAAAATCCTCACAGTTATAAAAGCCTGTCTTGGTCAAATAGTATAAATTTGTGTGCGTGTGTGCGTGTGTGTGTGTGTGTGTGTGTGTGTGTGTGTGTGTGTGTGTGTGTGTGTGTGCAAAGATGAATTCTGGATTTCTGGAACAGCCAAACAGCTGGCGCCATCATCATGGTGGATCTAGAATAGTTTTTTTCTTTTCTAAATGTTAAAACAGCTCATGCTCAAAGGTTCAATCAACTCTGTGTGTCTTACTGTCACACTAAACTAATTTGATGGCTATGTTTTTAGATTTAATAGCAAACTGATTCCCACCTTAAACAAATAGAATCGCAGCAATAATGCTGCTTTTAAGTGACTGTGGGAATTCAGATGTCCAGGACATTCCTGTTAATCAGGTAGCGGGAATGAATGATCAATTAATCAATATTTATATCATGAATCACGTAATCTGCATATTTGACAAAGCGGCCATATTATTTTCCCCTGGCATGAGCAAACATACTCATACACATGACCCGCCCCCCCACGTTGGCAGACATAAAGAGGCAGGAAGACAAAGGGCTGACTTCTCCAGGAGACATGTGTGGCTGCAGTGTTAATGCAGGCATCTGCCACTGTCTGGTCTGGAGCCTCGTTCCCACCTAGACGCCCAGGCTTTTACTGCACCACCATACACTACCATGGTGCCCCTTTCACAAAGCCACTATTGTGGAGCAAAGCCAGGCTCAGAATGATAATGTGGACTCTGGCAAGTGTTTACCAACAGGTCTTCTGCACCGACCTGCAGCCTGTGAGACGACCCGCGATGGTTTTATGCAGCACGGGACAAATTGCACTTTCCAGGAGGGTGTAGTTTACAACACCTGTTAGACTTATTTTAGAACATACCCCAACAGTTGGCAGAGGGGTAGCTCTGTCATTCTCCTCATAAAGCTGATCAGTTAACTCATTCTTTACAGACGTTTTTAATTTTCCTGTAAAGCTGCAAGACGTGAAAATATATCACAAGGGTTGCAGCTATACAAGGGTTGCTTATGATCTGTAATCACGCAGCAGTGATACTGCGTTTATTGTATGAATCACACACGCGCGCGCGCGCACACACACACACACACACACGAGAAATATTGGGATCTAAGAATAAAGGCATTTTCAAGTGGCCTAATAAAGGCGACGTAGGCATGAGCTCTTTGTTGGCAGCATGTAGCAGCTCTGTTAGAGCTCAGCTTCACACTGGTCCCTCCCCCACAACGCTCCCCTAATTACAGCATGGTGCCTAATAAAGGAACAGTCACCCTTTTATTTTTCAGCTACTGGCCCATCATCAGAATTTGCCTTTGTTATGGCAGTGAAGAGTAACACTGAAACAATGCTATAATGTCATTTTTTCCTCTCTCTCCAACAAATACAGATGCAATGATGCCCACCACAACCTCTGCTTTAGCAGCCTGAGCGGACATCACCAATATCACCTTTCTCAGTTTCTAACCATTTCTGATCTAAGCAGGGGATTTTTTTTTTTTAAATCTTAAACTTTGATGTTTTCTTTCAAGAGGGGAGTTCATTGCATTCCGCAATTAAAAACTTACAGCTTTTTTTACATCTCCGCGCTCTATGATTGAATCATTTTTGTAATTTAGAAGAGTTTGATTGAGAGCTTTATGATCTTTTACCGAAAATGAACAGGTAAACCGAAAACATTCCAAAAATATTAAGAAATATATTTTGGTGTATGTGATCAATGTGTGGTCCCACTATTGATGCTGTCTTCTTCCTCCAGGCAAAAACGGAATTTTCAACTTGTTCTTGTTGAGGAATGATTGAATGATTGAATGATGTATGACGCTAAAAGGCTGTTTTTAGATTCACTGGTGGGAGAGGGAATTTTTTCTGTGCTAATTGAAAACCTGATTTTAAGACCTGGTCCAATGAGCAGGAGTTGGGACATCACAAATAATTTTGAATGGAAAGCTGATCCAGATGTCAGCAGACACAAGCGTGACGTGGAACTGTGACACCTCCACGTCACAAAGGGTGAGAAAATGTCACAACTCTTGTGTTGAACAGTTAAAAACAGCAGAATATTTTTAAGTCATGTATTTATAACTTCAAATGAGGAAGAAGAGGGTTTTTTTTATTGTTCTAAGCCACAGACAATGTGGGACACACATTAATGTATTTTGGGTTTTTTTTTTTATACCTTGATACAAATGAGTAAATCATCCAATATTGAAAGAACATTATTTTTCAAGATTTTTTTTTTTTTTACAGAAAATCAAGTTTATACATTGAAGACAATACAAATTTTAAAGATTTTGTATTTTTGCCTTGTGTATTCCAAATATAGTGACCCGCTTCTTTATGCAGCAAAAATAAATCCAGATCTGGTTGAATCTTTGGCCTTTTACACACTTTTGTCCGTCTTTCTCTTCATATAATCTGCATCATTTCCATCACCTTCACACGGGCCTGCATCTTGTTCCCAGATAAAGGATGGGGGACATGCTGGGTGCTGCTGCGCCTTTAAATACTCTCTCTGCTCCCCTCGTTTCTATGCAATTATGTTAATATGCAGAGCTTGTCTGCGTGCTATTCATTATCGGCTGCAATTGCGTGATTGTTTCCTTTATTTTCCATCTTTGTAAAGCCACTCTTGGTTTTTTTGGGGGGGGACCTGCTTTATCCCCACAGCTGGTGCGACGGGGGCTGAGGAGGATAAAGACTTTCTGTAACCTGCAAGGAGCGTTTATGTTTGCGCCACATTGTCCCGCGTCATGCTCTCACTTTCAGCACCAAACAGACCTGTGTTTCTTTTGTGGTGGCACAGAAGCAGGTTTGTTTTTCTAGTCTAGTCTAACATTGTTTTAACAGCTAAAGCACATCAAGTTGTGTAATTCAGTAACGGGGGTCGACGGTCCAGGAGCACCGCGTTTCCAAAACCAAGACGGACGCAAGATAGACTGAGCAGTTAGTTGCAGTTTGCACACTGACGAGGAGACGGTTAAAAAATAGCGAGTTTGCGGTAGTTTATTGGGAAGTTCATTAGGCCGAGAGTTCATCAGAGGTTTGGCCCCGTTTGGAAAACAAAAACTTCTTAAGCATTAGAATTCATGGGGTCTGTAACATCCTGAGGGTCTGCTTCATGCTCTTAATGTCGCAACTTTCCCACTGTAATTCATGTTAATTCATTCACAAATTCATGAGGCAATGATATATCAGCACCCCTGCAGTCAGTCCGACCGTTTTGATAGATTTCGTTACATTTAAATTATTTTTGTCTTTTCCATTTACAACAGGAGCTAGATAACAAACACAGAATAGTAATTATAAAAAAGATACTGCTCCTCTAGATACCGCTTTATGGTGCAATAAAAAAAAGTTTGATCCTATATTCAATTTGTATGATTTAAAACAAACAAACAAACAAAATCAACAAAGTCTGTACATTTTTAAATTTTGGACATTTTTTATTTAGATGGAGGGAATATATATCTGACACATTCTTAAAGTGAGGTTCATCATGTGTTTTTTTGAAATTAAATCTAGGTTCCCATCAAACTGACTAAATGTGTGATGGATGTGAGGGCAGGATCACGGCTCAGGGCCTCGCAGCTTGATCTTAACACTTGTTTATTTTTGATAAACTTGCTGAACCAGACATCTTTTCACACATTTGTTGGTTGAAACAATAAGCTTTAACTTGTAAGGCGGGCTTTTAACCAGGCTGTGGATTTGAATTTCGTGTGTGTGTGTGTGTGTGTGTGTGTGTGTGTGTGTGTGTGTGTGTGTGTGTGTGTGTTCAGCTTTATTAATTGACTTCATGCAGATGTGATGACCTCAGGATTTGCAGGATGTGGGGTTCCCTATACTGCCTGATTGAAATCATTCATTCATTCATTCATTCAGCAGCAGCAGCAGCAGCAGCAGTTTGACTGAGTGACGCATGAAGGGCCTCAGTAATGTGAGAGGATGAATCGGCTCCGTCTCCAGTTGCTGAGATCAGACTAAGACTGAAACCTTAAAGACGCTGCTGATGAGGGCCTAACTGCTAACGAGGGACCAATTACTGCCTTCCTTATGCGCCAACACAACCATCTTAGGCAGCACGGAGACTCCGTCAAGATGGCTTCCATGTACACAACATGTCAGCAGAAAGAGGCCGACCTCTCATCTGCTCAGTCGTCAGGAGGCTTCAGAATAATATAGTTGTAAAAATGTTGGACATATTTAACTGCTGCACAATCTGCACTGACTGTTGAATGCAGATAAATATCGATTCATTCATTTACTTGTTTTATTTGAGGGGAACAAGCAGTGAAAGCTGAGCTTTTTGAGCTTCCCTATCGCCTTCACTGAGATGTTCTGACTTAACTGATAACATGCAGGGTTTATGAAGCAGTCCGTATTCAGAGTTTTATTTTTGAAAACAGAAGAAACAAGTAAATGATTAAAACCTGCAGTGGTTTAAGGGTAAAAGTTACAGCGATATTGAATTTGACTATCATATATAATATTATGAAAACAAGAACATCTTTTACACTTTAAAATGTAACTTTTTTTTTTAAACTGCTTTACAGTTTAAAATTAAAAAAAAAAAAACTTTCCGAGAACTATGGTGAGTAATTGTTCAGCGCTGCAGGGACAGATTCAAAGTTTGTGTTGGAAGGAAACGTTAATCTCCGTAGATTAGAGGGCCTGTTGGAGCCGCAGCCTTCAAATGTACCTTCCTTCTCCTCAGTGGCAATTCTGTTTACAGATGTGTGTAATTTTGAAGAGAGGTAACTCATCGCGAGCTGGGTGATAACGTTTTCTGTTTGAAAAAGGTTGAGTAAAGGATCCACTTCAATAAACGGAATCAAGAGGATAATAATCAATCAATTATGCATGTGCAGAAAAGAAGTTCAGGCAGGATGTGGAAATTAAAAGATAAAAGATCAAATCCATTTGAATTCATCCCATTTTACAAAGCGCAGACCTACCTGAAAAAGACTGCTCGTTTTTTTTCTCGATTGTTGTCTTTTTCCACTTTCTTTTTTTCACGCCATTAACTCGGGAAGCTGAGGGTTTGAAGGACATTCCTACTTTCGGTTATCTAGCTTTATGATGGATGTTTAACACTCATACAGCTAGATAACCAAAGACAGGAACAGGCTCTCTTCTTTGCCATAAAAGCAAAAGGAACGTATGTTATTTCCTGGGAAGAAAGAACATTATTGAGGGGTTAGAATTCATTACAAACACTGGAAGGAAATAAAAAATGCCATTGATTTTGGCAGTAAAAGTGAAATCACAATTCTCCTGGTGGTCTTCCAGAAGCAAACAGCCTGTAATCACACTGACACATCTCTCTCTCTCTCTCTGTCTCTAGTTTTGCACCTGACAGACAGAACAACTTGGTGCATTTGTTTTGGAGAATAAAACTGCTGTTCACATCCATACCCTCTACGGGAAAAATATAAATCCAGGCAAATACAGTTACGGCTCCAAAACAAGTCTTAATCTGGGCGACGGTACAGTGAAGCGAGATGAAATTATTTAGCACGAATAACTGAATTTCTGGATTACGTCTGCATGCGCCTGTTCTAATACTGATGTCTTTCCTGATTCCTATTTTTCTAATAGAGACGAAAACTTAATCACCAAAAACTCATAAACCAAAGAAATTTTTTTTTTAAAGGATTTGCTTAGAAACAGTAACAAACATGACAAAACTGCACATCTTGGGAAGTAAGAGAATGAAATGGACAGAGGCCTATAGGTGCAATTGTAATTTACTGAACATTTCTTCCAGTGGTTTCTTGTTAATTTTATGTACACTTTGTACTCAATAATATGTATAAATATACATTAATATTATTAAAATATTATCATGGTAGGAAGGCTATAATTTTCCCACCAAAAACAAGTTACCACTCTTTAAATACTATAGGCTAATAATAATAATTCTGAATGCAAGGGTACTGCTATGATACTGTTTTTAAAAAGAAAGACATCATCTTTAGGATAAATCAAAAATAACCCTGAGCTGAACCCACGCTTCTATTGGCATTACGTCTGACGTAATTGGCAAATAAATGCCGTGACGAGGCATGCGTCACCTTCTTTGTATATCGGAGCGATAACTAACAAATGTAAATACCAGAATAGACAGAGAATTGTAAGACATTTTTAATTGTTTACATTGCAAGAAAGAGTAGCATCGCACGAATGAACCTCTGGATGTGAAGTTGCCTTTATGAAGTCAATATTCCAGGATTTTATGTGTCTTGATTAAAACGAATTTAAATTGCCAGAGAACATGGTAGGTTTACTCCGTGTGGCAGTTTATAGGAGAAAGGTGGGTTTCAATCCGTCACATGCGTCTATTGGCTCTTTTTGAGTCATCAGAGTTGATAACATCACGATGCTCCACAGCCCTGCTCCTGCATGTGTGATCGATGTTGCATTCATGGACATGCCTATAGATACGAGCAGATTTGATCTGAAACTTAGACGAGGTTAAGATCATATTGAATCCACAAGACTCTTACTTTCCAGCATCCTGATGCATCCACAGACACCAAAACATCCACATGTGGACGTCGGGCAGCATCATCCAGGCTGCAGGTGCGAAGGTGTGCAGCCTCGGGTTGACAAGCAGCTGATCAGATCGATAAATCACACAAACTAACGGCGGATCACTGAGTCCATGATGGGATTGATTCCGATGTTTGTATCCGTGGTCCGTTCCGTGGACGACGGAGGGATGTTGCAACACGAACGAGGCTTTTATCCGCCCCGTGTCTCCCTCCTCCCGCGGTCCTGATGCTGCTGCGTCCCCTCACGGAGCATCCAATGCTCCCCTCTCCTCCTCTCTGGCCTTTTTTTTTCTAAATGCGTCCTCCTCCCGGCGGCACTGACGTCACTCCGGAAAGTCGCTGAAGAACCAATCACAGAGGTCTCCCTGCATGACTGTGTCGCGTTTAAATGCTTCGTTTTAATTTCACTCTTAACGATGGTGGATGAATTATCTTTTGTGACGAGCTCCTGCATCAACATCCTTTTACAATACCATTTTTAATGATTCTGGCGCGAAAGAGGCAAAAACAGATACAAGGCATCTTAACAATCCAGTGATTGTTCTCGTAGGTGTAGAAAGTAGCTGAAATACCCGTGAAAACTCAAATGACGATGGGTTTCTTGTTCTTAAATCATCTATCGCTCCAAGTCTCATTTACAATTAGAAAACGCCTAAATGTAGCGCCCCCTTGTGCTCGTAAGAACAACTCACTATTACATTGACTGTTGCATCTGTGTCCTATAATTTTAGATGTACGATGAATATAAAGTTTTAAAAAATACATATGCACAACATTCCAAAATTAAAGACCGAATCACACCAAACTTTAATTTCTGTGGGAAAATGTAGTTCGATTTAGTTCATTTTATGATTTAATTACTTTGTTAAAATCGCGCCTGCTGTTGGCTGTGTGTTTGGGTTTATTTTAAAGTTGTTTGGATGACGGTTTCATTAATTAGCAGCAGTTATTTTCCCCTGTATCCTGCATTAAAACGCCGGGCCGCTCCGTTTGCCCTCCGCCTCCGAGGAGCTGATTCATCTTTGTTCACGCTCCTCTTTCACCCCCTCAGATACTTTGCCTGCCACCTTCACACTCACCAAGCCTGTGTGTTTCTTAAAATCCACCCAATTTCTTTTTACCCCAAAGATTTACTTTGACGCCATGTAGAATTCTACTTTACTGTGTTTTTGTCAACGAGCGCCTCATTAACAGTTTATTCTGTTACATCGGGGTAGCAGGAAGAAGCAGTGAACACAGCCAGCACTTGTTTATTCTCCAGTATCCACTCTCTCCATCACTGCCTTCTTATTCTAATTAGGGAAACAACCAAGTGTCATTTTTTTTTACAGCTTTGTCTTGATACGCTGCTTGTTGAGTGCAAAAATCGCTCCAAGATATTGAGGAAAGCAGATCGAAGCAGTCGCCTCAAATGCTGACTGAGCTGCACTTGCATGGATCCACCACTGAATAATCAATAACAAATCAATTGGATTTTTGAGTATCACAAAAACCTGCAATGAATTTATATCCTTGCTTAAAACCTCTTTTTTCAATTTGGCCTCTATCAGTAGACACACTGACATTTCACTGACTCTCCAAAGTTTCAGGACCCTCGTGATGCGCTGAGGTTATGTCGCCCCCTGCTGCTCAGATGGTTCCTCTACAGGGAGCAGCAGCATGCAACACAACAACCAAGAAATAGAAAATTATGTTCAGTGGAAGGAGTTCAGAAAGACTGTATTTGAACTGTAAATACATTTTACTGTAAATTTCAGTAAAATGTTTGCAGTTCTCAGGCACATGGTTAGACAGCTTGTAAAATACGATCTGTAATACTGATTTAGGCTTCATGCAGTTTTCCTTGAACATTGAAACATGTATTTAATGATTTCATAAATCTTTTCTATTGAACAGGTGCAGGTCGTGAGTAGGTCTCCGTCCTTCTCTTGACATCTCTGTCCCAACTACGGACCTATCACAGAAACTTCAGGTGTGTAAGATATTTTTGACAAATGCTTCATTATCTTATGTTTAAATTGCTAACTGGATGAATATAGCAGATGTCTCAATATAAAGTATTCTTCTTAAGGCAAATATTTCACTTAAATATAAATGGAATCAACAGGCAGATGTACTTTTCAACAGATTAAACATTTTAATATAAAATACTGCAAAAGGTCAACATGATAAGAGAGCAGAAGAACCTCACTTTGTAATAATGCAAATGATCGATTTGACTTTCAAGTTGGCTAAGGCCTCATACCTGGCACGTCTCCGACTGCATGACATGAAACTAGCTTTACTTTAATCAAAGTGCTTTGAGTACACATCAGTGGGTGTCCTTGTTCATCAAAAACACTACACAAGTACAAAAAATGAAATACAAAATTTAAAAATTGATTACAGAAAAATATTTTATAAACTACAGAGAATAATATGACAAAACTCTTCTGAATGAACACAAAATACATTTCTTTTCAGACTGGATTCTTCCGCACATCAATTAATGTATTGTTTGAAATCAGTGGTCCGATGTTGAGGCTGGAGCGGCGTGACTCCCTGCGAGACTTCACCACAGGCAGGGATGTGGGAGCACCCCAGGACCCCGACCCTGTTTGAACCACACGGTTAACGGGAACATCTCCGGCCGCTCGCAGCCAGAGCTCCTCCATGACAGCAGGTTCCTCTGTGGGGAGAGAAGAGCGCCTCCACGTGGATGGGAGAGGAGTGTTCACCAGCTCGCGCATTTCCTCCCTGGACCTGGGAGGTTTGTCAGGCTGAGGCGCCCCTCTGCTTCCGTGGACGTCCTCAGCGCAGCGGGTCAGCTTCTCCATGTTGGCGACACCACCTGGCTTAGCGTCGGACGATACGACTGAGTACACAACACGAGAGAAAGACAATTAGACATTTAAAAAAATTGCTGCCTGAAAGATACAAATAAAGATTAAAAGATTAAGAAATAGAAAGAGCAATTGAGGAAACGGCATTGAGGCTTGAACCAAAGTGAAGCACTGAACTTTCCTTGACAATAAACTCAAAACAATGATTTCCTGAAATAATCAAAGACAATTACTGTGTCTTTGTTAGTTTTAGCTGGATGAAAATATTTTGAAGAAATAAAGAATACATCCATTTAGCTGATAATTATCTAAAGCAAATCTGTAGAGATGTAATTTCAACAGACGTGGCTGGTCCCGTGTTTATTGTTCCAACAGTCCCTGATATCTGCCTCCAGCAGAGGTGCACCACTTACACTGTGATTATAAAAGGGTAGTTGAAATGAAATTTCTGCATGTTGATAAGAGAACAACTCAATTGATGGTCTTTGTAGTTTGCAGTTTTGTGTTAGTCAGACTTCCTGCATAGGAATTAAAACTGGACCACTTGTATGGTTCTGTAGTTGGACATGAGCTGACTGAAGCAGACCACGGAGAACAACACGCGGGGGAAGCAACAGTAATGGTCCAGTGCTGATGTCAAGGCGGAGACACGGCAGAAGAATCGAAAGAATCTGGGAATCTGTGCCATTGTCTGAGGTACATGACTTCAGAGATTTGCCTGAAGTCGTTTCAGATGATGAATGACACCATTTTCAAGGTTTGAACACAATGACTATCAGAATAAGAGTTATTTAAAAAACATTCTGACTCGATGAAATAATTTACCTTTAGCGTGCTCTTTTGGTTGGCTGACGGAACCACAGACTTCCCTCAATTTGTTGCTTAGCTCCAGATTTGCCGCCTTATAGTGGTTGAGCTCCTTGCTGAGGTTATGAATCCAGCCCTCATACTGCCGCTGCCTCCCTGCCAGGCCCTCATCCATTTGCTCTGCACAGATCAGAGGCCACACACACCACGGTTAGCAAGTACCGCCACGAGTAACAGCTGACTGGAAACAACTTGATGAAAAAAAAAATGTAAAAATGGATAACGTGCTGATCAAACAAATTACTTCAGTGGGCCATGTCCCTACAATCAGTTCAGTAGGCAGTTTACCGCCACATCTGTCTGGACTCATAATCTATGTCACGTAGTGCAGACGTTAAAGACATTTCAGGGAAAAAAATGTAGCCGTCCTTTGGGGTAAATTGGAACTCATCAATATCCACTCAAGTCGTTACTGAAGTGACACATAATGGCCAAAAAAGCGGGATGTTAACACAATAGTACATCAGATGGACTTTTTGGATATAAAATGTCATCATTTCATCACTCCTCAGACATTTACATGAAATGCCATGATTAATGTTGGTTCTTGAGTCGAAACCCTCGGCAGTCACAGTGACCTTCGACCTTTGATCAGTAAAGTCATTTAGTAACTTACATTTGCTCTCTATTTCCATAATAACTTCACCAGTTGGTGCAATAAAAGGGAAAAACAAAACAAAAAATCCACAGAAGTACGCATGTTGCCATCATGAGACACTGAAGGGATGGCAACATGGTACACACACCTCGACACTGCTGCAGGAGGAGCTGCACACTCCTTTCATGTTCTTTCTGCTGCTGCGTGAGCCTGCGGTCGGTGTCCAGTTGTGTGCGGTCGAGAGCGTTCTCTAACCACTGCACCAGCCTCTGCTGCTCATCCAGTTGCATTTCAAGCTCTGCGAGGGCAAGTTGTAGTTTACGCTCCTCCTCACGCAGAGACACCACCTGCAGCAAGCATTCACATTAAATGATGATTTCCGACGCAGAGACTCTTAGCTCTGTTGGACCAAGGCAGCAGAAAGGATGAGCCAACATTTCTAGGAATTTTCCAGTGTTGAAACGCAACTTAAATCACAATAAAATAAAGATTGAAGCTGACACAAACCTTGTCGAAATACTTGCACAGCAGAGCTCTGGTCTCAGATGCTGACAGGTAACTGAGCTTGGCCATGAGATTCATCTCCCACTGAGAAAGCATGCTGGCAGAAGCCCTGAGCTGCCGCTGCCTCTGAGTGATGGCCTCATTCTTGTACTCAATAGCTGCGTCCAGAGCCTCGATGGCCTCATCCAGCTGGAAAAGGGTTCGCTCCTCCTGGTGACATCAAAGAGAGCAGATGGGGGGTGCATGAGGATGTGAACAGGTAGTTCCACATGTTGCTATGCTTCTCAACAGATTTTTAAATATTCTTCTTGTTCTCTGGCATGTTATGTCATGGTCTGACCTCCGGTGAGAGCAGGCTTCCTTGGCGAAGTTTATCATCCAGCTCGACTCTTTGTTTGAGCAGTGAATCTTTCTCTTGACGCAGGTTTGAGATCTCTTGGCGAATCTGTTGGGAGTCCTGAGCACTGCCGCTGCGAAGCAGACCGTTCCTTTCACTCAACTCTCGCTCAAGTGACTCAATACGGCCAGTGAGCGTTACCAGATCTTTACTCAGGGCCTGGATGTGAGAGAATCAATGAAAAGATGACAGCAGTTGCCTGTTGATTGTTTGCCTGTTGATTGTTCTACTGAACTGAGGTGCTTGTGTTTGCTCATACCTGACTGGAGCGGAGCCTCTTGGTCTCAAGGCCGCTACGCTCCTGGAGCAGAGCTTCCTTCTTAGCCAGGATTTCCTCCCGTTTGGTGAGCTCTCCTTCCAGATCTTCCAGCCCCCTCCTCTGTGCCAGTACACGCTCCATTTCCTCATCCAGCCAACGTTTCTGTTCCTCGATCTTCTGCTCACAGCAGACACAAATATTTAACACACAAAAAACAGAGTTAGGATGAGTTTTCAGTTTAGGTCAACAAAACAAGCAGATGCTGTCTTACACATCAATACTATCCTGCTAAACCTGAAGTCAGCAGTCAACGTGGCTTGTCTTTGAAAGTCCTACCAAGTTTAAGACTAAATATTAAGATAACCTGTTGTTCTTCCAATGAGATGACAGAGCCGTTACTGCCACTACGTCTCTGCCTCTGGAAAGCTGCAATCTCCTCAGTCTTGATCTTCAGGATCTTTTGCTGCTGCTCATTTTTTATCTCCAGTTCCTAAAGAGAAGATGGATAAGTGCAAAAGGGCAAGATAAAGATGAATTGCAATAGCAAGAGGAAAACAACTTTGCTAAAAGTTAAATTAAACACATACAAGCAAATACTAAGCAAACCTCGATCAAGCTAAATGCTAAAACTAAGCAGTTGGGTTTTTTTTGCACGGTTCAGAAATAATAAATCAGTGTCAAGATTATCTGCTAAAACTACTGCATTATGTATGACATTAATGAACTCAATTTGCTCAATGAAAGCAATCAAGCTGGATAAATTATGCATGCTTGACAGATGTTCTAAATACTTGATGTCCATGCTGGTACCTTGACTCTGTGTGTTCTCCGTTGCATCTCAGTCTCCAGACGTCGTTTCTGCTGACTTTCCTGGCGCAGCCTCCTTTGCAGCTGCTCCTGCTGCTGCCTCATCGACTGAACACTGCGCTCCAGCTCTAACACCCGACGTTCACTCTGTGCAGACAGATTAGCTATTCTGGCAGTATCCCTCTGACGCTGACTGAGAACCTAGAACACAACCATACAAGCATGGTTTCATTCAGTACAATGATCTATGTGTTAGAATATGTAATCTTTTGGTCATTATGTATCATGGAGCAAGAAAGTGTTTTTTAAATAGCATTTTAGCGATATAACAGGTTCTTTCAGATGACATACATTTAAGGATGACTCCATCTACAGTAGCCTCTCAAGATCGAACCCCTTGTTAAAGACATGAGAGGTGGAACAGGTGAGGTACAGGACTGCCAGGCAGGGTGAAGGTACACAGAGCCACTGAGACGGAGAACGTAAGGAAGAGCAAGTGGCCCACGTTCAATGGACAGGCAGATGAAGAATAATATACATGTATATTAGTGGTTATTTAAATTATTACAAATTATTATCTATGAATAGACGTCTATTAGACGTCCATAAATAGACTTATATTAGCGGTTGTTTAAAAGTCAATGTTGTACGACTGTTCTTCTGTCCTGTGATTTTGAGTTTGTTGTAGTTGCCACTGGGAGCCAACCAGGGGTCACTGTCGAGTTTGTCTTTTGCCTTAATGAGCGAAAAAGAAATGGCGGACTTTGTTCCCCAGAGAGCTCAAGTGGGAGTGACAAGTACACTTGTCAATCGAGAGTTATTCATCTCTGCTGCACGAGAATAGAGCCTTCCAGCAGGTTATTGGCCCAGGCTACGACGGATAAGAGAATTTGTAAGGAGTACGTGTTTAACGCAAGTGGAAACTGCGGCAGTTACCACCACGAGCTAAAGTAGCAAGCTAACATCGGCGAGCCCAGGAAACGGCCCGCTACACGGAGCGACTGAGATGGAGAACGGAAGGAAGAGCGAGTGGACCACATTCGATGGACAGGCAAATGAAGAATGAGATATACACGTATATTAGTGGTTATTTAAACTATTACTATATATTATTGTCGATGAATAGACGTCATTTGGACGTCTATATCTCGACGTCGTTTGGACGTCCATAAATAGACGTGGATTGGACGTCCATAAATAGACGTATATTGGCATTTATTTGGACGTCTATGTTGAGGTAGGACATGTTATGTGTATACTGTGTTTCTATACTGTAATTTTCAGTTCGATGTAGTTACCACTAGGGGCCCACCAGGGGTCGCCGTGGCACCGTGCAATTATTGTCGATGAATAGACGTCATTTGGACGCATAAATACTTATATTAGCAGTTATTTGCATATTTGGACGTCTACGTTGAGGTATGTGTCTGACTGATTCTGTACTGTAATTTTCAGTTTGTTACCCACCATGGGTCACTCTAGTTTTTCCTTTTGCATCGATGAGTGAAAAAGAAACGACGGATGTTGTTCTCAAGAGAGCTCGAGTGGGAGTGCTTCGTGAGATCAATGGTTGCGTCCGAATTGCCAAGTGGCAACCTACGTCCTACTGCTACGACCTACCGCTCCAGTCTACTCCTACAATTCGGGCGGCATGGCTCAGGGGTGGAGTGGTCGTCTAGAAACCAAAGGGTCGCTGGTTCGATCCTCGACCCCGGTGACCATGTCGAAGTGTCCTTGAGCAAGATACTGAACCCGTGGGTTCTCTCTGGTACTCTGCCTTCCTCTGACAGTCCAAAGACATCAACAGGGGACGAGGCTGATTGATAGTCTAAATTGACTGTAGACCACTTATATTATTCAGTCAGGGAAGAGGAGGAGATCACAACATGGAACAGGAAGCAGGCGATCAACAGGCAGAGCCACACCCAAGAGACCAGGAGGAAAACATTTTAAAGCCATCACAGCAGGAAGAGCCGTGGGCAGGGGGCATTATGTAATCATGACCTGTGAACATTTTGACAGGTGAAATGTAAGTCCAAATAAATGTTGAAAAAGAACTGTCAAGTGGTTTGGTACTTCTAAGACTCAGGGAGTGTTTCATTAAAGCATGAATTCGTTGTTTGTGGCTCACTAGACTCACTATATTCACAAATATATTTAGTGAAGTTTGTGAAAAAGGTGATGATGAAAAATCAATAAGTACAGTTACTTAGCTATTCTGTAAAATGTTTTATTCAAGTCGAATAGTACCAGCCATACTTGCAATTGTTGGTCACCACCACATTCTTGGAAAAAAGATTGAATTTTTCAAGTCTTACCACAACAATATCAAGAAACCACGGTCCATGTCATATTTCAGAAGAAATGAATTAAAATCCAAGGAGACAAGCAACATTGTTAATGGTTTTTTTTTTTAAACGAACACTCAGTTTTTATGAGTGTGACCCATATCTATTCATACAAAAATAGGGGGCAGATGTTTGCAAAAGTCTGTGTTCTTTTCTGAAAAGACTTCAACTAAAGAGATTTATTCAGTTTGATGACACAGTCGTCAACTCAGCAGGCAACACTTGCAGAACAAAACTGAGAAATAAAGAAGGCTAACTGATGGCAGCCCACTTTTTGCATCACATTTTGAGTCCTCCATGTTCTCGTAAGCGAGAGACATCCACCATGGACACTCCTGTAGTGTGCCATTTGTGACAAAGGCTCACATGAGAAAACAACTTAAGACTCTCAAGGACAAGGACAATCACTTCAAGTAAAGTTAGTGAAAACTGAGTGAGATCAAGGATGGTGCAGGATGTTTTCTTCTCTAATCAACTTGAGTGCTCCTCTCCATCAGTGCACTCATTTCTGTCCCAAGTGGCTGAAATTATATATATAGTGCAGCATTAACACATTTGGAGGGACTTTTTCCAACGGCCACTTGAAAATGTGTCTTGGGGGTGAACTCACTAGAGCCCCTTTCGCACCAAAAATGCGGGTGTTTGGGCACAAATCCATAACTGATCATTAATTTTACTTGACGGTCAATCAAAATTTCCACGGAAATTTCTTTAAATGCCCATCCCTACTTCCCCCAACAGCACAGGCGTTTATGCGAGTACATCTATGGTTGCTTTATTGCTCTATGTGCATTGATGGCAGAATGAAACAGTGTGAGACTCTAACCTGAACTTTGCTCTGAGCAGCAGCGATCTTTCTGCGGCACTCCTGTGCTCTGGTCTTATCCGTTGCGCTGATCTCTCTCTCCTGCCTCTCAAGATCTTGCAGCTGTCGTTGGGCTTCCTGCAATTCCTGACGTGCCTGCACAGCCTCACTTTCCAGAGCCGAAATCTTATGGCTGTACTGCTTGTTCAAGGACTGGGCATCCTTACCTACAAATCACACACAACAGGTGATTGACAGGTGAACAACAAGTTAAAAGAAAAGATGCAGCTACAGAAGATTTCAAGCATGATAAATCATACATACAAGTCTCCAATGAGTGTCTGTTTCTGTTTGTATTTATGTTGGGCTAGGATGCTAACAGTGCAGTGGAGTATGTCTGAAAGAGAAGGATCTTTCAGACTTAATGAGTGTGCCAACCTGTTTTGACCAGCTCCTTGATGAGTTCCTCTTTCATACGGATGGTGACGGACAGCTCCCTTATCTTCTGTTGAGCCTGAAGAAGACCCCACTCTGAAACGCCGTCAAAACCCTTCAGAGTCTCCCGCACAGATGCCTCACCAGTACTCGAGTTTGCTGAAATACAATTGAAGAGAACATTACCAGGGGTCAGCAGGGTGAACTACATAAACTTATAATTATTGGCTGCTGACTAAACCTTTCTTGTGTCTTGTGCAGAGAGGATTTTAACAGACTGCTTAGATGCATTTCTCTCTCTACTGACATCCTGCATCTTCTTTTTGTTTCCTGTTAATGTCTTCCTGTATTCAAATGTACTCATAATTGCTTTTGTTTTTTTTAACCATGTTAATTATTTTACTTTCACCTGACACCCCAGTCCCAATCCTCATCAAATCTGGTGGGGATCCTGAGGCAGACAGTACTTACATGCTTTTCTGGCTAAAACAGTGTGCTGGTCTTGCTCAGGCAGTTGAGATGCGAGCCCTTTAACACCAACTGTAAGTCCTACTGACAGCATGTCCCTCTTGGTCCACGTTTGGTTCACCTGCCTACAGGAAGATGAAGAATTACATTATAAATTACAAGTTTCATACAGTATGCATATACAGTGACACTGACATTTAAACAGATGTTCTTGTTTTTAGTGTCTATTTTATCAAAACTTGATTATTGTAAACTCTATTTCTGCATACATACTTGCGTCTCTCCCTGCTGTAACCGCCCTCTTCGTCCATGTCCTGCATTTCTCCTGAGATTTCCTGCTCCTCATAGAGGCTAACATCCTGATCTCCACAAGGCCCATTGCCAAGAAAGCCTACTGGACTCACCTGTAACCACAAACAGTCATGCTTTCATCTTCAATGCTTAGCAATGTTTTAAAGGTACTTTAAAACCAAGTCCTAACCCACTTGTGAGAGGACACTCCTGAGTGACAGTTTTAGCACGATATAACATCACAGCGAGACAAATTAGCTCTAGTGGTTGGTTACCTGTCTGTGTGAACCTCCATTTTGGCTGTGTTGCATGGAGCCCATAGGGGCAGTGTGTGGTCGTGACCTGAAGTTAAGGCCCAGGCCCAGCAGGCCTGGAGTGGACAGCAAAAACTGCAACTCTGCAATCAGGTCCTGTTGCTCCTGCAGCTTGTCACTCTGGCACAGAAAACAAAGATAATTAGTGACATAATTTAATGTAAAGAATGGTGATGAAAAATCAACCTGTGGCAGCATTCACACATGTAACACATGATGACTAAGCATTACATAGGGCAGTGTATGCTTCCTGCATGGAAGGTGGACAAAGTCATGGCCAGAATAAGGATTTAAGCTGAATACACTCCATGTAACAAGTAACTAGCTCATGCAAAATTCACATAACTGCTGATATCTTAGCACATGCGGTTCTGCTGCAATGCTGAACCACATTAATGCAGGTCTGTTGTTACTCCAACTATACACATCCGTGTGGCATGATTTGTCTTCTCTGTGAAATACTACACTAACTGAGAATATTGCCCGTAGATTCTGCCAGGCAGGGTGTTTTATTTTGTTTTTTCCTATTTTGATGCAGCTTCCGTAAAAACCTACTACTTTGTGCGTGGATTTTATTAGGCAAAGTAGCAAGCGCTTATGAGACATGCTGCAGTGCTTCCGGTAAAAAAACCCAAACAATATTTGTCTTGAAACTACAATGGCGATTACCAGCTCTGGCAGATGTGTCAGAGGGATGTGGTGCAAACAGATCCAGTGGGATCCATTAGTTAGAAACTGACCTGCTGCTTGTATTGCTCCATAGCATCCTCAAGAGCTGCTAAGAAGTCTGTGTTCTCTTTCTCCAACCGCAAGATCTGGGCCTGAAGCTGAACAACACTATCCTCTTTCTCTCCGTCTTGCTCACTGTCATGCTCATAGCTCCACCTCTCCTCCAAACTGTCTGAATCCTAGGTTAAAAAGAAGGAAGGATATAAAAACAAACAAAATTACTGACACACCATTCCTGGATCATTCTGCTCTACTCACCCGAAGCCTAACCTCTGTTTGGAAGAGAAGCTGCTGAATCAGATTCAGGAAACTTTATTTATCCCCGTGGGGAGTAATTAAGATGGCTTTAAAAGTGTTTTTATACAAATGTCATGACACTGAGAAGTCGAAAATGCTTGGCTTAATGTCAGGATTTGCTTGACATGCGTAGCACTGATTTAAAACATGCTGAAATGACAACTGTACATATTGTGAAAGGAGCGTCCATTAACCCTGGCATCATTGGATTTCATCCCAGGACAGTCATATGATTAAGTTAACTACTCAAAAAAAAGTTCCTTTAATGCACGCTGCTTCTTTCATGAAAACTGACAACGCAGGGTACAATATACATTTTTGTAGAGTGAGAGACATACCTGGTTATTTACAGAAGGCCTCCCCCTCCTTACTGCGAGACTGTCCTCTGTGGAGCTGTTCTCGATGCCGCTGTCTGGCCCAGAGGCAGTTGTCAGTCCACTTCGCTCCTCCTCCACTGAGCAAAGCCACTCTTTCACCCTCAGACTCTGTTCAGCAGTAAGCGCACCCTCGCTCTGCAGCTCCCGCAGCAACCTGTCACATTTAGCAATCTCTTGAACAATATTTCATCTCAAACACCACTGTTGTTCTTCAATCACTCACCATTCTAATTTAGCTCACATCTACTTATCTGTTGTTTCTATATTGTTCTTTCAGATCTTAATTTGTTTAAAAAGTTGAATCATGTCCAAGAAAATGAAGTCTTTCTAAAACTCATCTCTGTTGAAAGTCAAAACCTATGTGCTTTAACCTGTAAGCAGTGTCTGTGCAGGTCCTATAGTGGGCGCTCTGTGCTTGTAGTCTGCTGATCTCTCCCTCGCCAAGTCGAGGTCTCCTGTTTGGATCACCATGAGAAATGATGCGGGTCTCTGACCGCTGGCGGTTCTCAAGGGCTCTGCGAAGGGCCTTGATTTGTTGCTCCAAGCCTTCCACCCGATCCGGTTCACGTTTACAGTTGACAGTAGCACGGTTCTGAATATTTCGGGCCCGAGTAGCATAGTTTAGTGTATTTAGACTTTCATCAAAGTCTGATGACGATGGGCTGATGCAGGCAATCATCAGAGTTTTTGAATTTCCTCCCAGAGAGTCTTTTAGGATCCTAAACAAAGCAAATCAAAATTAAACCACAAAATATATATTCTACAGCAAATCAACAGCTCTAATTAAGTATATTGTGAACTTATTAAAAATAAACCTTGTGATTTTAGAATCTCTGTATGGTATATGAGATCCTCTCCTCTTGGGATCCCCAAGTGCCCCGATTACATTTCCCAGAGCTAGAAGACCGCTGTTAATCTGGATGCTCTCCTTCAGTCTTTCCCCGGTGTTCCCTGTCCGTAAAATGCGCTCTGAGCCAGCCAAATCAACAAAATGGAATTTGGAAGACAGCATTTGTGGTCCAGTGTTTGTATTAGTCCCATAAAGGCGTGAACTTCCCCGCCGCTGATCCATGTAGAGGGTAAATATTGTGTGAGACCGACTTGAGTTTGGATTCATCTGGGTTGCGCCCGTGTGCCTGGCTGTGTTTCCAGATTCCAGTAAACTCAACACCTCATCAAGACCCTCCACTTCACACTCCTTGACACCACACAAGACTAGCACACACACAAAATGTAAAACACAAATTAGAAAAACAGTCAGTATTACAAACACAAACTATGTCAAGGTAGAGGAACACAATTAAAGCTTCATACCAATGTTGCCCTTATCCTCCCTGATGTGGATGTCCTTGCTTGCAGTCTCCACCTCCAATAAGTCCTTAAAATCTTCTTTGTAAACTTCCAAATAGGAGACTCGAACTGAGAAGTCAGTTAGGTCATTTTCATCGAGTAGTTTGAAGACATCTGCAACAGCCCTGGGGATGATACCCTGCTCCTCATCTCTAAATGAAGCTACAAAAACATGCAAAACACAATTAGAGTACAACATGTACAGAATTTCACACAAATTTTTTTTTTTTTTTAAGTACAACTTTTAAGTACAACTTATCAAGAGTCTTGGCTTTCTGATGTCAAGTCATATTATCTGACGTTGACATCACCTACATAATTTTTTTTTTTTGATATTTACAGTTTGTACACACCTTAAAAAAACATGTAAAAATTGTGGATTAAACAAAGCTGGGCACTTCTTGATTTCTGAAACATCTGGAAAAGTCCATAAATCATCGACTTACTGCAGCATTGAGCAAAACAAGGTGAATATAAATACTGGCCATCAGATCAATACCAGTGTGATTAAAGAAAAAAAAGACCAACATCTGCTTATATTATTGTACATCCCTATGGTGTAATATAGTGTACTACAGTTCTTGCTAGGTACTAACATTCAGACAACCTGCAGGGATGGATTCATATAGAGGATCATCAGCCACTAATTCAGCCATGGAGGGTTTAAAGGTGAATAGATGTGAATTCTACCCAACCATAAGTGCGTAAAAATTTGCTTTGGCTACCCCGAACAGCAGAGTAAATTTAGCCTCCAAAACGTGAAGCAGACAATGGAAGAAAAGATAAAAGAAAACAGCTTACAAATATTAGCCTCTCCAATGGTGTAGGTCTTGCCTGAGCCCGTCTGACCATAGGCAAAGACAGTTGCATTGAACCCTTGGAAAAAAGCATCTATGAGTGGCTGGACACATACAGAATAAACATCCTCTTGACAGCAAGTCTCTTCAAACAGGAAGTCACAAAGGAAGTGTCTGTCGTGACCCAGTGTGACCCGATGAAGTTCCGAGTCCACTGTGATACAGCTCTCATGGCCGTGAAGAAGCTCTTTAGGCAGCAGGGGACGCACTCGAACCGCCACTTGCACTGCAGAATAATCCCCCCTGCCCTGTCCACCGGGCACTTTGGGAGACATTGCTGCTACACTGTTGGAGCCCCTCTGAATTCTTCTGCTAGGAACGGATCATCTTGGGCGCCACTGCTGGGCATCTGGCTGAAAAATGTAACAACACCATGCATAAGACCAGCACATATTGTTTATTTCCATAGGTCTTTTACAGTCAGTTACATTTAAGCTGGGGGGGGGGGGGGGGGGCGATCAATCCTCTATCAAAAAATATTAAGTTGTAAAATGTGGTATCAATATATTGTGATACAGTACCTATTAGACTCAATAACTGACATGGTGACAGAGTTATAACACAGGATTTTCTATTCTTGTGAGCGGTTTACCTTATGAATCAATATATCATATTGATGCAAAAACACTGTGCTGCTAAAACACATTAATTTCTTTCAAGCACAAAGAACAAAATTTTCAATCCAGAAAACGATCCACAATAATGATATTCCATTAAGACAATAATTGATATAAATCAATATCTTGCCTAGCCCTAGTAGAGGTTAGTAAATAGAAACATCCCCATCTTTTCCAAATAAGTAAAATAACAGCGCTTCAGCAAATCCATGACGAAGGTGACAGAGGACGAGGTTTCACATCAAATACCAATAAAATGAGGGCAAAATATGGTGTTTCTACAAATACTCATAGAAAGAAGGAAACATAATAAATGTGTTTTTATTTTTTTGTGACTGAATTCTTTTCCAATAAAAACAACATTTCGAATCAAAACCCTGTTTTGTTGTTGATCAATGAGACACAGAACAAGTGAGGTTACTAAACCTGTGTAATACACTGAGCTCCTGGCAGTTTTCTATTCATATTTGTTTTGTTGTATGGGGATTACTTTACACTTCGTTACACTGTGTTTTTCTTTAACACAAAACACAATAAAACAAAGTTATCACTAACTTTACCACACTTATTGAACAACGTTACTTATAAAACAATGATAGTTGGCTAAATGTGGATTCAGTTAAAAAGTATTAGTAGTTTATTAGTTACTATTGAATAAACTTTTTGCCTGCAAAGAAAAAATACACACAGCTCTCATGTTAGCCCAAGTTAAGAGCAATTTTAATTGATTAGGACCGGATAGTTTTACCAAAATGGGAAAATGCCAACTGTGGTTATCGCCGCTGGTAACTTTGGTCGGGTTTACACGCTAACTTAACCTAAACCGAGTTAGCGAGTATGCATCGTCCTAAATGTCCAACCAGGCAGTGAGAGGTAGATGTTTCTAGCTGTCTGTAGCTGTGAGGAAAACGTCTAGAGTGGTATTTCGGCTTTTCATTCCAACACAGTCAGATTTATCATCTCTTAAAATTCACACGCCAGCAGTGTTTCCTCTGTGCCACATACCTTAAGCTAAACTACAATTAGCTAGTTAGCCGCAGCAGTCCGAGGAAACAAAACCCAAACATGAGGCTGTAACGTCCCATAGAAGTTCTACTGCATCTCCCTGGTGGGATGGGGAACCTCAAACTGCATGCATGAGGCCAGTTTACGTAAACAAATTCCACATAACTTACTTTTATGTAGCAGAAGTTACACCATGGATGGGGAATAACACTGGAGAGGTTTTTGGGAAAATGGAAGTTTAGGGGGCAGTCATGGGGAGGAGACAGGAAGTTCGGGATCAAAGCTGGGAAGGTTCAGTTCATGGAGCAGGGGCGCCCAAATTTTTTTTCCCTTGGAGGGCAAAAACTGAAACTCAATGGTGGGCAGATAGCATAAAGACATTGTGTTGTTAAAAAAAAAAAAAAAAAGACGAACATCCCATGCCTTTCAAATCCTTTATTTAATCAGGTTTTGCATTTGTATTCTCATTTCGCAGAAACATACTGAGGGCCCCTTCTATCAGGTAATAAATCAAACCTGCCAAAGCAATCAGCATGACCACAACAGATAAACTCATCATTAAGATAATTCTCAGGTTTATTATAGCTGCATATTGATGTCTAGATATCATAAAAAGAAGGCTCCATGTAATAGAAAACATAATATTCAAATTGAGGTACGGGTCATATATGAAACATATTATACATCCAAATCAAATCAAATGGAAACTTAAAACTGTAGAATACTTTAACCACCACAAATTTCTCTGATGCTCTGAAGCTGCTCAAATTGCAGGAGGTACATTACTGAAGGTAACTGTCAAAATACGGCTCAATATTGTGGCTCAAAGAGTAACTCACTTTCAGAGTGCAGGACCCATTAAGTGCCTGTAGAGGGCAGTGTAACACCACTTTAGAAATGCACATGGACACGTTCTCCTTTGCAATGATAAATTCAGGACAGGCTCAACAAAAAAATGTTCATACATGCACTGGCTGGGACGATAAAGAAAAGAGAAAACATCAGCGTCTTTGCGCGATTTGCAAGTAATTTATTGTGTCAAGGAAGGAACAGACCAAACTCATATCATCCCATTCTGTCTCTGTGGTGACCTCCAGCACCAGATAGTTCCTCTGTGGACCTCTGCCATGCCTGAGGACCCTTTCCCTCATCTCTTCCATACCTGTAGGCTCATCTGAATGGCTTTTACTCAAACTGACCTGCATTGTCTGTACTCAGCACTCAGTCACACTATCCCCCGTTCTATTAAACTTGTGACAACAACAAAGTCTGCAAGTACTGATGTGATAACTTTAGCTTGTAATCAAAGAGATTATTGTGGTTTCTCATGATTGCACCAAACTCAGATCAGGGACTGACTGCAGTCCTACACACAAAGTTTGCACATTACAAAGTTTTTAACCAAAGGGGTGGTGGAAATGGTGGTGTGGGTGTAGAAGGATGAGTAAGTGGATGTAATATGATAAGGTGGAGGTGGGAAAGAGACCAGAGGACAGAGACAGGTGAATACAGCAGTCTAAACACTGAATATGAGACCTCTCAGACACAAACTTGCATGATTTTATCAGGGGCTATTGTGCAGTGCAGTCAGGACCTCACACAAACCCTACGGGTTGTATCATAGTGATATTACATTCACAGTCACACTTGAAGAGAGAGCAATTCTTTTTATTGATGTACTAAAATTGTATTTTGTGCCCTAAATCCACTTTCCTCTATGTGAACAAAGAGAAAAAGCCAGTCAAAATAATTGTTTAGAAGAAGATGAGACAAAAAAAAACCACAGCAGTATTTGGAGGCACTTGTTCAATAACAGCAACAGTAAGTTGGAATGAATATTTGACTTAAAAATATATAATAGGATCTTCCAGCAATCTTTGAATTGGTGCACGTTACACCAGTCATATAGCAATATCTGGTACTGATTTTGAGTCGCTGAGTCATATGACATGGAAGATACTGAAAAAAAGATAAATCTTGCATGAAAATATCACTGTAAAATAAAAAGTGGTGCAAAATGTAATAGCATAGGTGTTTCTGATATTCAATCAGTCCAGGAATAATATCTGGTACTGATTTGGAGTTGCTGAATCATACACCATGAAATCTCAGAGGGCTGATTTGGTCCATAAAAAAGAAAGAAGAACCCTGACAGAGCCACATGATCCAATTCCTTTCAAAGTGTCATAATTCTAGTTACCAGGGAGAAATCGACCGCACACTTGCAAATATGATTTAGGCAACCGGTTCCTTGGATTGTCAGCCAACCAAAAAAGGACAACCTTTCAATCCAGAATATAAACCACTTATATGACATGGCAGTCAACGCCTGGTTCATTAATATCAGAACATCATAAGAAAACATGATCAGGAGCTGACAGATCTACAGCATCTTATATGGACAACAGAAGGAAAACTATATGAATGGTGACCCTCATTAAATATATCATAAGGAAACCAAAAAAAAAACTATGAACAAGTAGATTTTGGAGGCCAAAGGTCAAGATCAGTGTAACTTGATATCTGTCTAAGAAATGTCTTGCGGGAATATCTCCAAATTTGCTTATCCACTGGGACTCAAGGATGAACTGAAAGATTTTGGTCAAAGTCAGTGTGACATGCATGCAGCTGTGATGCGGTAGTTTCAGTTTATTTAAACTTCCTGAAAGTCTGCACTACATCCAGTATGGGATCAGACAAACAGGAATATAAAATGCTACTGGATGGGCAGAGGCAAGATACCA
Organism: Aulostomus chinensis; assembly: GCF_037954235.1. Taxonomy (NCBI): domain Eukaryota; kingdom Metazoa; phylum Chordata; class Actinopteri; order Syngnathiformes; family Aulostomidae; genus Aulostomus; species Aulostomus chinensis. The sequence continues at coordinate 21,769,983 of NC_141321.1, forward strand.
AGATATGGTAATTTCAGTTCTTTCTATTACAAGGGTGGAATATATTGAAAACAAAAGAAAGGTCTGGTTTTATTTGCAGCTGCTGCTCATCATATCTCATATATCCTTGTGGGAAAAACACAAGGACAAACTGTCATTTTTGTGTACTCTTCCATTAAGTAGGGGTTGATGGAGTGAGGAGGTCTATTTAGCGACGGTAATACAGACAGCCATATGTAATTCAGCTTGCATCCCTCAGCCTGGTCCTGACCAGCTAGACTTGTGAGTCGTCCTCTATGCAGGTTCCTCGTCTCAGTCATCACTCTCTGTCTGCCTCCTTATCTCTGTGCATCTATTTCCTCACTCAGCATGCAGTTGTATTCAGGGATCCCATGGCTAAAACTCCCTAGCCTCCTCAGTGGTGCCATCAGTCAGCCTCAGCCACACTACGGATCCCCATCTGGAACTAAAGACACGCTTGTCTCAGGTGACACGCCCCAGGTTCCACCCATAGCCGACAGAAAGCTGGTGCAGCACAGAGGTGACGCAGTTCATTACACTTCTCCAGATCAAATGTAAGCATGGAAAGGAAAGTCAAGCACCCCAAAATGATCACACTTACATTGCAGAATGATTGCGAAATGGACCTTTTCCTGAGCAAGGTCATCTGTTTTTGTGAATGTAAAAGTTACTCACACACTGTAAGAACACTGGCTCTTTGAGCAGCTTGTCTTTGGCCGTCTGTCTGCTGAACAGCACTGCTCTGTACTATGAGAACTGAAGTGTTTCAGCAGCCACTGCTCACGTGTCCCAATGCATTCAACTTAAATTCAGAGTTCACCGTACAAGTCAAAACCTTTAAACTGTATCTTCTTCAAATAAAAGACCAAACTTTTTATGTTACACATGTTTTAATGGTGTTTAAAGAAGCAAAAAATATCATAGTTGCACCAAGACCAGAATATACGCAAATGTGATAGCACAAGAGACAATCTTACTGTCTGCATAACATTAATTCAACTGAGTGCATTTTGGAAAATAGCACTCTCTTTAACTGAGGACTATCTTCATCTTTTCTGGCTTCAAGTATCCTTCATTCAAATACTCATTTACAGTCTGCTACATCAGTGTCCTCTCCGCTAAAACATGTGTTGGATGTTTGAGTTTCACTAAGTGTGATGTGTAACGTTTGACAGTAGAAGACTGTTTTCACAGTCATCTGCTGAAGGAGGGAAAATGTTCTGTTCAGCGGAGATTTTAACCTCAGTTCATGAACTGAAGAGCTCTGCTAAACAACCAATCACGGTCCAGTAACTTAGATGTGTGTAATTTGTAAACTTGAAGCCTCCTGTGCTAATTTACTGAGCATTCACAAAACAGTGAGGAAGTAGACATCACAGTGCAAAACAAAAAACAAAAAAAACAAAAAAATGCAAATTTTTGAATGAGGGAAAAGGAGTAGAGTTACTCTGACCGTTGTTTTGGAAGTAATTCAACTTTTTCCGGCAGTAAAATCCTAGATTATTGTTCCAAACAGAGTTTATGTGTTCAAATATGGATTTTTAAAGTTGTTAATCTGTCGACTGCATTTATATCTCAGATATGCGTATATGCAATAAATATGGTTTAATTCATCCATACAACAATCTTGTTAATCCCTCAAACATGCATCACAATTTTCTACAGCTTGTTACAAATTCAACACAAAAACAAGTACCCATGTTCTAAAACATTTACTGCATGCAGCTATGTTGTGCCACCATCTTATTTACTTTAATATACCTCAAACATCTGGCTGCAGCAGTGGCCAGTATGCAGGTTTTTAAAAAAACGTCAAGAAAACATGTTTTTGTGAGAAAATTATGACAGTCAAATCCTAATAAGCCATTTATTTGACTCCTTGTGCTCTTTGGCGCAAAGTGAGTTCCCACTTTCATCCTCCTTCTTTTTCTTCTTTTAAAACTCATACTGGGAAACAAACATGGTGACTTTGGTGATGTATCTCCCCAGCTGGATTCGTTTCTCCAGCTCGCTCATCTCCACCTCAGCCTCCAGAGTGGCAGGGCCCTGCACCGGGCTCAGCAGCATCAGCTGACCTGTCAGACGGTCTGAACGCTGGACTGTGAAGTGGCGCCTAGCTTGCCTTCCCCCCAGCAGGGAGAAGCGAAGTGTGTCCCCCATTGGACGTATCGCTGAAACCCGGAACATGACACGAGGTGCCGACAGGTTGGATACAACAGCAAGGTAATGGTAGGAGAAGGAGTTTGGGGCCTGGGAACATAGCTTGTTATCCACAGGACAGGGGTTACGTTCACATCGCCTTTGAAAAAAGGAAAAGAGAAGATGAGAAAGATATGACTGAGGTTGTTCTTGGGTCAATACTCTTAAATATTATTAAAGTGTATTTTCAGTATTCATATTTAGGGGTTCCCAGCTCACAAAGATAGTTTTTCACCTGCTGCGTCTCTTCTTTGTGACTCCAGAAACAGCCACATATCATGAGCTTGCAGCTAACTGTGCCCCGTGGCCACGAACTACAAACAACTGCCAAACTGTCCCAAAAATGTCTGTCTACAGTCTCTCAAGAGTATCACAGAATATTATCCACATCTTTATCCAGTGGTACTCTCATTGTTTTGAGCTTAAAACAAACAATCACACTTAGAGCTGATCTATATACTTTATATCTAAAAAAAGAAAAGCACTGAGTGAATATGATAGCTATGATCTCAGCTGATGTTATACTGTGTAATTAGTAACACTCAAAAACTTTGAGATAAGTTAAAAACACACCACTTATAACCCTTCTGGATGGGTACAAGTGTAAGTTCACAGTAGCATCAAGCGTCATTTTTAGACTATTTGTTACTTTATACCTCAGGAAGAAATCAGTTGTATTTGTGCAGGGAGCAAAAAATATCAAAGAGCAAATATATTGGGTATAATTTCATAATATTTTATATTTACTTCTAAATTATCTACCTACTACCCCATTACTACCATGTTATTACAGAGCTTTAATGTAAAGTTCCAACAGCAATCCTTACATGGGTGATGTTTTGACATAGGTAGCATTAGGGATTTTCGGGCAGTCCACTCTGACACACTGGAAACCACCGTATGTGTTAATGCACATCTGATCCTTTGTGCAGTTGTTTTGTCTGGTGGCACACTCGTCGATGTCTGACAGGACGCACAAACAAAGTGACCCAAACAGAGAAGTTAGGACATCATTTATACCATTTACTGTATGTTTCATCTGGTTTGACACTGAATTGTAGACACTGCTGCTGTGTGTATGGTAACTCCACTATGTGTTGTGGAATACTATGAAATGTTGAATACAGATTTCATGATCTAAATAATAAGGAAGGGAGGAAAAAGACGGAATGCACCTTTACAGCTGCGCCCATCGCGGGTCACATTATATCCAGCAGGACAGGAGCAGCGGTATCCTCCAGGAGTGTTAACACAAGCATGTAAACACAGTCTCCCAGCCTGTCCATTGTGGAACAGCTCACATTCATCTATGTCTGAAATACACAACACACTCACACTTAACCTCACTGCTATGTGGAACCATACATGTGTATTTCAAGATCAGAGCAGTTATACCAGTGCATGTGTTACTATCTCTGCCGGAGATGGTGTATCCCGGCTCACAGGTGCAGTGGGTTGTCCCCTGAACCATGGTGCATCGTGATGGACGAACAAAGGGCCCGGCACTGTCAGCCGGCAGTGTAGTAGCAGCAGCAGTGGTGGCATGGGAGGTAGCGGTAGAGGTATTCGTCATGGTGACAAAGACTGAATAAGGTAGTTGGAAAAGATAAGAGGTAAGCAGTGCTTGTAAGTGGCCTGCTATGACATCTTGACTCCTGCAGCTCTGTCGCTACCCATGAATGAATGTCAGTTCATTCAGTCATTAAAGTAAAAGGGCATCATATTTTCATACATGCATATCCCTTATTTTCAATCCCAAACCAAATGAATTCTCACTGTTTTCATTAACCTCAAGCTCTGTGTTAATTTATGGAGTTTGAATCTGTTGTGACATTCTTGCGTGGCAGGGACGATGCATACTGCACATGATTCAGAGGCTTATACTAACTTGCTAGCTCCATTTAGCCCTGCGATGATCTGAATGTGGATAAATCATTTAAATCATGTGTCTCTTCTGACTTTCCAAATGTAATCAAACAGAGTGGATCAAATTGTGACAAGGGCTGCTCAAAACAATTTAAACAATGGAGAAGGCAACAGCGGAGTCATGATGTAACCTTCAGCGCTCAAAGTCTTAAATGTCCCCACACAGATAACATGTGACATCATGTCATCCCATTGCTTCATCTCTATATTGGACCACCCATGTGAGAGCGTCTCATCATGATTATAACAAGATGAAGTGATTCATGCAGATAAGCCAGTGTTCAGCCTCTGATTCACCTTCACAGTAGCAAACTGCTGAGGACATAGAGAAATAGGAAACAAACTGGGCTTCAAATATTCACAATCTCTTTTTGTATTCCACCAACCATGTCAGGCAGCCACTCAACCAGCACCGTACTAAAATCAACTCTCTGGTATGCAACATCGGCTTGCATTGGCAAACCAAACCACTAGCCAGCATAATCTCCTTCAGTAGACTTGTGGGGGATTTAGAGACAAAGCTTTCAGTGCTAAAATTGAAAGGCAGTATTCTATGAAATTCAGGTCTTAAGTCTGGAAATACATACAGTGTATTGGCAATACAAAACATCTGCATGAGACCTGTGCTGAGGATGCTGTAAATTATACTATATATTATGTTACATTTTTATTATACCTACATGTTGGCAAAGGGCTCTGGCAGGTTACGCCAGCCCAGCCTTTGGCACAGATGCAAGAAAATTGGTTCGCTTCATCCAAACACGTTCCACCATTCAGGCAAGGGGAAGACACACACTCATTGATGTCTGAGGGAAAAGACAGAAAAAGGCTTATATGAGGAAACTGAGTTTGAACAAGGATGCCACCCAATATCTCATCATGTGCACGTGTTAATGACATGGAAAAAAACAAAGTCGATAATTTCATCTTAGGTTCAGCCAAAGTTTAGGGGATGCCACGTCTGGATCAAACTGCCTTTGAGCTGTTATCTCAAAGTTAACAAGCTGTTGAGGACATTCAGTTTGGAATATCACATTTCCCAGGATTTAATAAGCTCTCTTGACAAAGTGCACAACAGGAAATATGATCATTGGCCTCCTTTGAAATGTATCTTTACATAGATATCTTTGGTGACATGCATGATGCACAAAAAAGATGAATATCATTGGAGAGCAGGAGTTGGTGGTGGTGGTGGGGTGCACAAAGAGGATGATGACAGGGTGAGAGGATTAGATAACAGAATAAGTGATTGTTAGGATGAGGAAGAGGAAAGAGGCAATGAAAGAAGTGAGTTGTGGTGAACCAACAGTGGTGCGTCACCTCGACAGGTAGGCTGCTGGCCGCTCCAGCTCAGGCTTTCTTGACAGACTCGACTCTCTGCACCCACCAGTTCATAGCCAGGGTCACACAGGAAGTGAACCTCATGGCCCACGCTGTGAGATCTGCCAAGTTTCCTCCCATTAATGGGCGCATCCAATTTTGGGCAGGTACCTGTTGTTAGAGGATATTAAAATGTTGATTGATTTTAACAGAATATCAATAAATGCAATGATTTCCTGGTGTTATGCTCACTGTTTCTTGTATTATGCTTTGCTGTGCTGCTCTGGAGCAGGTTTATTTTTTTCTTCAGGTTACGTAGACTTTGCAGGTATGAGGCCTCATGGGCAGAGAGAAGCTTCTGGACCTGCTTCAGAGATCCCTGTATTTCCTGTTTGCTGGGACAGTCCTGCAACATTAGTGAGAGGATAACACATTTAGGAAAATAATTTATTCAGACACAAGGTTCTAATTCACCTTGAACGATATTTAGAGTTTTTATTACTTGTAAAAATGTTGCAGTTTTATAAAAGTAATAATGATCACAACTTATGTAATATTTTTTAGATTATAGGATGTTACTTAACTTACATGTGTGAACACTATTTTTCTAAACTGGCAGCACGGTGGTGCAGTGGTTAGCACTGTCACCTCACAGCAAAAAAAGTCCTGGGTTCGACTCCCAGCTTGGGTAGAGGATCTTTCTGTGTGGAGTCTGCATGTTCTCCCTGTTCCTGTGTGGGTTCTCTCTGGTACTCCAGCTTCCTCCCACAGTCCAAAGACATCAAGAGGGGACGAGGCTGATTGATACTCTGAATTGACCGTAGGTGTGGCTGTAAGTGTGAATGGTTGTCTCTATGTGTTGGCCCTGCGATGGACTAGCGACCCATCAAGGGTGAACCCTGCCTCTCGCCCAAAGGCTGCTGGGATAGGCTCCAGCGCCCCCGCGACCCTTAACAGGATAAGCAGAAGAAAATGGATGGTTTGATGGAATTTTCTATACTCAAGGCATTTGCAGTTAGTGTGGAGAGTGACAAGTGCTCATTTTATGTGAAAATAATTTGTTGATTATCTTTGAGAAGGAATGTTATTGACATCATGAATATGGAAAAGCTTTGGCTGTAAATGTTTGTCCCTTTCACCCAAGGTGAGAACACACAGAACCCACAGTCACACACCAGTGACATCTTTGATTATTTGCTGAAACACTAACTTTCTTTTCAGTCAAACATATTTAATCATCCACTCAGATAATGCTGAAAATTTGCCAACAGGGTATGAATGTGTGAATGTGTTTCATTCAATGTGTTGTAAAGTGCTTTGAGAGGCTGGTAGACTCGAATAGTTCTATTTCGATGCAGTCAGTTTACCATTTGAAGGGGAGTAAGCTATAAAACATACATTGATACATAAAAAATAGAAATGCTGCAATCTTTTGAAATTGACATAAAAATTCGAATCCCTAGCCACCAGACTTTGCACATGTCCATAATCAGAATTATGAGAAAAGATACTGAGACCATAAATTCAAGAAGGTTCCTTTTGATTATGCAGGGAAAAGTTTTGAGAAATAAAATCACGCTTTGGAATAAAACCTGAAAAACATGTAAGCCATGCTACACTTGAAGTCTGTGCAGCACAAACCAACGCTGTTAAATGTTGAAGTAAATTACTGTCGGACCAGAGAATGTTTGGCCACTTTAAGTATTTACATGCAGGAATCTCCTCCCCTCAAAAGCATGCACTGTAACTCAGTCATAGACACAGAAAGAGACTATGAAAGTAGCCCGTTTACTATTCACGTGATGTGGGTTTTTTGGGCGAGGCTGGCGAGGTTAAAATCTTCATTACACAAAGTTATGTAACTTCCATGTGTCATTTGAGGAAAAGAGGATGAATCAGCAAAAAAAAAATATGAAAAAACATCCATCACTTGCTCTTTATGGTGTGTTGGATTTATGGTTAGGGGTCTGTCTGTCAAGTATATAAATTGCACTTAGCATAAACACCTGCGTTACCACCTCCCTGTCTGTTGACTAAAAGGGTGAGGGAGTGTCTTCAGCTTGTCTAACATCCTTGTCTACTCTCTCTCATTCAACAGCAACATTCTCCACCTCCTCCCCTTTACTCTAATACATGTTTTCAGACAACCAATTAGTGTTTTCGCCCAGCAAGAGTTATGTAAGCAGAGTCAATATTTGTTGAAAACACCTTTCTGAATTGGACAGAAGCGAGGTTTGGAGAGACTTCAGTCGGTGGGGAGGTGGCTGGTGTTTATAGTGTAGTTGTCAAAGGCCTCTTTCTGTGACATTTCACATGCTTCGTGTTGAGTGCAGGATGACGTTGAGCAGGAGGGATCAGCATCGGAGCTCAAAAGTTACAGTACGGTTGTATTAAAACTTGATAAAAGGGTCAAACTGACTCCAAAATTGCACTTTACACTAAACTTACTCCCCTGTTCACAAGTATACATTACATTCAAACATACTCACATACACATAGGCGTGCTGGCCATCTCCAAGTAACACAAAAACAAATATGCACAGACATGAAGGCCCTCTGAGAGCCATTCACAGAAACATGTAGCATTTTGGAAATGGTATTCAGGAACGCAGTGAAGCCCGGCACAGACCAGTGTTTTCATAGACCAGAGCCTCTGGGGTCTTGTTCGTGTAGCTTGCGTGCAAAGACAGGGTGACTCAGGGTTTGCTCTCTGAAAATTTAGTCTGGGATGCCAAGCAAGGACACTCATAGGACCTGTTTTATACCTCAGTCGAGAGTGAGGTCATTCAGTCTTGTTGCCTTTTAAGCCATGCAGGTACATTAAATCAGTAAAAAGCTGGTTTATGAGCGTGAGCAGCACACACCAAAACACAGCAACCTGAGCTCAGTTTCATTCTTTTGCTCGCTATCCAATAACATTCTCCCATGCACTCACTCACCTGTCCAAAAGTAGGATGCAGTGAACAGAAACCCAGCAAAGTGAGGACAGCTGCTGCCGACACAAACATGTTTCCACTAATCTGGATCCAGTGGGGGATGATCTAGTGCGTGAAGTTAGAGGCAGTGTGAACTTGGAGTGGGCAGCCCACAGAGTGCATGGACTTCAGGTGAGTGAAAGACCACACTTGGCAGTGGAAAAGCTGCTGCAGCGAACCACTGCGGAATGTTGGGTTTACTCCTGAAGAGCCAATCACGGAAAGAGACTTTGAGAAAAATGTGACCACATTATTATCCCTTTACTTAATTTGGAGTGCACTTCCTCTCCAGTCAAAGCAGCTTAGTTTATATCTTGCTCATAAAGAGGCGTGTTCTTGATCCGAAGGGCACACACTTACTTAGGCCACATTTAGCGATTTACAAAATGCAAACAAACACCAACGACTATAATCTGTAATCACATTTTAAATTTTCCTGATGCTGTTAGAGCAGCAAGGTCAGTTACAGGTGATAATTAGATCTCTGTTGTTTGTTTTTGTTTTTGTTTTCTGACAACTATCATGTTACACTGACAGACATCTGCCCACCACGAGCTCAGAAAGCTGCACTGCTATCACTGATGGAAGGACAGAGCCTAAAGACAAACTGTGCCCTCTACAGAGATACATCCATACATGCACTAGGAAGAATGAACAGAACAACAACAACAAGAATTTCACCTATGGTTGTCGCATTTTAATAAGAACTATGTTACCTGGTGATTTGACGGTACATGTTTTCCACTGAGGATGCAAAATGTCCTGGAAAGAAAGTCCGTTTAAACCGAATAGAGACTTAAATTTGTCTAAGAAGGACTTTGCAAATAACAGTGCACTACAGAAAATCTATCCACCTCAGATCTGTCTCAGATAGACTTTTGTCTCCGGTGTGCGAGTAGGAGGCTCGCTTCAAGACGCAACAGGAAAAAGCTTGCAGTCGCTCCTTTGCTTATTGGATTTACCTGAGAAAAGAGTGGGTGGTCTTGTCTGACTGAGCCTCGAGCAGACTGTGTTTACAGCTGTCATTTGGATCAGTCAGAGGTCAGATAGCCCCCCTGATCCAAAGAAATCAACAAGAAAAAAAAAATAAGTGAGCAGCCTGGGTAGTGAATCCTCGGGGCAGAGACACATTGAACCAACAGGGGAGAGGAATGTGTGTGATGCCTTTCACAGACACTGAATCATCCAACAAATGCGCAGGTAATGACTCACGCTTCCCACTCCAGGTCCTTCACAAGACACTGTCACCATGCCACCCATCAGCATCATGGTTAACTTTTCACAAACCTTTTGTACCCCTTGAAGTTCTCCCATGTGCTTCTGCTAAACATTATAAATCAGGAAGTATGATAAACACACTTTATTTGTCCATCCAATGAAGCTTCATCTCTTGATGGTCATGAGAGCGTTACAACAAAAGACTTCCTGTAGCGTAACAATGATGAAGACTCGAGCGCAACCATGCATCAGTCAAGCTTTTGTCTGGCTCTGTGTTTGGGAAGCGATGACACACCTGAACTCACCCGCGCACACATAAGCAATCCTAAATACACTGAGTTGAGTTTAATAAACGGTAGACGGACTGTGTTTTTTTTCCCCTCATAAGTCAAATTTGAACTCTATAATTGCAACATTTCACCTAATAACTATGGCTTTCACCACACAATTTTGACTTTTGATTTAAAAATTCTGAGTTTTTGAAATCTGGAAATCATGACTTTTCTCAATCGTTGTGATTTCTGCCTCATAATTATGACCGTCCCTTTCATAATCTTGGATTTTTTTTTTATTTCACAACTATCAATCTTCTTTCAAAATTATGACTTGACTGTGTATCTCATAAAGAGGGCTTTTCATCTGTTTTTATCTGAAAAGCTATGACTTCACATCTCATATATACATCTTGTAATTTTAACTTCACTGGGATTATTTTCAAAATCAAGGCTACATGCTCTGGTGTTCTTTGTTGTTTTACTGGTGGATATTGGCTTCCATAATATTTATCCTTGCATTAAAACCTTCAATGTTAAATTCATCAGAGATTATTCATGATGATCATGTTACCCTGCAGGCTGCTCCTTTGAGTATCTCCCCATAAAATAAGAATATAATAATTTTATGGGTTTAATGACAGATTGTCATCTGGGTTTAAAACAACAGCTCTGTCTAGATGCAGGAGTGGCTTTAGTTCAGCCTTGCTGATGATTGGAGCGACACTGATCCCCTCTGAATGGAGACGTGCTGAGCGCAGCTGACCGAGGAGGTGAAGGTGGAGAGGAGGAGGAGGAGAAGGAGGAGCAAAGAGCATCTGGTAGCGAGTGGCCGCTGTTGTTGTCGACAGTTCATGAGTTCACGATGGGCTTTTTAACAGCTTCCTGGGGTTTGGATGTGTTTATCGTTTGGTCTCTTCTGTCCACGTTAATCAACGCGAACCAGATTATCACCCCGGATGTTAACCCCATCAGCACCGGTAAATACACAGCAGGAGTCAGGGTCCAGAACTTGTGAAGTAATGTGGATTTGTGTTTAATTGTGATTCTTTCTGTAAGAATAATTTGTTGATACATTATTGGAAGCTGGAAGAGGTTTTGTGAGCTCTCCAAATCCACAACTAGAGTGCACACGTCTGGCTTGGTTTCATTCCATTGCATCTAAAAAATGTTCCACTTTATTCAACTCATCAATGTATGTTATTACTGGAAATATGCTTGATTTTTGTGTCTAAATGTCCATGCGTATGAAAAAATCATTCATCACAACAGTGGCTTTGCTACGGAAGTTTTGTTGGTAGTATTTTGCCAGCATTAATCCATCAAACGGGGATGAATTATTTCACCTATTTTGTGTCTGAGTAAACAAATAAATTGGAAACAGATTAATTCTAAAATCTCAGTATTGACTGAATGCATTCAGAAGTACATGCCCTATTTTGTTTCAGCTTGAGGTTTAAAGCCCAGTTTAATGGGCTTTAGGATTTATTTTGTTTGTGTCCAAGATTTCATGACGGTAGCCATTAGTTATGTGGCCCTGAATAATCCAGAATTTGAGTAATGGTGTGTTAGAAGTTAATTGATTAACAAATGGATTTTGTTAGACTTTTACATGATGCAAAACTCTAAACTTTAAACTGAAACTTTGTGCTCAAGTTTTTTCCTGTCAACATATAATGGTCTTGTTTTGTGTGTTTACCCGCTGTGATCTTATCGACACCTCGTCTAGCTGTCACACACACTCTGACAGACACACACACACACACACACACACACACACACACACACACACACACACACACACACACACACACTCAAAAAAACCTGTCATCAAGGCACTAGCATTCTGTTACCATAGCAACGACAGTAGAGGTACAGTAAATGAGCGTCTGTGTTGTCTTTCAGGGCTTCGTGTAAAGGAGCAGTCACAGATTGTTGCCCAGCACAATAGACTGCGTAGCCGAGTCAAGCCGATGGCAGCTAACATGCAAAAAATGGTTTGTGGCATCTATTGTCTCTTTTTAATCTGGCTGTGGGAGAATGTATGAATGCTGTCCACTTAAGGAGTTGAACATAGTGTGTGTGCTGACAGGCTGCACTGGAGGTGGAGGACCGTCGACACTGCAGATAGCGACTAGTTTCTGACGTTTTTTCATACAGAAAGTTTACTGGCTTTTATTGTTGAACTCTTTGCCTCTACTGGAAGAGCAAGATGGCTTTTGAAATCAAATGCATTTCAGTACTGGACAGGGAAAAACAATAATGTTGGTAGTCAGGATAAGGAAATAGGTTGAAACCTGGATAAAAACACAAGCGTGTTTTGTACAAGTGTACTTTAGAACCCCAAAATCTCCTGGGAAGATGTCAGCGTAGGTCATCTTTTACTGCAATCTCATGTAAAGGTTACATTTATTTCAATGTAATAACCACAATGCCTAAAATATATATATATATATATATATATATATATATATATATATATATATATATATATATATATATATATATATATGTATATATTCATTTTTCATGAATAAAAAGTTGCCTTCACCTGTAACTGCTGATATTTCTGATAATTTTGGGACATAAAAGCTCAACTTTGTGTCTCTTTTGATAATCAAACAAAGACATGGCTATCAGTGATTAATGGCTGCATTGTCTGCCTCTGGAGTACTGCTGGTTTCAATAGTGTGAAATGGTGTTAGTGCTGCACTGTGCACAATTTGTTCTGCTCTGCTGCCAGCTGCGCGGCAGTGTGGACAGTTAGAGTGGAGTCCAAATCAATTAACCATGTTGAGTCATGTGAGAGTCTCACAATGAATTGACCCTGATTAATCCAGATGAATTTGATTTTTAAAGCAGATTACAATCAAGCTAAATATTGTCATGTGATTGTTGTTGTTTTTTTTTAAGGTTTAGCATTTTTCCTGTACTGTTTATTGATATTTGACCAAAAAAAAAACATCTGCAGGTAAAAAAAAAAAATCAACACCACATACTTTTAAAGAATTTCTTCACTTCTGACATTCTTCCCTCACACTTATCTGCTTTTTTCATCTCCACTTCATTTCACAAAACCCCTTGAGCAAAACATATTGCGTCTGTCTGTCTCAAACTGCTTCACCATTTAATTTGCAAATGTTGCATTTAAAGGGAGAGCAGAGTCAAGGTGGATTAGTCCATCAAATTTGAATTGCAGGAAATAATAGATATAGCAAATACAGATGTTTAGTCCATATTTATAAGTAGATGATAGATTATTTCGTTATCTTTAATTTGGAAGGAAAAGAGAGGAAAAATACTTAATCTAAAAAGAAACATGAAATTCATGATACAACCCCCAAACAATATGACCTATGACACAGAACCAAAACACATAAACTCTCTGATGATTAAATTTACCTCACTTTCACCCTTGCACACTCAGGACCATGGGAGCTACAATGTTAAGTTTTGTCCAGAAGGGGATGCTAAACATTGTGAGAACAATTTTCTATGTCAATAAATGTATATTGAAGTATTTCCAAAAGAAGCATATATTTGCCAGATTTTGGTTTGACTTCCACTTCTGCCAAAATGAGGCATCTGGCCAGAGGCTACAGAGAGAAATGACAAATTTTTCATGGTTATTTATAGCAGAGAGGGCAGGAATAAAGCCAACTATAGTCGACAAGGAGTCTGGGGTGATTCTCTTGACAGCTTTAAATAATCAAATGAGTGACTAGAAATGAGAAGAAATGTTTCCGTTTTAACAAACACTTCCTGAAACATTGTCTGAAATTCAGATAGTAGTTTTTTTGGAGAACTGAAAAATGAATTTCTCTGCTCTCTGAGGTTGCTAGGTACTTCTCATTATTATGGTGTCGAAGATCTCACACCTGTGCAGAGAGATGCATGTTTGAAACGTGAGGAGACATATTTGTACGATTTTGAGTTGACGAGTGTTTCTTGGAACCAGATTGATCTTAGCCATTTTTATTGGCTGATATTTGCCTATCATAAATATATGAGTGTGTATCAGTGTTACCACTTCTATTCTCCAAAATACACCAAAATACAATTACTTTGAACAGACCATAATGCAGTAAAAGGTGTACAGGTAATTTTTGAGTTCATGTTATCACACTGTATGTCCAGCAGAGTGCATTCTCATAGCATCGTTCACATTATTGGAGGAAGTGGCCAAAGCTGTGGTTGTGACAGCCCTCCCGCTAAAGCGTCAAAACTTAAAACCTGCACAAACATGAAATTTATCAACGCAACAGAAGCCATCGTGTTGTGAGCTGTGATAACAGTGTTACCATGTTAGAGGGCTCAGTGGCAACGGGCTGATAACTCCAGCCCTCAGATATAAAGAAATGTGTTAACTGTTTTCAAAATATCAGTCCGCAAATTCCAGTATCGATCACTAGATTTTGGTGGAATACAGATTGAAAAGTGTTTCGTTGCTGTATTTTCACAGTAGTTTTTCAGTCATGATATAAACATGACAATAAAACATTATATATTTGTCATATCCTTACACAGTCTAAAGAGCCGTCCATACACAAGTATTGGGCCAAAAAAAAAACAACCTTAATCCTGACCATCTTAACACACTAGTTACTTCCAATTGAATTGGCTAAATTGGATTAAAAAAAATAGAACGAGAACTCAATGTGTCTCCTTCAAAAATGCAAACTACACCAAAATACTCGAAGGATTCGTGACCTATCACCAGCGTAAACACAGAGAAACACCTTTCCTCTGTAAAAGTACAAATCATATATATGTAGTGTGACTAGAGGCACATCATTAATTCCACTCATCATTTATCAGCCATCATAGGATGTTGCACAACCCTATAAGCCAAGCTCAAGTAAGATAAATACACAGCTATTATTAATATTAATTTTACCCAGGTTTTTCTAATCCCACTCTTTGCTCAACAGCTGAGCTAAATCCCACCATTATCTCTCTTCATATATTGCTTTGCCCAACAGTAGTTATCTGCACAACTGTCTGGGCTGTGTGTAATGATGGCCAAGAGGTAACGATGGATTACAAAACTTGCGATGCTCTGTTTATCCCCTGGGCGTAATAAGAGGTTTGTAGCAGGGCAAACTGTCACTTTGTCATAGATTACATCCTCACAGCCACCCGTGCAGACTGAACCCCTTTCTTCGACTACTCTTCAGCCTCGGAGAACTGTTCTCTCCTGATAAGGCAGTAATGAGAAAAAGAGGATGTGGATAATCATTCTGCATTCACAACTGGGCTATTACAGGTAATTTCTCTGTGAAAACCCTTGGAGGAGGCTCTGCCGGGCTGAAGAGGCATATTAAAAAGCTTTACTGATAAACCTTAAAAGGCTCAAGGCCTCGGCTGTGTTTGAGAATATCTGAATAAGGCTTCCTTCTTTTTTCCTCTTCTTTTTTTTACATTCACCCGAGACCCAACTACTAAGCATTGTAGGGAGATTGTGTTGAAGTGATTTTAATAGTCCTTTAGGCTTTGCTTTCTGAATGAGATAAAACACCCATATTTCTGCAATAAATGATGCTCCTCCTTTTCTTATCCAATGCATGTCTCTTTTCTTTGAGCTACTGACGTTAAAAAGTATGATGAGGCCATATCAACACTGAGAGACCCAAATTACAGTTCAGCATACTTGCTTTCTATATGGAAATGCTGATCTCTGATTTCATCTGTCTGACGCTTTATTTTAATGTGCTTGGCTGGGAAAAGGCAGATCTGCCGATCTTAAGGGTAAAAATACACCTCTTAATTAGAGTTAACTTAATTACAGTTTATAGCAGTTGTTGATGGTGCCACAAAGAAAGATAAAAAAGAATATGAACACGTTTCTTACCCATGGCTGACTCAACATGACATGCTTTAAAATGAAATGTCTAATGTGACCGATTGCTCAGTGACGTTTGACCCCTCTAGGGGCATCTGAGTGAGAGGATTGCTTGCATGACATCAGAGAGTGGAGTGAGGAATGAACTTTCGGGGGCTCAGCTTTCTCCTCCGCATATCGGTCTCATTCGTCTGACATTTATTTTCTTTAAAAAAAAAAAACACACAAACTATTGAGAACAACATTTTTGATATTTGTTTGGATGGACTGGAAAGTTTACACTGACCCGTTCTCTTATGAGGTCATTGAAGAACAATTTGAGAGACAAATGCAGCGTGCTGTTGCTCTTCCTCGGAGCGAGAGGTAACTAAAGGTCCATACTGTCTGTGATTTGTGAAAAACATGCATGGAAACCAGACTTTTCTTCTTCTTTTTTTAATAAGCCTTCGTAAACCTTGAAAAAGTGAAGTGTTTATACCTCTGCTGCATACAATGACTGCCAGACTGCATTTGTTGGCCCTGCCTTCGACTGGCAGCTTGCCCCAGGTGTTTTCCAGACTGTTGCTCACTATGATTGGCTTTGACCTCTGGAAGGATTAAGTGGGCAAAGAAAATCACTCGTGCACTATTAGGAATGATCTTCGTGCCAGCAAAGAGTCTTTCATCCAGTCTCAATCAGCATCTCCAAAGCACAAATGACTTTTATTTCAGATTAAAAGTGCAGCTCCATGTCTAAGAGACCCAACTAATTTTTTTAACAATGAGATGAGCTCATGGTAAAATGTCTGGTTGGTAATTATTAATGTTATTATTGCCAATGAATCAATTATTCATTGAACTTGAATTATTAAAATGTAAAATTCTAAAGATGGCCTTCAATACTTTGCAAAGAAAGGAAGTAATTAGGGATGTCTGTCGAGTGTCTGCAGGAAAAGTTTGGTCGACTTGATTGGCATGAAGCTGACAGATGACCTGAGACAGTCTTCTTTAAATATGAGTCGTCAAGTCAGATAGAGCTGAATGAGGAATATATTTGAAGATCAAATTGCGGACCCCAAGGAAGCACTGAAAACCTTTGATTTTCTTCAATTAATCTAAATTTAGTTAACATAAGCTAACACAAGGAAAGAAAAAAAATCTCACCACACAACGGAGCAATCTTAAAAATAAAGTTGCTCTTGTTCACATTAACACAGCCTTTATTGTTACTTCACCTCAAACAAACTAGCAGGGTGTCACCCCATGGAAGCCATACACTGGGGACATGAACTAGTGATAGATTTAAACATTTTTAATAATGAAGACCTTTCTGTATTATCTCTGACAAGGAAGTAATGTAAAAAAATTTAGGAAGGGATCGGGAATAAATTTGGTGGGAAGATTGGTAATATTATAAGAGACAGGTGACTATTTTGTGAGGTGTGATCCATGTGAAATTTTAGATTTTGGATGCTGATGATTGTTCAGGGTCAGTGGCATGATATAGCTAATTCCTTATGATATTATTTGTGGAGGGTGGCACGGTGGTGCAGTGGTCAGCACTGTCACCTCACAGCAAGAGGGTTCAGAGTTTGAGTCCCGGCTCCAGCAAGGGATCTTTCTGTGTGGAGTCTGTATGTTCTCCCTGTTCCTGTGTGGGTTCTCTCTGGTACTCCAGCTTCCTCCCACAGTCCAAAGACATCAAGAGGGGACGAGGCTGATTGATACTCCAAATTGACTGTAGGTGTGACTGAGGGTGTGAATGGTTGTCTTTCTATATGTGTTGGACTGGCGACCCATCCAGGGTGAACCCCGCCTCTCGGTCGAAAGCTGCTGCGATAGGCTCCAGCCCCCCGTGCGGGGAAGAATAATAAGCGGAAGAAAATGGATGGATTATTTGTGGACATTTCATGCATGAATTTCCATCAAAATCTTTTAGCAGATATGAAATTAGCTTTGCTTCCAATACCATCTTGATCATATTCTGGTCCTGTAATATATCTGGAATAATGGTCGACAGCTTTGAAACACTGGCAACATTTGATGACATTCGTAAAGGTGATGTGCTTGAATTAAAGGGATTGCCTGAATATTAACCTCCATCGATCACATTACATATTAGGAAGGAAATACATAAAAGGATTTCAGTGTTTTGTTCATATTGTGTATCTATGAAGTGTCCTAAGTGGAGATATGTGCACTCTGAGGGCTTTCATGTTACTGATGGATTATTCTCCAACCTCATCTTCATCTGGCTGCAAACATTGTTTCAGACGCTATCATTCGCCTGCTGTCTTATTTCTGTTCAATGCAAACTTGATTTGTACATTCACTGTCCAGAAACAAAAGATGGATAGCTAGAATGGCAGACCTCAGATACTTTCTAACCTTTACATCTTGAAAAAAATGTGAGCAACTCTTAAAAACAATGTACTGAAATGGCTGCAGGGTAGTCATTAAAGATATTGTTGTCTTTGTTTGTAGGAGTGGGATGAAGAGTTGGCCTCTCTGGCAAAGGAGAGGGCGACGTTGTGCCACACAGGCGACCCCCCTCAACAGCCCCCAGCCTTCAGTCACACTGGCTGGAACACACATCTCTCTGCTCCTGGTGTCTCTTCATTTTCTGACATTATTGATGTTTGGTTTAAAGAGGGAAAGGATTTTCTCTCCTTGAGTGGGCAATGCAGAGAAAACACCACTTGTCATCACTATACACAGGTATCCCGATCAGACAAAAATGATACATATGGCACGTTACATAGAGTATTTGTACAAACCGCTCACAAAGACCTCTATTTTCTGCTGAAAGTACCAATAAAGTGTGTGTGATCTTCGTCTCGTTATAGCTGGTGTGGGCCACCTCCAGGCATGTGGGTTGTGCCAGTCAACTGTGTCAGAGAGAAGGAGACCTACGGGACTTATTTGTCTGTGCATATTACCCTGGGTAACAATTTCACATATCTCACACAAATTTCATCCCATATTCAATTAAACAGTGTGTGAGCAGGATTTTTTTTATTTGACAAAACAGACCGATGAAGAAGTTAGAGTACAGCACATCACGAAAATACCAGCACTTAAAAGAAAAGATGCATTCTCTTCTTTTACTGTGCTCATGCAGTTTAAATGAAAGGGATCCAGCACAGACTGCATTGAAAACATGCAAATCTTCGAAGGACTGAGAACAGTTGTTCTTGAGTAACAGAGTGGACACAAACGGCGTGCAGTGGTCACAGGGGCAAAAACACACTATTTCCTTCACACTGATACAATTATATGGATTGAAAATGATAAACTAGTTGTGTTTAACTAGGTGATGTGAATGTGTTTTGCTACAGGGGTAACTGGGAGGTGAAAGGTCAGCTGGTGTTTCCATATAAACCAGGACTGTCCTGCTCGCTCTGCACCTCGTCTATGTCTGGCTGCTTCAGACTCTGGGACCATGCAGGTGGATTATGTGGTAAGATAATAATGGCACCTTAGAGCTGCCAAAACAAGAAGTTACTTTTATTCAACCAGCAAGTTTTTTTCTTGATTGGAAATGACAACGGCGTCTCCCAGGAGTTCATAATAATAAAAGAGGCATCATTCTGGAAAAAAATATTTTTTAGTTTTTATTTACATTTGAACAAAAAGTAGCATGTCAACAATTATTCATACCCTTTGCAAACTGTCACAGTCAAGGGAAAATCCAAAGTTCAACACATTCCAAATACTCCAAGCTGTTCTAAAGCATCCTAATTATCCTGATTCATTGGGAACAGCTGTTTTGATCAACTCAACAGTTTAAAAATAGTAGCTCTCTGCTGTTGGGGGACATCCATGGCTAAGAAAAAGGAGCTCACTGAGGACCTGTGGCTGCATGTTGTGGCTGTTCACAAGTCAAGACAGGGCTATGAGACCACATTTAAATGTTTTCAAGTTCCAGTGGCTACATTTGAATGTGTTACTAAAAAATACAAGACGTTCCCTTCTGTGGAATATCCCAGAGGACATGGTCACAAGCCAAAAGTGACACCTGTGTTGGCCAGGAGGATAGTAAAAGGTGAAAAAGAATCTAAGGATCACCACCAAGGCCCATCTGTCCATCCATTTTCTACCACTTATCCTGTTTAGGGTAACTGCGGGGGGGGGGGGGTGGAGCCTATCCTGGACGTGTTGCTAGTCCATCACAGGGCCAACACATAAAGACAGACAACCATTCACACTCATAGCCACACCTACAGTCAATTTAGAGTATCAATCAGCCTCGTCCCCTCTTGATGTCTTTGGACTGTGGGAGGAAGCAGGAGTACCAGAGAGAACCCACACAGGAACAGGGAGAACATGCAGACTCCACACAGAAAGATCCTGTGCTGGAGCCGGGGCTCAAACCTTGAACCTTCTTGCTGTGAGGCAACAGTGCTAGCCCCACCACCAAGGCCATCCTGGTGAATCTGGGATCTGCTGGTGGCAACGACTCAAGGCAGACAATCCAACGGACACTGCACACTGCTGGGTTTGTCAGATGCAGAGCAAGGAAGACACCACTTCTCCAGATAAGGCACACAAAAGCCCACTTGGCCTTTGCAAATACTCATCTGGACAAAGAAGAAGACTTCTGGTGTTCTCGCTTATGGTCAGATGTAACAAAACTTGATTTTTGGGCCACAATGATGTATCCTTCATTTGGCTTAAAAAAGAGAAGCCTTCAACCGTAAGGACACCACCCCGACTGTCAGAGAGTTGGAGCTCATCACTAAAGATGAATGGGCAAAAATACCAGTGGAGCCATGCCAAAAGCTGGTCAGTAATTATAGGAAGCCTTGGATTGCTGTCACGGCCAATAGAAGATTTTAGATTGATATTGAGAAGTGTATGAATAATTTTGGACATGCCGCGTTTTATTCAAATGTAAATAAAAGCTGAGAAATATTTTTTTCACAGCGATGCCTCTTGTACATTGTCTTATCTTTGGGGAGACGCCTTTGTCATTGCCTATCAAGAACAAACTTGCTGGTAGAATAAAAGTAACTTCAAATCAAAATTTGCCAGGGTATGAAGAATTTCAGGCTTATATCTATATATTATATTACATCTGTATGTGTGTGTGTGTGTGTGTGTGTGTATGTGTGTGTGTGTGTGTGTGTTTTTAATTCCATACAAACTCTAGTTCATGGACATGAAAGTCTGCTTTTCAAGGGCATTTTTGCAAATTGCTATTGTTGGAACTCCAATCTCTGATATACTATGAATTCTTTGTGCTTTTCTCCTTCTATAAAAATGTAAATTTAACTTGAACTTACCCTGCCCTGCTTCCTACTGCAACGTTGTGCTGTGATCTGTACGTGAGTGATATTTTTTCCCCGTTAAATGCATGTTTTTATCAGAGATTCCAAGGAACCCATGTCGTATGAGCTGTGGTCTGCATGGCCAGCTGAATAAATCATCCTGCAAATGCAAGTGTGACCCGGCGTTTACTGGAAGATTCTGCCAAGGTATCATCAAGAGAGTATTCGAAGTATCACGTGCCTAGTCTGTTTTTTGTGTCTTATCTAATATTCAAAGTGGAGTGATAGTTTTTACAGTGCCGTGTGTATGTTTTACAGTACGTTGCAGTGTGCGGTGTGTACACGGTCATTTCAGAGAAGAAGAATGTTCCTGCTTGTGTGATGTTGGTTATGGTGGTGCTGAGTGTGCAGGTGAATATCCTGTTTCTTCTTCTTCTATCTTCAAAAGTAACATTTACAAATAGGAAAACACAAACTGAGCATATTGACCTGATAGCTGATCCATTCTGTAATTATCTTAATGGAAATCTGTCGAAAACACAGTCACAGCTAATTGTTGAAGGTAGCATCAAAGACATCTTTTCATGACTATGTCAGGATATCAAATGATGAGTTTTATAATATTTCCATGGACTGTGTCTTGTCAGAGAAAGTGCAGTTTCCCTTCCACACTTGTGATGTCACAATAGATGGGGACTGCTTCACTGTCTCTCCAGAGGCTGACACCTACTATGGCGGCAAGAGTCACTGTCAGGTGAGAGGCAGGTGTGTGTGGCCTATTGATGGGCTTAACAACCCGGCATTTAGTCCGTTTTAATCAAACTATGATGTGGAAACAGCATGGACAATTGCAAAAAAAAATGCACACAGACACACACACAAATACAAGCATGCAAAAACAGATTAACACCAATCAGATCTTGATTTGACCCGATTGCAGGACGCAAACCAAAACACAAAGGATTATGGACTATTTGAACACTGCATTGGTTCAGATGTAAACAAAATAATAGGAAACATGACAGAATTGACCTGGACTGCTGCTTAAATCCAATGTTTGCTTGAAGAGTTAATATCTTCCAGCGCTAAATCTCTGTCAAATGACAAAAAGCTCTGTGAGCACATTTCCAGCTCAAGCAAAACAGAATACGAGCCAAATGTATCAATTTCAATTTGATTCGGATGAGTGAAACGGGAGAGCAAGGCAAGCGCCACAGCCATTAGACCTGATATGTATAAATAATCAAGGTTGATTCTACTTGCAGTGTAGCCCCTTTTTCTTTGTCTGATCAACAGGAAAAGGGCGGTGTACTCGCGCAGATCCACAATCAGAAGGTTCAAGACATCTTGGCTTTTTATCTCAGTCACCTAGAGACCAGCAACGAGTTGGCCAACACTGACTTTGAGACACGGAACTTCTGGATCGGTACATTTTATCTATATCCTCCATTTGTGAGGCTAGATGAGATTTCTGTGTTTGGTGACAGTTGGACTACCAAGTGCAAGTAATAAAGATGTTGCAGTGATATAACAGCAAAGATTTTGCTTCACAGGTCTGACATATAAGCCTCTGAAGGATTCATTTCGCTGGGACACGGGAGGGATCCCTAAATTTAGCAGCTTTGCCTTTGGGCAACCTGACAACCAAGGGTAAGAGACGCATTTAATAACATTGCAGACAATTCCAGTATTCTAAAGTAGAGAATTTGGCATTTGTTTTATTTTCACTTTTTGGATGCATACACAGTCTTTTACTCCTTCCCATTCTCCTCCCAGCTTTGGAAACTGTGTGGAGTTGCAGGCATCAAACGCTTTTAACTGGAACGACCAGCGCTGTAAAACACGGAACCGGTACATTTGCCAACATGGTAAGGTTCCTTCCAGCTCAGGTTTAATGAACAAATTGATGGATGAAGTTCTAGAATTGAGCAGAAGTCAGTGCAGCTTCCAACATATTCAGTTGAGCTCCATGATCGTCACCTCATTAGTGGTAATTTTGGTAATTTGACACTCCCAGCAGATGGTACAGTTCTTTTTCTCAGTGCAGAGAGTACATCTGACTCTTGGGTGAATCAGCCATGTGAATGCTTCCCTGCTAATGTATTTGTCCCACACCTGGATGATGTCCGATTCCAGTTATATAATACTGGAGTACTCCATTTTTGATAAAGGATGAGGGAGCTCTACGCTAGTCTGCTGCTTCAACAGGCAGAATAGAATTGAATAGAATGCCTTTATTGTCATTTTTCCAGGTACAATGAGATGCAACGCTGCTCCTTAGGATGTGCACATATAAATAGAAAAATATACATAGACACATGTGGATACATGTGGGAGTGAATAGCAGCTTTAGGTGGTGCTGTGGTGCATCGAGGTGCACAGGCACATTATAGTACCAGATTCAAGGTGGCTGTGTCATTCAACAGATTGAGGTGACATAGCATTTGCAGTGCAAACATGGCAGAACAGTCCTGGTGATAGTGCAAAACATATAGAGGTACTTATACAGTTCAGTCTTCACCCTGAGCTGGTTTTGTGTAGGAGGCTGGCAGATTTGGTGGTGGAAAAGATAGTGCCGGTAATTGTGCGGAGGCACTTCAGTTCCTTAGTACAAGCTTGCGTTGAGCATGGTGACAGCTTTGGGAAAGAAGCTGTCCCTGAGTCTGTTTGTCTTTGCTGGGATGGACCTGGAGCGCCTGCCAGAGGGCAACAGGTTGAATAGGTGGAATGCGGGATGAGTGCTGTCAATGTTGGATGAGTGCAGGAAGGAGAGTGTACTGACGAAAATGTTACACTTTAAGGTTGAACTTCATGCCAAGATGAAGATGATTACTGCAAGCTTTATTTTCTTACCCACAATTGGGTAAAGCCAATATGTTAAACCAGTAGTTGTGGTAGTCAACATAATCGACCACTCCACTGCCTGGGTATTTATCTCTATCTATCCTAGACTAAGTGGTCGGTATTATTTCATTGTAACAGCAAATAATTTTGGGTTTTTCAAAACAAATAGCTTTTTGAATCTTTGATGATGTTTTAAGGTCAACAAAGTAAAAGATGATTGCAAAGCCAGCAGACAGAGAACAAAATCAGCTTTATCCTTCGTTACAGGAACAGAAATCTCTCTACTCACAGAGTGTTGCTCTATTTTAAATATAGAGTATATAGATTGTAATAGCAGTTTGACAGTATGAAGTCTGGGCGAGTGCAAGTGAGCTCAGGTCTTTGTAAGCTCAAGAAACTATTTCTGTGTACTTGAAAGTAGTGGGTGACGTATCGCTTTAATTGTTTTAAAACCACCTACACAGACAAAGATTTATGATCTTAACTTGCCTGCAGTTTTATTTCTTTATGAGTACAAAGAGACACCAAAGATCTATTTTTCTTACATTTACAATATCTCCTTTTCTTACATACAGAATTGGCCTTGTCTATACACCAGCTTTTACCATGACCTTTTATTTCGTGGCTCCTGCTGCTGATAATCACTTCAGGGTGAGGAGTAAAACCTTAAACCACTGTACATTAACAACATACGTATAGTATTGAAATCTCTGTGGGATCCAGCCTTCACATTAAACATGGTACTCTGTCTAAATCAATGGCACTCAGTAGCTGCCATCCAGAGCCTTTGAATCGATCAATATTTGTCAGCTCCACAAAGGCCCACAGTGTTATACACACACATACCACTTACATTGATCGTAAGGAAAGAGATGGGGGCAGATGTTTAGTTTTGCCCAGTTAAGTGTGTCTTTGCAAGTGGATGGTGTATAATCTGGTATTGACCGCTCACAGCCGAATGACTGACCTGCTTTCAATGGCTCAGTGTTGCTAGGATGACATTTTTACAAACTTGAGATCTCTTAATGTCTCCATCTCTGTCGAGTTGAAGAAATCAGGAATATATGTGTGTGTGTGTGTGTGTGTATATGTTTCCACTTGAAATAAAAAGTTAATTTTATTGATGCAACAGAGAAGTTGAAACTTACACCTTTATCTGATCAAAAGCATGCAAAGACCCCAAGCCTTTATTACTGTGTTGTGTTAATTGGTAATTTAGTGGGATTTCAGAGAGCCTGAACGTGAGGAGCCTTCCAATGTGTGTGTGTTTATGTATGTGTGTGTGTTTGTGAGTGTGTGTGTGCGTGTGTGTGTGTGTGTGTGTGGCCATTGAAGACAGAATCAATTTTGATATGTTGTCTTGACAGTGTCACAGTCACATCCAGATAAAAACATTATATGTATTGGTTTCAGACACAACCTTTACCTGTGGTTGCTTTACTATTTCATCCAACATGTAGGCCAGAGGAAGAATTAAGCATACATTAACATTTTGCTATGTGTGTGTGTGCTCAACAGCTGCAGAGCGCATCGCCCAGTGGGATGTTGGCAGGTGAAGTACTGCACATGTTGGCTTTTTGCTCAAAAAACCTTCAGTTCTTTTGTTTTTGATCTTAATTGATTGACATTATGTGCACATGAATCAATGTTACTTAGATTTACTTTGAATAATGTAATATTTAATTTCAGTGATTCATCATTAAATGGTTGTATGTTACTGTCTGCGTTTTTTCCTTCTATGGAGCAGGAACTCTGTGTGTGTGTGTGTGTGTGTGTGTGTGTGTGTGTGTGTGTGTGTGTGTGTGTGTGCGCGCGCGCATGTGTGTGGGTGTGTGCATGTGTGTGTGTAGCAACTTGAATTAGAGAGAAAAATCTTCCATTTGCTGGCGCACATTCATGCTTGACTCTCTTATATTAGCTTATATATTCTCAACCCCCCTGTGACCTGAGAATAGATTTAGTCTGTTAGCAATGACGATGCTTCTGGAGAGAGAGGGCTTGTAAAATTGGTAATAATAGCAAGCTGTCTTCATTTTGTTCTCGTAAAACTGTGGGGACAAAACCAAAAATAGGACAGGAAAAGAATCTGGCAATGAAAACTGTTCCATAATTCTACCAGTATTATTGTTGTCATTGAAACAACACTCACAAATAGTGTGGGCGCATACAGGCAAGATATATGTTAGAACAATCTGTTTATGCCTCAGATGCATCATGATACATATATGTCACTTTTTATGAACCTTGGGGCTGAAGAATTTTCAGTAACTGTTTCAGAGTTTTAGTTCATCAGACAGTTTATGTGTTCAAGTCAACTACTGTTTTGATTCTATAGACTGTTTTATGCTAAATGCAAATTACAGGATTTCCATCCATCCATTTTCTTCTGCTTATTCCTGTTAAGGGTCATGGGTCGCTGGAGCCTATCCCAGCAGCTACGGGTGAGAGGCGGGGTTCACCCTGGACAGGTCACCAGTCCATCACAGGGCCAACACATAGAGACAGACAACCATTCACACTCACAGTCACACCTACAGTCAATTTAGAGTATCAATCAGCCTCGTCCCCTCTTGATGTCTTTGGACTGTGGGAGGAAGCTGGAGTAGCAGAGAGAACCCACACAGGGAGAACATGCAGACTCACACAGAAAGATGCTGTACCTGAGCTGGGACTGGAACCCAGAACTTTGCTGTGAGGTGACAGTGCTGACCACTGCACCACCGTGCCGCCTTACAGGATTTCCATTTTTTTCTTAAATAATCAATTCATTATGCATTGACGATAGAACACGATCATAATATGATACTGAAAAGAAAAGCAAACTCTGAGATTACAAACAAGATTTTTGTGTTTTTGTTCTATGCATTCAGATGTTTTTCAGATGAAAACTGAAAACATTTGTAAGAAGATCCAATGAGCTGGTAAACTGGTTCAGCACCTTGGACAGCAATTCTACTGTCAGTACAGAAAGAATGATAAATGATTAATCAAGGTTGGGACAAAGAACCACAGTGAAAATGATGATGAGTTCCTATTAAATGATGCATGAGCTGTGATTGTGATGCCTTCAGTAGTAAAGGGTGACTGTCAACCTCTCTCTAATAATAATATTCATCACAGAATTGCAGGTGCAGTATTTTTTGACCAGGCATCTGAAATGACATGGAAATTCAAGGACTATAAATGAATTAAATCCTGAAATATTTACATGTATGTACAAAAGAGTAGAGTCAGGCATGAGGAAAAAATAGAACAGGCGAGAATTTTTTTTGAAAATGACTCGTGGAAAATAAAGTCAAAATATCAAGATGAGCATTGAAATACCATTTTGAGAATGAATATCAGCTGATGTCAAAAGACCCTTCATGGAAGAAACAGCTCCCTTGGGAGGTTTTCCAGGCTTGTCCAACCGGGAGGAGGCCTCGGGGCCGACCCAGGACAAGCTGGAGGGATTATATCTCTCGGCTGGCCTGGGAGCGCCTCGGGAAGAGCTGGTGGACGTGACTGGGGAGAGGACAGTTGGCTTCTTTGCTGAGGCTGCTGCCCCTGCGACCCAGACCAACCAGATAAGCGCAGAACGATGACGATATCAGCTGATGAGGTTTAGAATGCTGGCAGCTGGTGGCACGTCATCGGCCTGAAGCCTCCATGAACTCAGTTCCAAAATGATTGCCTTATAGTATCAGTCACACAGCTAAAACCTATGCTCCAAGTGAAACTTTAACATTACATTTACTCTAAACATGTTTTCAGTCTGTACATGTAGACTTTGTTCTTGACATGCAAAATAGACATTTTTGGCATTTATGCTGAATTTATTGTTATATCAATTGAGTGATAACCAAAAAAGAGAACGTTATGGTTAACTCTTTTGTTATCCCTCGCCAGGTATCAAATAACAGTGTGTTTTTTATAACCCCACAGTCAGTATCAAGTGTGGAGTAGTTTGAATGAGTAGTTTTAAAGAAAGTTGCATACAGGAATATCAAAACCAAAGCGATTACCCTGTTTCTAACAGCCATTTTTTGAACAGTTATATGAAAAAAAGATGGTTTAAGGTGCTTACAGTGTTTGTGTTGCTTCCCCACAGCCAGGAGCACTGACGAGCTGTGACTCACCAGCCAGAAACAAAACTTGGTCTGTCTGCATGTGGAGGTCACAAGTCACTGATGCCGGAAAAGAGACAAAACTCATCAAACATTAGGAGTTAGACGTTAGATAGGTTGTATGTTTAACCAACATCAAAACAGAACCACCCTTTGAGATGCAACACATATAAGTTCATTGATTCAGCAATGTCTATTTCAGTTTTTTCTCCCTGTATGGCCAACATCAGGTCACAATTTTTGCGATACCGGTTTATCTGTGTGTGTGTGTGTGTGTGTGTGTGTGTGTGTGTGTGTGTGTGTGTGGTAGATGATGTTCGTGGGAAGAGCAGGTTAAAGGCTACAGCAATGAAGACTGACTAACCTGCGGAGCTGCAGTGAAACACTGCACATGAACCAAACAGAGATGAGGTCAGTTTCAACAGCTGAGAGCAACAAAAGCAAGGCATCACTTCCTTTAGTACAGCAAAGTTGACATTTCATACTAATCTTTTGCAATGTAAGTCCTTGTAAGTTCTTGATTTTAAAAACGGCTGATATCATCCTTTTTCTGTATCTGGCAGCATCACATAGATTCTATATCATCTTGATACAACTCTGAAATAATCTATACTATACTATATCTATAATCTATCCAGTACTGAGTGAGTAAAATGGAAACACTCTTTCTGGACATTTGTGCATTATTCGGAATACAAATTTCCCCAAAATTTAGACATATTTAGTGTCTTTCTTAAGTATTCAAAATGGTCATGGATGCCACGCTGCAAAGTGCTCATTAGAAGGAACTGGGGATCAAATCCCTCCGGTTACTATAGAAATGCTGCTAAAGACCAATGAAAAACAAGTATGTTCAGTGCAAACATGGATCATGTTGAGGAAAAGATAACATGGATTTAGAGTCATCAATTGTTGCTGTGCTGTCTAATAAACTTTTTTGCTGATGTGTTTGCCTCTCTGAAGAAGAATGAGAGTCCTGAATTTGTTATTGTGTGTGTGTGTGTGTGTGTGTGCACACGCACGCGTGATTCCTTGCCTCAGACGTGATGCTCGCATTGCTTCCTGCTGCTCTCATGGTGCCCCCTGATAAGCTGGTGCTGCAGAGGGTTTCAGAATGGCGCTAGTGGCAGTGGAATTAGCTTCCATTGTCATGATAATGACAATGATACTCTTGCCCCGTCCAAGTCAGACCAGCCATTGTATGGAAGCAGGAATGCAATTTCTCCTGCAGCAGCAAACGACAATCCTCTATGAGAGTGAAAGGTCCCTAAATGACTCTCCATTCAGGCAAGGCTGAGGGGCCAGTGGCCAATTAAAGTAGGAGCAGCAGAACAGTGCCATCCCACAGACCTAAGGCTGTCTCTAAACACACATATTAAGCTTTATAGACTCGCATATATACATATTTGTTCCAAAGAACATCTAATCCCTTAATTTTTCCTTTACAGAGCGGATTCTCTCAGGGGCACAAACTGTTTGTACTAATAAGTCAGGAGGTTTATTTGGCCAAGTATGAAAAGACTAAAAATGAGTATTGATTTGAAAATTCCCTCCCTCCCCATATTGGAGACGGGGGATCGTAAAGTGCGGACACCATCCATCATGCTTAGGTTTGTCAGTGGTATTTACGGTACCAGGCTGTCTCCAGTGGGCACTGAGGCCGAGTCATGAGCGAAGAAGGAAGGTTCAACCAATGTGGCTGTGTGAACACGGAGGATGGAAGAAGTCTATTGAGTCGCACAAATTTGTTTTTGGCCTCATCACTCATAATCAACCATCATAGTACTGATAATTGCCCAAAAATTCTCCTCAGAAAAAAACAAAGTCATAAATGCCTCATTTATTCCCCCAGTCACTGTCCCACCTAAACATATTCTCTGTCTTTCTTCCTTTGAATGCCCATTTGTAATCACACAGTTACACAACAAAACATGGTGCTATTAGTCGATTAAAATCAATTGTAGTATTTCCCACTGCAGACTTTGTTCATCAGATTTGCAGCGAGAAATGTTTCTGTGATAACTTCCAACATCCGTCTGAAAAAACGTCTATCCTTGCTCGTTCAAATGTTCTGCCATCATTGAGAACACGTCTGACATCTTTATACCGATGAAGTTCAAATTGTGTTACTCACTGACTGATGTTACATAAAACAGCTGAAAGCGGTTATAAACTTAACAGTCTCATGAGTATTCCATCCATCCATTTTCTCCTGTTAAGGGTCGCGGGGGAGGGGGGGGGGGCCTGGAGCCAAGAGGCGGGGAACACCCTGGTCGCTCGTCCATCACAGGGCCAACACATAGAGACAGACGACCATTCACACTCACACACAAGAGCTGCAGAGGAACTCCAAAGTCTCATGCAGGGGGTGGGAGGTGTTGTCCATGATGGACATCAGCTTGGCCAATATCCTCGTTTCCCCTACTTCCTGTATGGAGTCCAGAGGACAGTCCAGAACAGAGCTGGCCTTCCTGGCCTGAATATTCCCAGTCTCAAGTTTTTTGTAATCTCCAACAGGTTTTCTTTCAAGGTCCCCTGTGTTTGGCTCCTTCCATCTTCCCCTCAACTCTAACCATATTCCCTGTCCCTGCTAAAGAGAAGCACCCCCAGCGTACAGTGATGTACAGTGTAGGGCTGTAGCGATACACTAATCTCGTGATATGATACGATACACAATATTCGGCTCATGATATGATAAATATCGCAATATTCAGCTCACGATACAATTCGATACACTTACATCCTTATATGAAAGATTTTAAAGGGACAAAGTGATTTGGTGACATCTTGTGAGTGTTCCATTGACTTGGATTGAATTAACTGAACTGAGAGCATCAATTCCACAATATATGGCTCTGACTGGCGGCTTGCAAATGCTGGACAAAATGAATCAAAGATGTGGTGAGAAAATTAGTTTCATTTATTGAAACTGAGTGCAAATTGTATCTTGCAAGCTTTTGAAAAGTGAAGTGAACAATGGAGCGTTTAAGTGCAGCAAGTGGCCTTCTTTGGCAGCTTTTTTAGCTTGATACTGAACATATGAGGTAGCTACTAGCCAGTCTAGCCACAAGGTTAACTAAAAATAAACCATGGCAGCCAATAATTCAATTCGAGGTGACTATAGCATAGCGGGGCTCCATGGCGTTCACCATGCGCTCAAAGCCGGTGTTTTCCACCACCGAATAAGCTCTCAAATCCCGACAAATAAAGTAGGCAATGGACTCCGTAATTTTCTGCGACCTTGGCAAAGAAGATGAGAACTTGTGGCAACCACCACCATCACTGTCCAGCGTGGTTTGTTTCGGGTCGCTTCTTGGGCTCGGCCAGTTAGCATTTCCTTGTCCGGGTGATGACGTTTTAGGTGGGCTCGCAAGTTGGTGGTATTTCCAGAGTACTTAAGTTTGTGTGACACGGTTTGCAAACCGCCATACTTTTGTCACTTTCTTTTTTGTTTTTCAACCCAAAATGCTCCCACACATCTGCGTTTAAGCATGCAGGCGCTGGATTTATACTCGCCGCCAATGTTCCCTCTAAGCTGCACGCTTGTGCAATCGCGCACTGCTCACACATTCTCAGCACACAAGAAAATCTATGCTGCACATAGACTCGGTGAGTGACAGGTGTCCAGCCAATGATACGGTACGGTTCACTGAGGCTACGCGGCCAATCAAAGCATTGACAGTGCTTGCATGTGTGCCCTGCCCATACGTGCCGTGGCACCTTGGAAGTTAGCTAGCTAACAACAGTGTGGCAGAGATAAGACACGGCGATGGTAGCTCAGCAGCTGAGTTGTAAACCCCTGAAAATATTAACAGTAAACTAACAGAAATTGCTGCTGTAATTTGATTCTTATAATAAGCCATGTACCTTTCTATGCTCCCAGGTGTGGAACAGGTGTGTGGCCACAGCGTGCACAACTGATGTTGCTCATGTTGATCCTCAGTGTGCTCAGGGAGCTTGTGTGTATGCCCAGAAACATGAAAAATTAGAGGGAGCAATGCTCGCTGCCATTCTCCTGAATCTCTCAGTTCTAACCTGATGAGAAAGGCTTTGGCATCTGGATGACTAGAAACGGAACACGGGGGATTTGAATGGGGCTTAAAGTATTGATACTCACGGCTGAAAAATCGATACTCTCAGGGGAAACAAAACATTGATCAGCCCTGGTAGAGTGTTAGTTTTCCATCACGTGTAGCATTTTGCATTTAAGCCAAAAAGTTCAATTTTGGTCTCATCTGACAAGAGCAGCTTCTTCCATGTTTGCTGTGTCCCCCACATGGCTTCTGGCAAACTGAAAACGAGACTTCTTTTGGTTTTCTTCA
Source organism: Aulostomus chinensis (assembly GCF_037954235.1). Taxonomy (NCBI): domain Eukaryota; kingdom Metazoa; phylum Chordata; class Actinopteri; order Syngnathiformes; family Aulostomidae; genus Aulostomus; species Aulostomus chinensis. The sequence continues at coordinate 21,802,256 of NC_141321.1, forward strand.
AACAATGGCTTTCTTCTTGCCACTCATCCATAAAGGCCAGATTTGCAGTGCACGACCAATAGTTGTCCTGTGGACAGATTCCCCCTCCTGAGTTGTGGATCTCTGCAGTTCGTCCAGTCAACATGGGCCTCAAGAAGGTTCCAGGTTTGAGCCCCCGCTCGATCACGGGATCTTTCTGTGTGGAGTCTCCATGTTCTCCCTGTTCCTGTGTGGGTTCTCTCTGGTACTCCAGCTTCCTCCCACAGTTCAAAGACATCAAGAGGGGACGAGGCTGATTGATACTCTAAATTGACCGTAGGTGTGACTGTGAGTGTGAATGGTTGTCTGTCTCTATGTGTTTGCCCTGTGATGGACTGGCGACCTGTCCAGGTGCCTCTCGCCCGAAGGCTGCTGGGATAGGCTCCAGCGCCCCCGTGACCCTTAACAGGATAAGCAGAAGAAAATGGATGGATGGATGGATGGATGGATGGATGGATGGATTGAACAATGCTCCATAAGATGTTCAAAGCTTGGGAAATCTTAACCCTGCTTTAAACTTCTCCACGACTTTATCCCTGACCTGTCTGATATGTTCCTTGGACTTCATGATGCTGTTTTCTCACCAATATTCTCTTAACAAACCTCTGAGGTTGTCACAGAACAGCTGTATTTGTACTGAGATTAGATTACACACGGATGGACTCAATGCAGTCTTTAGTTCAACATTTGATCATTCAGGCAAATTGTGAAGGCAATCAGTAGCATTCAGAGAAAAGAGGGCTGAATACTTTTGCACACCACACTTTTCAGTTTTTTATTTGTAAAAAAAAAATCATGTGCACTATCCTTGGTGCTTCAAAATTGTGTGACACTTTTTGTTGGTCTTTTACATAATGTGACAAATGTGGAAAAGTTCAAGGGGTATGAATACCTCTGCAAGCTACAGTTTATGCCAGTGATCTAATGCACCCACTCTTACAATCAACAATGGTGTTCTGATTATTGAGAGTACTACTCTAGAGTACTAGGGCCAAAATACCGCATTGCTACAAGGATCGGGGTCATCTGTGAGCTGGCAGTTTATACAGAAGGCAAAATAGTTCAAGGGGATTTGCTTTATTCTTCTCCTTTTTTGGTTTGTCCTGACTTTCCCTTCGTGTTTTCACAGTAAGACATGACTGCTCACCGTTGGCAGTTGACCTTAACAACATACGCATTTATGAAAAAGTACCGTAGAAAACAGGGAAAATATGTAGGGAACAGCATCCATGAAGGTCAGTGTGCATTCTTTCAAATTAATTTTCAAATAATCTATTTGGACCACACTTTTATCTACATTATGTATCTGCACTGTCTCTTTTTAGCAGGCAATATAAGAGGGTGATTTGTTCTGAATGTTTCACAAAATCCAACTATGCACACAGCCGCATCATGTCAAATGATCTCAGAGCGAGTTCTGACATTTTCACCATGCTATAGTCAGAAGGAATGTTGGATGTACGCCAAAACAACACAATCATTTAATTCACAATACAAATACGGAGCAAACAGGTACAATTTCTAACACTGGGTAAACCTCAAATAGAAGATAACTGCCCTTCAGGTGATCCTTTTCGAGGCGAATTTAGATGAAACATCTCATCAGACAGCGGGTCTGTTTTTTCTCTCTCATTGTAAATGGGGCTCTTGTGTTTTAAGTATGGTGTGATAGTCATTGAAGGCAGCAATCAGGCTCCAATTATTCCTCTTTACATGTGAATGAGGGAATCCAGCTGCACTGTAGGATGTGATGATACAGGAGGAGGAGTGTAGATTTATAAGGAGGGGGAGATGATACTTACAGACAGAATCGCTGAGTGATTTCTAATCATCTGAACAAATGCAGGAAGGACTATGTTAAATACTCCCTTCATGTCTCCACCTGCTTATAGTCTGTCCCTTGTTTACTGGAACTGAGACCGCGTTTTCATCCTTGTAACTACCTGTGAGTTTTAGAACAGGCGAGTTTTTTTTCTATTGATGGTTGGACTGAAAGCAAATAAGGGCGTTCAAAAAGGCTCTATTGTGTCAGTAAGATTGGATTCTGATTATGAATTAGTCAATTTAATTATTTGTCTGCTTCAATTCTTTGTTCACTTAACTTCTATTCCAGCTCTCAAAATTCAAATAGACAAAGACAAGTATTGGTTATAGAAAAAAATAAATACTTATCAGAACGTCAGATATGATAATAACTTAATTTTATATTAAACCAATATTCAGTCTAGTTTGAGAACTTCTGATGATTCCGTTTGTCCTCAACCAGATTTAAACCATTATTTCTCAGCACATTATCTACTTGATGCTTCTCTCTTTCTGTCTCACTCGTTTTCTCTCTCTCTCCATATACTGCCTGCTTTGTCTTTTTCATTATCTCTTTTCAGTGCAGTCAGAATTGAGGGGCCCACAGCATTTGGATGCAAGATGAACTTTGATAAGAGTTAATGAGAACACAGCATTGTGCAGGGAAAGAATGGCTTGGGCTGCACTCAAGAGCCTCCTCAGCAGGAAATGGACCGCAAAAGAGTCGCAGCCACCCACTCTGGGTCTGGAGGAGAAGAGGAGAGGAGAGGAGAAAAAGCCACAGAGGACAGGAGAGACAGGATGTAAAGGGCAGGGAAATGAATATGAAATTAAAAACAGAATCATAAGAGGAACCCATGAACAAACATTCTGACGAAACACTGGCTAATTTAAACAGATTGTAAATCTGACTGCTAAACAACTGTGTGTGGTAGATTGTACAATAAACCAAAAAACATGATGTTACTATTTGTTCAAATCACATTTTGATGTTGTTTTATTGCTGAGCCCCATGATACTGAAGAAAAAGAAGAAAATGAAAAAAAATTGGCAGAAGTGGTATAAGGTAAGAAAAGATAAGATCAGCTAAGATCTGATCAGAAAGATAAGATGAGAAAAGATAACATAAGATAAGGTAAGATGAGACAAAATGAGACATAATAAAATGCAATAGAGCCAATAATGTAATAATTTGCTTCTACTGTAAAAGAAAAAAAAAGAGCCAACTGAAAGTCTCAATGGTTTTGATTTTATTTTCAATAAATCGCTTTACAAACCTACCCAGCAAACTTCAAACAAGACCAGCTCTACCACCGTCAGACATGCTCCTCTAGGGTTGAACAAGCTGTTCTTATAATTATTTATGACACGACAAAATAAAATCCAAATGGTGCTGAACTAATGAACACACCAGACAACAACAATGACCCTGCCTGGTTTGACTTATCAGTGTGCGTCTGGTTCATTCCCTATTAAACAATAGTAAATGCACAGTCTGGAGTCTTTACATTTTGACATTTTTCTAATATTTTATAGCCCGGGGTCTGTTTTTACAAGGTCATATCTTACAGCTGGTTGAACAAGATGAAAGATTCATGGTTCACAGCTGAGTGCTTAAGGTCTACACAGGCTATAGAAAATGAGGAGAAAAATAATTTAAAAATGGATAACACGGTTAATCTCATGATTCATAAGGACATTTCAGGCCCCATTAAAACAGAATTACACTGTGCCTAGAAAACGCAGCCTTCAACTGTTTTCTTCCTCAGTGTTCACTGTCGAAAAAGATAAACAGCCCTAATTCTCAGCACTGATTACCTACCAGTCTCTTTAAAGAAGAGCATTGTGTGCTCACAATCTTCTGTCAGTTTAAATAAGAAAGCAGTATTCACTCGGTCACAGAGATAGCTCACTACTATTGTGTTAGCCCCACAAAATTCAAAGCATCGAGGGAAGTCAGGGTGCTATTTCATCCTCCAGTTGTCTATAAACAGTCAATATTTCAAGGGTTTGGCTTCATCGGGACATTATGCAACACATTAAAAGGACAGTTCACCAGAAAAAAATGAAAACTCTATCATTTTCTACTCACCCTTATGTTGATGGAAGGTAGAATGACGTTTTTAAGTCCACAAAACACTGCTGGAGTTTCATGGGGAAAGATGTTACAGTCATGTGTTGTGTTTTTATGATTTTTCTCGCTGGAAGGTGAACTCAGAAACATCTCTGCATCTACAAGTCTGCTAACTTTCCCCATTAAAGCTTGGCTTGGTATTCTGTCTTCTTCAGGACAAAAAAAGGAAAAAAAAAATTTAGGAAGGCATCCAAAAGTGCTGGTTATTCCCTCCTCAAGTCCTCTTCTTCCATCAATGAATGACACTTGACTCTGCCAAAAGGGTTTGAATGTTGTTGGAGAAAACTCTCACTGAGCATTTCCTTTTTGAGCAAATGCCTTGTGGGAGAAGGCCCTTTGGTTCATCATGGATCAATATGACAGCAGACATTTTTGACCATTAATGTGCAGGCTCTTTACAACCTTTTGAAACTTTTGTATTTTTTTAACCTTTGTGTCTATTTTCAAGGTCTCGCTACTGATAGTTTTAATATTTTCCTTCAACATTTACGAGATACATAATTCATTTCCGGTATTTTGAGTTGTACTGTTTTCCACCAAGTCCAGAGAGTGTGTAGTAATGTCAATAAACTTATCACTCACAATGCCACGTGTAAAGAGTATAGAATGAGGATATAATGCTGTGTTTCATTTACCACTGAATTCTGAGGGCAGAAATTGGCGTTCCAGCCGCGTTCCAATAAAAGAAGTAAGGAAAAGAAACACACATTTCTGATATCTCAGCTGTCAGCAATACCAATTGACAATACTTCAGGGTTTGTTTGTTTGTTTTAAGTTTTGCAACAACCTGTTTACAGATAGAAGATGAACTCAGCTGTGTGCGTGTGACTGTTCTGATGTGACACAATCAAGGTGCAAGTGCTAAAAAGGGTATATTAACAGAGTATTCATACTAGCAGTGATTTCAGGGTTCAACCGATATCTGAGTTTCTGAGGAAAGAGTCAGATCCCATCGAAGGTTTCATTTCAAATTTCCAACTGAGAACTTAAAAATTCTATCTTCTGAGTTTAACTGGAACTCACCAAAAGCAGATGCGTGGGCAATATGAAAGACACCACAGAGAGAGCAAAATAAACTATAGAAATGCATCTAACAGGGCCGAGTACGATCGAGTAGCAGAATCTGAGAGTAAGCAATGGTAGATGATGGGTAGATGTGAGAGAAACTGCACATTAAAGACAAATTGAGTATTGTAGTAATGGGAGTGCTTTCATCTTCATCCACTCAACTTCAAGAGAAGAGAGGAAGAGAAAAGCCAGCAATAAATAAAGAGTGACGAGTAAGGAGGGCTTCTCAAGGATGTCATATCTTAATTGAAAATGACAGTTTCAATTAAAATTGTAATCATTCTGTCCGTTCTCTAATTAAAAGCGAAACGACTGATGGTTTTGACTCATTAACTTCAAAGAGTGATGCGGCCTGGCAGAGGGGGGATGTGTGTCATCTGCTGAATGCAGCGGGAGTGAGCAGATGGGAAGTGGTAGCAAGGATGGAGAGGACTCATGCGTCGAGTGAGGATCATCTGCAGTAATGACGTGCAATGAGAGACATGAAGCTCAGAGGATGAGTGGTTCAATGACATTAACCAGGAAGTAGTTCAGTTGTAGAGGACATTGGGTTTGATAAAAGGCATCGTCGTTCACTGGAATAAATGTCAGTTCTTGAAAGCTTCTCTGGCATTGCTGCTTTTCTCAATGAAGTGGAACTGCACTAAAACAACATTTTCCCTCATCATTGAGTAACGGCTCTGGGTACATGAGGTTGGGTTGAGTTAGCAGTCGTGGGAGATAACAGCCAAATCCTTTCAGCCTCACTGGTGCTACAGTTTCCACAATGTTTGTCATTTCCCAACTCACAATCTCCTGCCACTGATAGTGGCCCACAAGCCAATTTGCAGCCAAGTTTTTAGCCATCTCAAGTAGCACATGAGCACCGGAGAACTGTTGGTGGCTCGTGTCAGCAGAAACACTCCATTACAAAGCATGTGAAAGTATCTAGTACAATTTCAATTTGACTAGGTTCTAAACTCAGTCAGTTTGAAAAAGGACGCTAAATATCTGTTTTAGCGTCTGACGCATGTACCTCATTGTGTTCATGAGAGCAATCAACACAACATGCAGGTCCAGCATGAATACACAAAATTCCCCTTAACGTGATCATTCTGGTTAGCACACAGGTCAGACAGGTCATGAGGATAGTGGACAAACAGGTTGTAAAATCCCCAGGCCTATGTTGGAATGTAGGCAATTTAGATTAATTTGGCTAGAAAGAAAAGAAAATGAGTATTGGGAGAATGTGTGTTAGCCAACATTGTGAAGAAAGCTTTGTTTATATGTCTTTTTTTTTTATAAACCAATCACGCATTGAGACCATACCTCTTTTTCAATGGTAACGTTGCATACAGAGAAAAACACAGCTTGCAGTAAAAAGCAAATATAGATACAAAAATACCTCACCGACAGCAGATCCAGCCCATAAAAAAAACTGCTCCACTCCTCAGCAAAGCTTTGAGTGAGAGTTTGAAATTCCTCAGCAGGCACTCAAACAATGTGAAGTGAGCCTCAGCATGTTCCATATCTATTTGGTCCTCTGCGATATTACTCCCTGTGTCAAGTTATGAGTGACTGATTACTCTGTTTTTAAGTTACTTTCACAGTAACAGTATATATATATAGGGTACTTTGGAACAATATACCAAAAGCTTTGAATCCAACACTTGAAGTCTTGCGTGAAGAAAAATCCTTGTATATAAATCTCTTGCTTGATAGTTCTTGTCTTCCTCCGCTAATTCCTGGTAGTATCGAGGATTTATTCATTGTAAGCACTAAACTACGTTCAGATGATGGTGGTTGTACAACGGTAGACGGGATACGCTGAGAGGAAGTGCAGAGACGTGTAAGATAAATATGTGTTGCTTCATTACCAGCAGCAACCCACTTTCAAATAATGTATTATTTATACATGAATGAAAAATTCAGCTGCTTTAATGTACAAACACTGTCAGTAACCTCTTAATTTTACTTGACCTTTATTTAATCCTCTGAGAAGCTTATTAAAACACACATTTGAAGCGATGGCAACAGCAGAGTGAACGAGGCTTCGCTCTTCTTATGCTGCAGACAGAAGCACAAATACATGACCTTATGGCTGTATTTACTTTCAATCAGATAATTACAGTTAATGATAAAAAATCAATGGCAGTTCAATTATTTACAATAATTCTAATTACTGTTAATTAGATAATAATCACAGTAATTACAGACAATTACTCTCATAGCTATTTTGTCGTCCCTCTCTTCCATCTCTCAACCTGAATGTTTTTAAGGCAAATGAAGGTTATTCAACTTTTGTTTTCCTTGATCTGTTCCAGCACTGTCATTAGGGTGAATGGTCTGATGATAGGCTTCCTCTCTTTGTTGTCAGTCATTACGCATCAGGTTCAATTTTAGGTCAGAGGAAATTGTTTTGTTATCACTACCTGTGGTGGTTAATTTGCCCTGCTTTTAGAGAGATGGTGGACATGGAGCAACTGTGGGATCAAGATAAATTAATCTGAGAGTATCTATGTGATTGATGTTGATGATTAAAAGTGTTCCTTGATCCGAATATCAAATAGTGGAGAGCAACTTATGAATTGTCCTATGTCAAAAAATGTAATCTTAAAAATGAAGCTAAAGAAAGCAATGCATGACAGTGAATGCAATTAAGTGCAATGTGTTTTAATTATGGAAGAAGTCTGATATTGCCCCTGACCCCAAAAAACAAACTGAATATTATCATAACTTTATTACAGTATATTATGCACAGTATTTTTATGACACAATTTAACAGGAAAAGTGCGACAAGAATTTGTAAAACCATGGTCGTAGCCAGAAAACGTGTGTACATTCAAAGCAGCTATTTAAAAGCATAAATAAATACATAATTCATAAAAGAATACATAAATAAAAAAACAAGTGGCTTTTAATATGATTTTCTTCATAAAATCTTCACTGCCACCTGTAAAAATGAACAAATTTACTGTCTGATGTGGTCTGATTTGTAATTATAATTCAATATGAGCAAGCACAGTTCCTGAAATACCTTGTCTGAGTGTTCCAGACGTCTTTGTCTTGAGTCTCTGAACTTTCTCAGATATTTCTCAGAGTTCAGAGCCGCTTTTTTTTTTTTTTGCATATATGACATATGAAGCTGTTGTAAATGAATGCACACTCCTTGTCTACAGACACACATTTTCACAAGTATGAAAAATGTCTGTGACATATGCTGCTTCCGTGTTACTGAGCGGAAACCAAAGCAATCATGATTCATTTCATACCCAAGTCACATCCATGAAATATATATACATATACACATCTGTTACCCTTGGAGCTCCCATAATCCCTATTACAGTTGTAGGAATAGGTCAAATGACTGTGAAAGGGGTCACCCGTGGAGTCATACCCATAGCTAATGACGCTGTTCCACTCAGGTGTTCAGGGCTTCCTAGCAACTTTGACATAATCGCTTTGGTTTGACACTTCACTGCTTTGCCGTTTTGTTCACTCTCACCACTACCATAAGCATCCTTTTCTTTGATATGGGACAACCATTAATAATTTGCCAATTACCCACTGAGGGACAAATAAAGGTTTATCTCTTAAAAGCTGAGCACAGCCTGTACCTGTGATGTTTCAATGTTGGAGGCATTAACTTTATACCAGACTGATATAGACTTTATATTATTCCAAAATTATTATTACTATTAAGCCTTAAAAAACAGTTAATGTGTTCGGCCATGCATTAGACATCACAGGATTTACTTTCTTATATACACATATTATGAAGCGCTATTTAAATTCAGAAGATGATATAATGGCCTTCTACCACGACTTAATTCTCTAACATATAGATGATAATTAGTCAGACAAAATGAAATCTAATGTAACATACATTCTTAAAAACAGGATGTTTTGGTCGTGTGCCTCCCTCCAGCCTGGAGTCTGTCTCACTGGCTGACGCAGACACGTCTGGCTAGTTAAGAGAAGGTGGGGGCTCGTCACAGCTGGGCAGTTTGAGTGAACAAGGCTATTCCTGACGCAGAAAGATAGGGCTGTGGAGGATGATGAATGGGGCTGCTTGAGAATGCTACTCAGTTCAGCCACACTCTCCATTGTGTCTAATTGCAAGCAGTCAGTGCTCACAAGGAAAGGGGCGCTAATGCATTCACTATCTCAGAGCATAATTGAATCCTCCCTCTAATTACTCATCAGAGAGCGGCCAATTCAAGATGATTCATCCTCTGAGGAACCTGCTCTGTTCTGAGCCCAGACATTTTCTTTTTGTACAGTCTCACAAGTTTGGAAAAAGTCCGGTGTTCTGCGGAGATGGAGACTAAAATGGATGGAGACTCACGCAGCACTAAAGTCACACACATGATTTGAACTCGTCCTCAGAGGACTTTACGCCTCACTCGAACTTGTGAACAAACTTTATTCGGCATATTGATATCAAGGAACTATCTGACAAGCTGAATGTTACTCCCTCTTGTCATATTTGTACATGCAATCCATGGCGAGCAGCAACACCACACCATTTATTATCATTTTTGGCAAAAACATATTTGCTATTTTTGAAGTTTGTGATGTCCAAGGGTGCTTGTTAACGCTGGTGTTAGCTAATATATTTATGTTACTGTTAACTGTATCAGCTACATGCTAGCTTGCTACTAGCTCTGTGGGAGGCTAATTGTATTAAAATGATGGAGTCCGAGTTTTTCAGTGCTAGCTTTGTCATGATGACAAATCAGCCATGTTCCTGTGACAAAAGTTCTAATCACTGATGACACATCCATCCATTTTCTTCCGCTTATTCCTGTTAATGGTCGCGGGGGGCTGGAGCCTATCCCAGCAGCCTTTAGGCGAGAGGCAGGGTTCACCCTGGACAGGTCACCAGTCCATCACAGGACCAACACATAGAGACAGACAACCATTCACACCTACAGTATCAATCAGCCTCATCCTCTCTTGATGTCTTTGGACTGTGGGAGGAAGCTGGAGTACCAGAGAGAACCCACACAAGAACATGCAGACTCCACACAGAAAGATCCAGCGCCAGAGCCAGGACTCGAACCCAGAACCTTCTTGCTGTGAGGCGACAGCGCTAACCACTGCACCACAGTGCAGCCCTACTGATGACACATTTACACACAAATATTTTAATGACATGTTTTGTTGTGCTAAAGATTTTTTATTTGTTTGTTTGTTTGTTTTTGGAAAACTAGTGTGTGGGTAAAGTAGTGTCAGCAAAGTAAATGAGGTTTTGTTCAGACCAGCCTGTTAGCCTGTTATTATCAGAGCGGCCAACTTGCACCGCAAAACAAGGGAAATCTCTCCACCTGAGCCCTGTCACACTGGTGGACCCTTCCTGAGGGGCTCACCACTGATCACACATCCAGGTAACACCCGCAGACAGGCACTTATACATATGTGCATTTACACGACACACAAACACACAGACACAATGCCTAACACTCGGGCTGGAGCTGTCTGTCCAATTGAGTTTGCAGGTCCGGTAGCAGTACATAATGAGGTTTTCACACTGAGACACTCCAGCTAGAGAGGCAGTGTGTGTGTGTGTGTGTGTTTGAAAGAGAGAGAGAGAGAGAGAGAGAGAGAGAGAGAGAAAGAGAGAGAGAGAGAGAGCGCAAGACCGACAGAGAAAAAGCCCTCAATGATAATGTATGACCTGTCTACGGTGTTCATGGTAGAGGAAAAGAGTGCAGCGGTCCATTTAAAAAGAAGATTATCATGTCAAGATACAGTAATACCTCAGTGAACACTGATATTCATCAGTGTTGGTGCTCTGCTCAGCCTGTCTGGGTGTGAACATTTAGAGTAGCTAATCAGAAAAGGAGTGTGTGTGTGTGTGGGACGTGTTGGCTCCGGGCAGTCTCATAAACTGACCATCTTGACTTTGAACACAAATCAACGTCTGATGTTCTGTGACATTAAAGCGGCGATTTAAACACACATCTAACAGTATGTTTAGTATATATTTTGAACATATTGAAAAAAATGAAGATGAGATGTACAGCTTTAGAATAGATTTTTCAGACCAATTTGCATTTCAATCTTTATGGCAATTCAGCTGTGACTTGGCATTGAATTGCTCTTTTTCTGAACAAAGCAGCAGTTCCTGATGTCACTATGGATGAGTAGGAGCTTGTCAGCATCTTCATTATCAATCTACTGTAGGTGTGACTTCTCAACATCAGTAAGCCACATTCTCTAAATGCACATTCACATGTTTTTGAAGGCCTACTTACCCATAATCTTTTAAGCCTACTGACGCATCATCAAGGATCTCAGCCTACTGACGTCTGGGTATCTCTGGACACTAGACTGCTAGTAAACTCACAGTCATTTTGTCAATGACTCAGTCCAACCCACTAGCTTTTGAGAGAGAGAACTGCGATGCTAACTTCCTGTTTCACAAATCCCTGCAGTACTTTATATATAAAAAGTATATCTGAGGGTAAAACTATTCTTATTATTTCTCTCTGTTATATCAGGTCCATATTTGTTGTCTTGGTTCTGCTTTAAAACTCATTTGAGCCATTTCCAGAGCCTTCAGGCTGACTCCCTCCCACCACTTCAGCACTCCTCCTCTGCCATTGGTTCTTAGGTAAATCAGTCCACAGGCCTGCATCAGGCTTCTTCTGCTCTTCTACGCCTTCTCCTTTAATTGTCCTTCTGTCATTGCTCCCCTTGCTACTTTTCTGTTTCTGCTTTAATACATCTAATAACCCAAATATACCTAACTGCAAAAAGGACAGACAGAACACAGTTAAAGGAAAAGTGTGTTAAATTTATAATACGTGATACAATTGAACTTAATATTCATATTTATATTTTCATTAGTCGACAGACACCTGAAACAAAGAAATGTTTTGTTTTTGTTAGTTTAGCACTTCATGCTTCCTCTCGAGCAAGTCATTACTACTCATGTTGCATCTGCAGCAGCACAGAAGGGGCCAAATCAGACCCTTCAGATTTTAGTTTGCTTCTTTCCTCATTCTTTTTTCTTATTTTTTTCCAAATACATAATTCATGGTAAACAAGTTAAGCTCTCTAAACTGGCTCAAACTAGGGCAATACTTTTTGATTTGATGCTGAATACATTAGCTGTTTGCTACATCCTGCCAAAGGCTCATACAAGAACTAACTGATCCAGATCACATCCATAGGTGAGTTGTTGCTTGTAATGTTACCTTTATTGAACCTGTACGTAGCATTACCGTTCCTTGACGGAGGTGAGGAGGTTGAACAAGGACAGTCGACTGTGCAACCGCGTGGGGACACTTGCATCCTGTGAAGGAAGAACTCAGACCAGTTAAATTTCTGCATGAAAATGTTTGATCAATTACATGGGCCTAATTCATCTCTGTACACACAAATTTGCTCTTACACACATTAGTACTTTTTCTACCACCTAAATTGAGGCTTACAGACAGAAAGCCTTTTAGCTGTTTGTAACACTTTGCTCCTAACATCTGTCGTGTACCTCCTATAACACTCAGTCAGTCACCAAAGCTCGTAAAGACTCTTATGTTACAAGACGTACACAATAGAAGTCAGGAGAGTTACAAACTGCTCCCTGTTTGTGAGCTAAAAAAAAAAAAGTGTACAGTTTTTGGAGGAAATTTGTGCACAATAACATTTGACAGCTGAAGCTCAATATTCTTATTTAATCAGTCAAAATGACTCCTTCAAATGGTGGCTTGTTCACTGTCATTTGTCATACATATTGTAAATGTGATTGTTACATGATATCATGAAAGAAAAACAACAGACATGAGACTAATCATAGCATTTACATCAAAATCACGCAGCTCTTTATAGTTTAGAAAGCAACATGAACACAAACACTGAGTCAGTGCTATCAAACCTAAAAAGCCCAGGGCTAATTTAGCTCCTTGTCACACCACTGAGAGCACAGTTATCCAAGACTTATCAGTTTAATAATGCAATTGAGACTGGGTTAAGTGTAGTGTGAAAAGAGGTAATAATCATTTCAGAGTTGACTAAGATTAAAGTTTGGCTTACAGCCAGTCTTACCCCGTGTTGGTTGTTAAAGAAGCTAATTAAACATGAAAGCTTCTCCTCAGGAGCCAGAAAGATTAAACAGCCTCGAGTGGATTCTTTCTCCAACTAGAAAAATGTAATGATCGGATGACACCAGCATGCAGTATGTAAACATTGATTGTACTGAGTGTGCTTTTAGATGCAGTATTAACCATCGCCAAGGTGTTTGTGATGGATGTGACATGTAATAATAATGTTATTACATAGTAAGTATGTAACTAATCTGTTCAGTACAGCTCAGGATGAAAACTGTGACTGTGGGAGTGTCTTCAACTTATAATTGCATCAAATATAGAGACAGCCTTTACTGTACTTGTCATTAATTCCTTTGTCTCCTGTCCTACATAACCACATGAGGCCAAAGACAGTTTGTTCCTCTTTCTTCCACATGGTTGTGCTTATCCTCAGTGTGTATTCCCTGCAGGCCTCACATTTAGATAAGCATTAATTAATGCTTCAGCGCTGAGCCTCTTTTTATCTGCCAGTTTTCTTATGAGTGAGAGAGTGAATCATTTGTTGGTAGATATTAGTAAAATTTATTGTTAAGCGCTCAGGAGGAAGAATGGCTGAGTGGTTTGTATCAAACCTGCTCAGACTACCAGACCAAATCAGAGTTTTAGCATAACCAGATTTGATCTCGGGTGGTATTAAATCTTCTGCACAGCAAAAGAACACAAATGCCCTTTTGAAAATCGAATTCAATCATACTTGGTGTTGGTTTGAAATCTGATTCCAATCTGATTTCAAAGTGTTACCTGCAACCTTTTCTCCACAGATTGTCCACCTTCAACAAATGTCTTGACAGACAGGACTTGCTCTTAGAGGGCTACAGCACATTCTAAAACTGACATGCTACCTATCATCATGAAAGGACCTGAGGACTGCATGTTCCCACCATTCCTACTTTATTGATGGTGCCATACACCCCACTGCACATGACTGCAGCAGAGTACATGGCAATGTAAACGAACCTCCTCCCAATTGAGTTCTGCACTGTGATTTGACAGCAGGACTATATGGAGGGCGGAATGCTGGAGATCCATTTCTCATCTTCTGAGCGGGAAAGCCTTGTCACCACCCTGTATGATTACTTGTACCTCTGCATTTACCATAGCAACCCATGTAGATGGGTTCCAGATGTCTGGATACACAAAAAAACAAAACAAAAAAAACAGACAAAGATGGGATCTTAGAAGTATACCTGTTTGCCTGCAGCATTGTAAACAAGACCAACAGAAGCATGGCAGCTTCAGCCTCTATCAATGCATGACTACAACAGAGTGAAAACAGGGAACTTTGTAAAGGTAGACATTGCACTGTATAAATGCCAAACAATTTCAGTATAACATAAAGTGAGACAGCTGCACAGCTGTGGCTTCAGAGTGCATTAAGAAACGTGTATTAAGACATTCACTGTGGTAGCTTTCTCCTCGCCTGGCTGAGATTTGTCAGCCCTGAGCTGCAGCCAAGCTCCTGTTGCTGAGGGGAAACCAGCTGCACACTCATTCAGCCCTCCTGCCTGTTCTCCCACACATGGAACACCCCTCTCCACCCCTGCCACACACAGACATTTGGTACATCCCGCCAGATCTTCTCTAGCTGGTTTGTCACTGACTCAGTAGTTTCAGAGCGTTCAGCTAACCACGAAAGAACGAGGACGTGAAAGGAGAGAAATCCTCTGCTAGCCTCTGATATCTCAGTCTCCTGGTTGTTTTAGTACCCTGATATGACCCTGTTCAGCCCAAGATGTGAGTATATCCCTTTGTGTGGGCGATTGTGTGTGTGTGTGTGTATGAGAGCGAGCGAGCGAGAGAGAGAGAGAGAAAGAGAGAGAGAGAGAGAGAGAGAGAGGCGGTGAGTGTGTGTGTGTGTGTGTGTGTGTGTGTGTGTGTGTGAGTGAGTGTGTTTGTGTGTGCGCGCGCATGCATCACTGTGCTTCTGAAAAACAATATTTTCCACTGTCGCGTATTTTTCTTTCATTTTACTTCCTTGCTTTTCATTTCTCCGCGTTCGCTTTCGTCATTTTAAAGCCCGGGTTTACTTTCACTTTTGCCTCATGGATTTTTGCTGCCTTTCCTCGCACATTTCACATTCATTTAATTTCATTGAAATACAGGGAGGTTGGAGTTTATGACGGTAAATATTTGAGTAAGAGGTGTTCCTTCATGGAACTTCATGGCTGCACCAGTACGATCAAAAACCCAACCTGTCTCCCACTGGCAAGGTCAGCAGGCTCTCTGGCCATAAAGGCTTGTTCCACTGATCGCCACCGGTTTAATTATGTACTCCCCCCACTCTGGTGATGAACTAAAGCTTGTTTTTGTTTTAATTCTTTCATTTGTTTTACCCTAAGAGTGAATAGTCCGTCCCTTTGGGAGCATCGGGGCACATTTACCAGGCATGCAAGCAGCTTGCAAAAGCTTTAGCAGAATTTAAGGGTTGAAAGTCTAACTCATGTTAGATCATTTATCATTTTCACTGTCATGCAAAAGTTCCAATTTATCTCTTTCTTTCCAGCTTTGTTTGGCATACGGATCTTAACTTTTGGCGTCTTTCCATAGCTGCAGTTCCTGTGTCGTATCTGCTTAAATTCTATTATATATCATTATTTCTTCCCTTTTATGACAGTAATGTCTAATGTTTATCCTCACTTAGCCCTCAGAGTGGAAACAAAAATCCTTCCTTCAGCGTTGCAGGCTGCTTCTAGGTCTGAGGTCATTTGCCATGCAGGAAATAAAGATGCAGTATGACAGAGTGCGGACTCTGTCAACAAGAGTTTGCTCGCTATCTTGTCCACATTTGACTATGTTCATTTTATATGCCGGGTGCCTCACTGTTGCCTGAATAATACACTTTGCGGCAGGTCAGGGCTTAAAAGACACTACACGGACAAGGAATGGGAGCCGTATTTATTGAGTTGAACATTTGCAAAAGGAGGCAAAGAGAGAGAACAAATTCATCATATTATATAAAGCATAAAACCCCGCTAATTCTTTTTTTTTTTAAATAAATGAAGCAATTAATTGAGCACGATGAATCTGAAAATTCATGCCATATTGGAGTAAGTGCTAGCAGCTTTCCTCTAAGCTAGCATCAATCAGTTTTTCCTCCTAATTTAGGTTTTAGCTGTGTCATTATCAATTACATCAAAGCATGACAGTTATAAACGAGAGTGTACAATAGGCTCCAGAAAGAAATAGAGCAGAAAGAACCTTCCTGCAGCGTTTTTAACAAGGTACGAAGTAGTTCCTTAAGCCTGCCAAAGATGGTTAACGTGAAATATATTTTGTCGCCTCATTCATACTCTTTGAAATGATTGTGGCAGAGGCATTTAGTCATAATTGCTTTGTTATTAAGTGGAAAGCAAAAGTTTGAGAATAAATGCAGACCTGTGAACAGGATTACAAAATGTTTGTTCTTCTCTGAGAGGCATATTTCCATCCGTGATCAGCTCGGAGATATAATGCATGCAATTTAGTGTTTGCAGAATTAGTTGGTTGTAGACTGATTGAAAATTACACAGAGCATTTTAGAAATGGGGTTCAACACAATGCGTGAAAAATCAAGAAGATCAAACCAAAAAAAAAAGAGGACGAATACGGAAGATTTTTAGCCATGTATTGTTATCAGATCGTTTTATTATCAGTGACTTCAAAGCGAACAGATTAATACCACATGCAGTTGTAACTTGTAGTTTGAAATTCACATTACTCTTCTTGATGGGTCTACATTTTTAAGGTCCAAAATTCAGGAGGCTACTGTATTTGTGGAGGCGGATGTGTTAATATTGTGATTAGGTTGACCTGTTTTGGTGTATTCGGATCAATGCTAGCGACTGCTCGTCACAGGTAGTCCAGGCACTCGAGTCGCTTTATCCCCTCCTGCCCTCAGAAGGAGCAAAGCTTTACCTCAGTGTGGCTGTTGTTTCTAGCTAGTGTGATTAATCCAGTGTTCACTCTGGTCAGTATGATGCGACAGTCGGGCACTCAGCCTAACTTCCACTGATACAAAGCACAGTGACAGACTGCAAACCGCAGCGAAGGCTTTATACCTCATTACAGGGGATCGCGTGTGACCTTGATATGTCCTCTGGTGCCCTTTGCTCCTATTTTTTCACAACAAGCTGTCTGTTGAAATGTGTTTGAGGTTGTTGGTGTTTCTATCTGTACTTTGTCAGCTAGAGTGTATTATTTTATATATCTTATCTGTTTGGAGAAAACTAGCGGTGACCCTCGAGGCTTCTAGATGTATTGACTAGAAAACACTTACAACTCTTAGAGGGGAAGCCCTGAATACTGAATATGAACATGTTATCTGTGAAATTTGTTTATTAAAAATCAGTAGGTGTTCCTGATCACCGATCCAGACCGTCGTCCATTCCTCAGATTACCATCATTCGTACCTTTTTAAGATATGCTCTGATTTTTCAGATTATATTGAAAACTGATCATTTGGTTTTAGTAAATGCATTGATTTCCAGCAGCAGAAACATTCCTCTTTTGTCCTTTTCACACCGACTCAACAAATTTCATGGAGCTTGGTCCATGACGCGTCCAGAAGAATACAGCTTAGAGTCATATCCTGTCATATGTCCTATGTAGCAATGACTGCATTTGTGATTATCTGTGAGTCTTGTCCTGGTGCTCCATCATATACAGGATATGGTAACACAGACCACCATATACGGGAGAAATGCTGGTATATCATTTCCTGAGATGGCGTGCTGTATTTGTGCAGGCATCTGTGCTGTTTAAAACAAAAGTGGTAATTTGGAAATCTTTGGCTATTGAAAATAAAAGCTTTGGTTTAATAGCGGACCAAGCACTGTTAAATGGAATGAAACACTGCCAGTTTTGGCTTATCTGTCTTATTTCTAGTGACTGGAGAAGGGAGCAACAGCAAATATTGAGTATGTTCTCACCTTGGATCCACTCCTCCCCTCGCCTCCTAGTACGAGGAGGTGTAGATCAAGATGTTCCTCAAGCTTTTTCCTCTGTAACTTTACTTGATTCACTACGTGTGTTGGGAAATAGGTGTCCTGTCGTCTGAGTAGACAACCGACTTCAATAGATCAACATTTAGATTCTTTTGACCATCTAAACTGAACATATCTTTTTATTATTTCACCGCCAAAAGGTCAAATCCTGTGTCGCTCAAAGTGAGACATTCTCATTGCTGTCATCAGTGTTACATGGCTAAAATGGCGGCTGGGTGGTTTGTTGGTGGGGGTGAGAAACAGATTTCAGAGTACCTCTTTGGAGTATTTCAGCCTCTTTAGAGGAGTTTTTCAATCCAGGATGGGGGCATGCAATTTTTTTAAAGCAAACTCATGGTTATTTAAAAATTAAGAAAAGGAATTTGTGCATCCAGTCTTCGATTTGTATCTGGACAAAAATGAAATGCGTTATTCCTTTGCCTGTGTTCCACCCCCATGTTTGGCATTGACCTCACACAAGACAGATAGACTGGCAGCATGCAACTGGCATCACAATCCTCCAGAGGTCATAAAAAAGCACATATAAAAATGTGAACCAAAATCAGTCAACATCAACATGTCATCCCTCAGCGTCAAAGCCAGATTAATTACTGGGCACAATGTGGGTTCAGATTAAAGGATGGAAATGTGACCAATCTCTGGGATTTATTTTGTCCAGATTACACAAATTTTAAAGTAGGAAGTTAAAAGAAAAACTAACTATCAAATCCATAGGTGCATGTATGTCTTTTTTCCCCCCCGAGAGTGGGCGTTTTATACGAAGCCTTCACCGGAGAAGCTAATTGCAGATATACAATTGTGTTTCATAAATAGGAGTCTGATTACATCCTGAAGTTTTGCTCCTGTAGAGCGAGACAGCAGCGCTCAGAAGCCTCCACATTTGAAAAACAATATGGTTTCGAGCTGCCTGTCTAATACTAATCATCCTGTAATGTAAATATATTCTCATTCCAGGAGTGGAAGATGTTACTTACACCTGAAAGTCAAATCTGGTACAGGTGCAATAATTTAACCAAGATATGTTTTAAATGAATGAGTACTCTTGTCAGTTTTCTTGCTTCGAATAAAACACTCAAAGATTAGAATATGGACTGGGGTGAGTCATCAGTGTGTAAAATATTTCACAGTACAAGACATTTTGCATCATTTCTGTCTTCTTGCCAATGCGCAGGCATGTAAAAGTCAGAGAAGCCAACCAGCAGGGCTCTAACCTGTTAGAAAATTATCTCTGTGGTGCAGGTAAAAGCTCAAACACGTGTTTGTTTTTTTCCACACATTCAAACCCACACTTAATTAATTGTAGCTTCCAGCCATTTGACTGTCACGCTGTGCGAGTGCATGTGCAGCTGGCCCAGTCACACTCCATTCACCACCCATCTGTCCATGTCAGACCTCCTCTCTTCCTCTCCTCTCCTCTCTTCCTCTCCTCTCCTCTCCTCTCCTTTCCTCTCCTAAATCAATGCCAAGCCACCACCAGCTCGAGCATTGAGCTGTTGGCATGCCCTGTAATCAAGATGGCTCATGGTTAATTGGCCCGTTGGAGCATGTGCATGGAGGTATTTGTAAGAGAGACACGCAAAGATGGGGGAGGGCAGGGAGTTTCACTTAATATCTGGTGGAGAATTCTGATGTAGCCAACAAGAGACAAAAATGGAGGTGAACAGCTGTGAGAGGAGACATAAAGAACCGCCGCTGTCACTCTCAGCCGGCCTCCCAGTTATTAACATGTCAAATGATGCTAAAAAGTACAGCATGGAATTGTTCTCTGAATACCAGCAGACATTACGTTGGTCAATTTAAGAAGAGCAAAATTTAAGGAAGCGTAAATATACACAGATATGGGTTTGTTTGTTTTTCTTCCATTCTTTATCACCGGGCTGGGCTTTGTTACACTGCTTTTACCGTATCACTATAAAGTTAATTGGCTGTTCTTCCACACAGACATGAGCATGAGTGGAGAGTTGAAGTCCAGCCGCT
The DNA here is from genome assembly GCF_037954235.1 of Aulostomus chinensis. Taxonomy (NCBI): domain Eukaryota; kingdom Metazoa; phylum Chordata; class Actinopteri; order Syngnathiformes; family Aulostomidae; genus Aulostomus; species Aulostomus chinensis. The sequence goes on from NC_141321.1 coordinate 21,822,310, forward strand.
CCAGGGCAGCAAGTAAGAGGGCCAGCAACACCACTTATGGGTGAGTAGCACACAGACATACACACGCTCACACACACACACACACACACAAACCCACTTTCACCCACACATGCTCGGAGAAAATCATGTGCTCTATTATTTCTTGCAGGTCTTTATCTGTAACTCGATGGCTGCACCTCAGCTTTTCAATCGATGCAGCATTATTTCTTATTAGCTGCATAACGGCTGTGTGTTGTGTGTATGTGTGTGTAGGCTGTTATTGATTTTACCCGAGTTGCTGTCTCTATCAGTCAGTGTTTTAATCTATCTGTTGATGAAGTGCGCACATATGATAAAATCTGATTACCGTGGTTTGCTTCAGGTTCAGTACAGTTGCATTCACATTAACTGCAGGTACTGTAGGTAGATGGAGGATGGAGTTCAGGGCAGAGCTAGAGAGAACAGTGTGTAGGCCTGTTCCTACTCCTCATCGCTCTTAGCTCTGTTGGCTTGAGCTATAATGATGAGAATAAACCACAGAAAGTACTCTAGGTGTGTGAAGTGTGAGTAGATTTGATTTTCTTGGCTTGTACCCTGCTGCCTCTTTTCTCCCATTTCATATGGAAAACTTCATAAAATCTCTGACGAGCCCACGGCATGCAAGTAAATCAAAACTTCAGGAGACGTCTCGACTGGATTTGTTTATTTCCATGAAAAAAATGAACATACCTTGGTAGAGATGAGTGCAGCATCCGAACAAACATGGGAGACAGGACTGCAGCTGGTTACACAACCGCGCGACAAAACCGTGTGTGACAGCAACATCAGTTCAAATAAAAGTTAGATTGACAGAATCTTTCTGAGATGAATCAACTAGGACTCTCCACCTGTAGTTAGAGGTTGCTTAGTAAGGCTAACTGATTAATTCATACTGAATGACACAAGAACTTTTACTCCGACTGTAACTTTATTACATTTTTTATATCCTTACGGACAGGAAATGGAATGTTGAACATAATTATAGAGTTATTTGTTTGTGTTGTTAAAATTTTGGGAAGAGCAGTGAGTTTGAAAAGTCTGTCATTCCCCCCTTGATAACACTGGTCTTCTTGGAGTCTGTGGGGAATTTGGAGGTTATTGGAGCAAAAATCTCTCTGCTCAGAGTTCCATTGTCTGACAGAAGATACATCTGTTGATGTTCGGGCTTGAAATTCTGTGTGTAAAGATTATAGTTGTGACGATGAATTGAACAGAATTTTTTGACAAACACCTTCTCCTGCTTTCCGTGTGATTACAAATCTTGCACTTTAATAAAAGATGGAAAAGCTGACTATTAACTGACTATCTCATCTACACAGATGCAAAAAAACCAAACAGAAATAAGAAGAAAAATGAAACCCCTGTGAGAATCTGTATCAAAAGAAGTGCACATGACTTGCGATTGAGATTGATAATGCGATTCAAATATTGAAAGAACTAGTGTAAGCTTAATCATAGACAATAATAGTTATAGTAGTAATGATACGCATAAACAGATGTAGTAATATGTATGCCGACCTGTTTGTCCAAAGCCCGATCAGTAAATCTCATCACTATTCCGTGTGTATGCAGAACTGGGACTCCCCATATGTCTGCAGCTCCCAAATAGCTGTTTCTACATTCTGGGCAGCTCAGCTCCTTGTCCCTCTCATGGCTTTATCATATCATAGAGAAGCATTAATATTGCAGTGGGACATTATATATTATATCCCCAACATGTCTGTCAGAGCAGTTAACCTGGGGAGGATGCTGCTCTTCGCCTGTGTTCCCTCCTCCATCGCCCCCGTCTCTGGCCATCTCCGTCTAAGCTATAAACCCCCAAAAGTTATTTGCCCATTCAGCCATGTAGTTATTCAACAGTGTGCGGCCATGCATTAATGAGGTTAGTCATACACATATACACACACACACACACACACACAATCAGCAAGCACAACTGGAACACACCTGAGGTCTCAGCCCTGATCCCATGGGCCCACCTGATGTTTCTCAGAGATGACATGGACTGGAAGCAGACCACGTCAGCACTCTGTGCCCCCTTCAGGTTTATGGACACACGCCAGACAAACTAAAGAGACAGCTATGGAACCTGATGAGTGGAAATGTGTGCATATAAAAAGTAATGAATATGCTTTCATGTTTATTGGAAGCCATCTTGCACCACTCGAGAGAAGAACTGATACGTGAGAAAACTACAACACAGCCAAAGCTAGGGATATAAGTCATGGCAAGAAAAGTACCAAAAATGTTTCTGTCCAGACTCGAATAATCCTGCTCTTTGACGCTGGCAGCTGTGTGCCCTGTCCCCACCCTCTTCCCACTGTTCTCACAGAGCTGGCCAACAAACACCACCAAGTCCTGCAGGCAGACCCCTCTAAACATAACTGTCTGTGGCCCAGATTACTCTTTGAACAAACTTTCTGTCACACTGATAAGTTTTCATTTTAAAATGCATAACTTTTGCTATGTTTACACATCCATCCACACAACTTGAGCATTTGCAGACCTCAAACTCTGCTGACCCCGTATCAATGTGTGAAAACTTATTTCAGTGGAGTAGGATTCTTTTTTCCCCATTCTCATGATAGCTAACACATTTCCCTTCATCTCGTCCCATCGCATTTTCTCAAGTCTCCCCATGGGCCGATTGTTCCAGGGCAACATAAGGATTTTGACGTCATTTATTGACTGTGTGACCTCACTATGACAAGTCTCCCCTTAACTTGGCAAGCCCCACTTGTGGAGGAAGGGATGGAGGGAGGAGGAAGAGAGAGTGATAAGTGTCTGTGATTTAATGTGCTCCTGCTCCAGTGCACTATTAAACTACATAAACACGGTACTATAAGAAGGCTCAGATGCCATGTGTGTGTGTGTGTGTGCGTGTGTGTGCACTTTTGAGTGTGTGTGAGTCAATCACCTCCTGACTTAGAAAACCCCACTGATCAGCTATGCCCAAAGCTTCTGCAGTTTGTGATTCTAATTATAACTCTGTAATTATGTCCTCCAGGGAGGTGATGTGATGTGTTTGTGGTTTGTTTGTTTTGCACATTTCTCAGAAATTTATAGAAAGATAGACGGAACAAGTGATTAACTTTTGAAGGTGATCCGGATCAGATAGTTGATCCTGGAACCTGAGGACTGTTCCAGACTTTTTGTGCGATATAAACATGAGCAATATTTTCCAGGACAATTTATAGATGAACTTCACTGTGAATGAAATGATTTCATGTTAAGTCGTGGTACGTGTCTTTATCTGATATGGTGAGGAAATGAATTGAGGCCATGTATTTTAATTAGAGAGGAAAGTATTTAGCTCTCTGGGATGGTATGGATCGTGTTCTGGAATGTTGATACAGCAGTGCTATTTTTACTGGTTGGGAAGAAATGTATGGATTTTGATGGATGGATTTTCATAATCTGTACCCATGTAGCCTCTCTTGCTCTCTGTTCCCTTCTAGTTCATTTATGTTTCTCTTTTTTTGTTTTTCCGAGTCATTACTGTGATGACTTGGCAACATAAAAGCTTAAAACATAGCTCCAAAAGAACGTGTAGTAATACCTGTCTCACATAAATATCCCATTTGTTTCCAGCTTTATACAGTGTTCATCTTTTCATCTGCTCCATTTTGCATCTCGGTGGAAGGGGTGGCCTGAACACCGAGCAGTAGAGCGTACTGAGCATCTGGTCTGATATTTTTGTCAGTTCACTTCATTCTCTGATCTGTTTAAATTATTAGAGGGGCTGGTCATAGAGGAATTCGAGTTATGGATGGAAACGATGCAGTGATCCCATCTGTCATACGGGAGCAGGAGGGATAGAGGCATCATGGCAGGAACACTGGATGACAATGGTCTCTCCGTCCTATCTAATGCCTAATGTGCTGAAAATCTGGGGCAGCGTGCTTTAGGGGGGCGAGGGGCCATCCAGTGATCAGATGGTGACTAGTTCGATCCCCCGGCATCCCAGAGTGTTGAAATCCCCCAAGTTGGCACCTTGCTTGGAAACCTATGCCATCAGTGAACGTGTGTGTGTGTGTGTGTGTGTGTGTGTGTGTGTGTGTGTGTGTGTGTGTGTGTGTGTGAGAATGAGGCAAAAGCACTTGGAGTACTACTTAAGTTGAGAAGTCACACGATAAATTAAGGTTTTTCCTTGATTGTTGGACTCATTTCTGGAAAGCTTATTTGCTGGAGCGCAACACCAGTGTTCACCAAATGTCACTCTAGGATGGAAAATTTCTTCATTAAATTGAAAGTCATGTATGAGACCGAATCAGACGCCAATTTCAACACGTCAAGGTTTTACTTTACACAGCAAAAGGACGCTAACAATTCTATGTGGATTATTTTTATTTAAAGAAACTGTTGTCTTGCAACTTGATACAGCGGAGTTTAAGAAAGAGAGAAGGACACATAGAATAATGTACAAAAAAGAGCCAAAACACACAAAAAATTTGCTGTTTAAACAAAAGTATGTATGTATGTAAAAGTAGGTATGTACTGTTTTGCTCAATTTGCACGTTTGTCCAAAACACTGAACACGCAGACTGTAACAAGGGGAAGAATGTCCAATTTAGTTGATCAACAATTAAACAATAGCAAATATAAAGAATAAGTAAAAATATAAGTAAATAATGGAACAAAAAAAATCACATACTCAGAAAAGTTATTTGACTGCAATAGATTTTGACATGTCAAGATCAACATCGAGGTGGCATCATTTACATGAATAAGGACGGAATTACTGAGTGAAGAGATAAGCGAAGGAGTTCCATGCAGCTGTGTTAGAGATTCATTATTGCAGAAGTATTTTCAATCTGCTGTGAATAGATGTTAACCTGCCGCTTTACACGTTTAAACCAACAAACCTCTGGTCTTTCCATCAAGTCTGTGTTCACTGTTTTGAAAAAATGGTGTAGAATATTTTGTTAAAAGGGAAATCACTGCAGAAGATCTTTGTTGTTGTGTCCGATCTGAGAAGACGACCATGAAGGTCAAGTGGATCCCTGTTTTATGAAGCACGTAGTAGCAACTGAAGAAAAAACTGCTGTATTGTGTAGTAACATAATAAATTGATTTATGTTGGTTTTGAGAAAAACTACCTTTTTAGTTCCACCCGTGTACCAATTTAGCAGATATTACAAAATTCCCATATCAGTGCTAGTAATGAAACATTCTGTATACCTGAGAGATTTTGATCAGACATATGAACTTGGGGACAGCACATTCTAGACAACTGTACACATCCCTTTGCATAAATGTGCTGAAACATTTTCACCTTGTCTAAAAGAATAGTAAATTAAAATCAAAAATTGAAAGCCCATTTACAAATCATTGGCTTATCTGATGGCACACAAAGTAGGGACAAGAAAAGAGAGACTCGGGCAAAAAAAAAGTCAAGTAATCCTGCATGGTTTTACTGTTGTAAATATTAAAAACTCAAAGTGCAGCAAAATTGTTTAATTTTAGTCACACCTGTCTCCCACTGATGTGTTCCTTTGCAACTCTTGTCATTTATTTGGACTCTTTTTATAGCCAGAGGCTCAGCTAGATGACCTCCGTAGAAGCATTGAAGCAAAGCTGAGATTCCTCTGCCTGCGTGGAAGACCTCAGACTGATGGACGTATTTCTGTGAGATTAGCCTGATTGTTAAAACACAGCTGTTGTGACACTCACCCGTAGCTAAAGCTGTACTCATAACATCCTGCTCATCTTTTAAAAATGGAAAGAGAGCCTTATTTCAAGAGAACGGGAATCCATGTGGACAGGCAGATAATGCCTCCTCTTTTGAAAGGAAATACAAAAATATAAACAGAAAGATACAGGCAACATAAAGCTCAATCCTGATCATGGGCCATTATTCCTGTGTTGAACAAATCTTAGTATGTGGCCAAGGGCAAACAAGGCAAAGAAAATCACCCTGCTGCAGTAATGGCTTTAGCTAGTGTTCTTTTTTATTGTTGTTCATTTGTTGAAAAGTGCAGTTCAGTCTGATGAATTTCTCACCATTTAGTTTCTCCCCACAAACGGCGAACCATTCTGCTTCCATCAGCACCTTGACAAAATGAAGTTAAATGAAGTGTGGATGGCGTTCTAGGCCTGTGTGACTAATACATCAGTGTTTTCATTCTGAATAGTAATGTTGTTCAGTCCATGTCAGGCTCTGTATGGCCAATCAGACTGACTGGAGAACATGCCACAGAAGCAGGAGGTTTTCAGCACTGTGGTGAATCAAAGTCAATCCAAACAAAGTGTAAACACGACGTCTCTACAAATTCCTGCTGCGTTGCATTTAAACAGTTGGGACAAAAAAGTAAGCTGCTGCAGATGTTTGCGGCTGCTCCTTTACAATCTGGTCAACTGCTGGCAGAAAAAGTTTGACCTCCTCTAAGCTGACAAGGCAATATTTTGATACGTTTTTTTTTTGTTTTGCTGGGGGGGTTTTTGCAGGATTTTTGCAGGGAAATTTCACCCAAACTTGAGCTTGAGTGTAACATTAGCCCAGGAAGAACGTCGGACTCCTTCGTGAATGCTCTCTGATTAGTTTCATACGTTCTTAGCATTCAGTCACTTGCCATTTTTTTCTTTTTTTATGAAACACCGCCAGGGTCATATTAATATGTGTGACAGAGTTTTTAGGCAATTACAGCAACTGTTGAAACATCGCAAACAACAGTAATTGATGAGGCTCAAAGCCGCACGATGAGCTAAGACATCTTGTGTGCTTCAAAGCCTCTGTTGGATTTAAACTTCAACAGCCTCCTATAAAAGCTCTTCGGGGTTAGAATGCGAGTGAGGTAATCTGACGAGCACGCCCCATGTGGAGTTTAAACTCTTTTTTTAGAAATTGTTCACATAATCTACTTCATGCTCTTGTGTGTGCAATCGAGTAACTTGTTTTTAACGTCTCACCCTTCTCCATAGCAGCAGTTTTATCCCCCTGTTGTCATAACCTCATATTTGTGAAGAGCTGCAAACAATTCATTTTAGATGGGTTGAGAAGACGCTTCACACACTCACTTTTGTTTGAAGCGTACCAAAACGTATAGGCCTCAAAGAGTCCTCACACACTGTCCTTGAGTGAGTGAGGGACCTTGATTGGAAAACATGCAGACATGTGGCTAAAAAAACCCAAAACATAAATCAAATATTCATTACTGTAACCTATTTCCTCTTTTCTTTCATCATCAATTTCACCATTTAATGTTTCTGTTCATCTTTTTCCTTTAGTCCTTTGTGGGCTTTGTCTCCACAGGGATGCCCAGATGATGTACTGTCTGTAGTCCTGTGAGAGATGACAGGGGCTGTACTGTGGGTAAAGGTCGGTGCAGTCAGAGGTGGATGTACTGCTGGGGAAAAGGTCAGACTGTGCAGAGAAAGAGAGAAGAGTGCATCCGCTGAGCCTCTGAGATAGCAGAGATTAAGAAGTATAAAGAAAGAAGGAAGATAGTGATGGGATGGCTGCACATATGATGTTCTGCAGAGATAAAATTATGAGCCAGTGATGGGGACACCAATAGCTCATGGCGTGGTGATGACAATGACCATATGACAAAGTAAATATTTCTTCTTTTCGGGTGTGTGTGTGTGTGTGTCAATCTAGATATTCTATGGCTGTTTACTACTAGGCGTGATGAGTTCACTTGTGTCCTGCAGGTGCGTCACTCCACAGGAGCTGGTTCCACTGCTAATGAAGGCATCTCTATCCCTGCTGATTACTGGGAGCAGAAACGTAAGGGAAGCAGGTGCAGAGACAGAGAGAGAGCAAGAGAGAGGGAGAAACAGGCTCAAATAATGCATAAGAGTGAAAGACAGATGGAGTGTAATACAGAGTAACAGCAGTAAAGAGGACAAGTGTGAAACAATTGCGAGAGGAGTAGATAGGAGAGAATAATGCAGAGTGCAAAAAGAAGTAACAACAGTCAGGGAGACTGAGGGGTGAAGGGGGGGGGGGCAAGTGAGCACTGCGCTGCATGTCACTTGCCCCCTGGCGTGAACAATCCATCTCAAATTGATCTTCCAGCTCGGCCCAGCAGGGCATTCTGAATCAATCTCAAATTGATCTCTGTGCCAGAGGTCGGGAAAACTAGCAGTGGAGCTTATCAGAAATATAGTGGTGCTGGGAGGATCTGACAGGGAAACTTATCACACTGCACAACAGGAAATGGGCTCTGAGCCCCCGGGGCAGCAAGAGGACGAGCCTACACCCCATACACACACGCACATGCACGCACACACGCACGCACACAGAGATTCAATGTCTCTGCATGTAACCAACACAACCATACACTGACACATGCTCCCCTGTGTTCAGCACAGTACAGAGGGGATACTGTGTACACATGCATACACACTGGCAAATAAACACACACAGCCCGGGCACCACACACTTAAAGGCTACTTCAAAAAATAAAAACTCTCCCAGAGCACAATATGTCAATATATTTTAAGTTAGACAGGTGAGATGTGAGGCCTGGAGCTCTTAATGACTTATAACACATTTAATGTGTCTTCAGCAAGAGTGTGTGAAAGGCCTTAGGAAGGACAATCAATACTGGCTTGCATTTAGAGAGTCGGTCGTCTTAAAGGAGTAATGTCTCTTCAGGCCCAATAAAAAACAGAACTGTATAAACAACTGTTGAAGAGTACCTTTCACCAAGCAGTATCTCTGGAAACTCTTTAAATCCAATTCTGCACTTCACTACGTACAAGAGCTTGAAACACACAAAATCACGATATGTTCTGTGTGTGTGTGCGTGTGTGCGCGTGTGTGTGTGTGTGTGTGATTATTGTGCGATGGCCAGTGTTCCCATTTATATTTCTGGGGCATTGTGGACTTTTTTTTGTCACTTCCCCTTGCTGCTCAACACACCAGATTGAAACTGGCACCAACTTCAGAGTGTACGACTACAGACCGGAAAAAAAATAATAACTTAAAGTTCATTTTGATGACAGAGAGAGCTGCAGAATGACAGAGAGATAGGATCGGGTCGACCAAAACAGGCAATGAAAGTGCAGCAGAAAAGAGGGAGGGGTGTGTTTGAGCATGTCAGGGTACGGCAGGCGGCAGGACAGGCTTTTCAGTGGCTTGGACTGGAAAAGCTCTTTGTCAGCACAGAGGGGTAATGGGGGTTAGCAGGGGGAATGGAGGGAGTGTTGGAGTATTTGAGTATATAAATGTGAGTGTGGGTACAAGTAGCTGTTCCCTCCAAATAATACTACATCAACAACTGCAGTAACCCTCAGGACTGTAGAGAAATAAACACATACATGTGCAAGCAATAGTCAACTGTTATTAAGTTATTGTAAATTCGCTGAAAAATATCCCACAGACTACTAGAAGGGCACTCTGTACTTCGTTTGTGCTATGTTGAACTGATCGGCCCCAAAACTGAATGAATTCATTCTTGGCCTTTGCCCCACCTGCCACCAAGTTTTTAATGAAAATCGTTCAGATTTTTAAACCAACAGAATGAATACATAACCTCCTCAGCGAAGGTTGCAGTGATGTGATTCATGACTTGTGCCACGCACTTATTCTTACAACTACAACTTTTTCTACCAAACGCATAGCAAATGTTCCTCCTGTTTTGAGCCGTGGCCCCGACCACATCCTCAAAACATCCTCTGGCTGTCGCACAAAAATATAATTTCGTGTTTACAAATGTAATTTTAGATGGTCATCATTTGAATCAAGAGAAATTTTTTAAAATGTTCATTGAAAGTTATATTTGTGTATACTCTCAGTCATCCGGGTCATCGCAATTCTCAAAAATAATCAATTTAGGCAACTGGACTCACCTCTTGTAAGTGAAGATGTTTCACCTCTCAACCAAGAGGCTTCTTCAGTTTTCCTCTTTTCTGCTGCACAACTGAAGAAGCTTCTTAGATGAGAGGTGAAACATCTTCACTTACAAGAGGTGAGTCCATTTGCCTAAAATGATTATTTTTGGGAATTCATTGAAAGTTGCACAAATACGAAATAGTGACACACACACACACATATAAAATATTACACACACACACACATATAAAATGTTAATGTAAACAAAATTGGAATCAGTAAATTTGGCCAATGTTTGGGGAGGGGGGGAACTTTCCCTACCGAGTCATTACAGTCATGGCAACAAAATAATTCCACTAGATAGAGAAGCAATAACTCAGCTCTCATAGTACAAAGATAGATGTTGATATCAAAGCTGACCATTCGGTGGAGATGAGTGGAGGCTTGATCTGCTTCCAGCCACAAAGACTGGTCTCTCTTAGCACAAACTTAATTACAGTGCAGTGGGGGTACAGCAGATAACAGGCCAGACCTTTGTTGGACTCTAACATCCATCAGGGTCACACCTGCACTCATCCTTGGGATTCTTCTTCTCCGTTATAAAGAAATTCTCTTGATTCATAATCTTCCTACACAAGTTATTGTTACACGTTGACATGGTAGAGTAGTGAAAGCGTGTGGCTGAATTGTATTATGGCGGCTTCATTGTTGGGATCCTGGTGTTGCCCATGCTGGCCAGCTGTCACACCGTCTGATATGAGTCTTATTCATACCAGAGGTGGCTGCTGTGGAAAAGGGACTATCACTTTTCTTTTGTAATATCACTGTCAAGTTAGCCTTTAGCTCCTAAGGTTGTTTTCACACAAAATCAGGTGCTGCAATGGTTGTGTAGCAGCTTGGATGTGGTCACTACATGGCCCATATGCTGTGAACTGTAACCCCCCCGATCCAGAGGGTGGCAGCCTGCACCTAGTAGCAGCTGATCAACCACCAAAAGGAGAGGAACCACCTGAAATTCCAACTGCAGTAGCAATACGACACCATGTGACTGGAAAACCAATTGAAATTCTCACCAGCGTGATGTTGCATTCTCCGAAAGTTGACTGTAACTTCTCTGGGCCTCTTCTACCCACTGCTGCGACCCCACAGCTGCAACCCACTTTCCCCATTCAAATTTGTATAACGCCACAGCATTTGATTTGGGGTGCAACCAGGCTTACACAGTTTAGATTAGATACCCACCATCACATTAACGTGTGAATAGCTGACATGCACCGATGCTAATACTCTTTATAATTGCCCACACTGACCTAAGACACCAGCAGATATTTAAACGTTAATAGCAGGTAATAGAATCATCCCTGACATTAGGACAATACATTTTCTCTCAATATATCATCATATGATATCACATTTTTGACCATTCAGAATTATTGGAATTTATTCATTTATTTTTTAAAATGCGTTATGCATATAATTTGATCCGTATCCCCTTCTCAGTGTCTGTATGGACACAAAACTGCAGCGTATAGCAGAAGGCTGTTTGACAGCGTCGAGCTAATGTTAGCTGATGTTAAACTTTTGTCCAGGAGGATCACAGGCTGAGCTTGACTGTGCAAATGTCAGTCCTGTCGATCACACTTAAAGCCACAAATGACTCTCGGGAGGGGCGTCTCTGAATGGCAGCTTATTATTTGCCCTGCATATCCCCCCAAATTCTCACATTCATTCTTTTTATCATTTTGATGCATTCTTTCCTTCATGGCTAGATGACACACGTATATATATATATATATATATATATATATATATATATAT